>NC_090321.1:194814751-195414751 GCF_040869045.1 Eurosta solidaginis
CAGGCTTTTTACTACATATCATATAGGGTTTAAGAGTCCCACTACCTAGATGGGATAGTCTCTGCCTAGCCAGAGCCACGCGTTCGCAGATAATGTGAACCGGCGTTTCATCATCCAGCTCACAAAAACGACAAATTTGGGTATCGGATAAATTTAGCTCACTTAGGTGATATCGTAGACCGTAGTGTTCCGTATGATACCCAGTGAGAGTTCTTAGGTCCTCCCTGCTTAAATTAATGAGTTTGGCTGATACTTTCGTTGCCAAAAGTATAAACAGTTTGGCCTGTCTTTGCCCTGGGCAGTCAATCCAGTGACGTCTGAACTGTTTAGTTTCCCAGTTACTTATAGTTTCCCGGGTGTGTGCTTTTGTAAGTCCACACAAGGGCTCTGAACCATGGATTGCTGCTTCGCTAGGTAATCTGCATGTTCATTACCTTCATGTCTCTGATGTCCGTGAACCTAACCTAACAAAACCTTGTTTTTGGCTCCCAGGGCATTAAGGATTTCAGTGCATTCATCCACTAGCTTAGATGTAACTGTGTAGGATTGCAAGGCACGCAGGGACGGCTGGCTGTCCGACATAATGTAGATGCTCTTCGATGTTGAGCCTCTCCGCTGACATTCTCTACCACAAATTTCCATAGCATGAATTTCTGCCTGAAATATAATGGGATAGCATCCCATTCGTATCGGTTTCTTGAAGTTGGGCCCATAGATGCCAGCTCCCGTTCTTCCGTCATAGAATTTCGATCCATCCGTGAACCAGACCTCTGAGTCTGGGTCGTTATAGGGATTCCCTATTTCCCAGTGGGTCCTGTCCACAATGGACACTCCATAGTTCCGTGAGATTCTGAGCTTAGGGAACATTACGTCACGCAGTTGTAATGAGGGATTTCCTATGAATTTTCTTATTACCTTGCTTCAACTCAGAAATATTTGGAAGTCTTAGTGCGCCTAGTGTTGCCTCTTTCTCTATCAGAATAGGGAAGGCAGGTATTCCCACTAAAGCACTAAGTACATCAGTAGGGGCGGTTCTCATCGCACCCGTTATGCCAATGCAAACTAGTCGATGCAGTTTGCTTAGTTTTGCTGTTACCGTTCTTTGCGCGGCCTTCTGCCACCAAACTAGGGAAGCATAGGTGACTATTGGCCTTCAACAGTATTAAATGTCCAATATACCTTTTTTGGACAGATCCCCGTGTTTTGCCGTAGAGACAAGTACATGCGAAGAAAGTTCTTGTTGCTTTGTTTAGGATAGCATCGTAATGAGCATTCCACGTGAGGCTTCTATCCAGTGTGACCCCTAGATATTCAACCTCCATTGAGAATTGTATCTTTGTACCACCCAGGAATGGTTGTGCGATGGATGCTTTCCTTCTCCGGGTGAAAGGCATGGTAACAGTTTTGTTAGGATTGATAGACAATCCTTTGTTATCACAACACCTCTCTATGATGCAAAGGGCTTGTTGCATGCGATCTGATATTGTATCCTCGTGCATCCCTGTGATGCAAATAACTAGGTCATCTGCATACCGCTGTGTGTCAAATCCCTTGGTTTTCGGAATTTTCGACACGGAACAATTGTTTTCAAAGACTCATATAATTTTTCCAAGTTTTCGTTGTCTAGAAAAAGTTATAAAATTTTTCAAATTTTAGATATCGAATAATGGAAATTATTCTATTTTTTGCATTATTCGAGGTTAATAATTTGTCTCATTTTTCAATACTTCGAAAAATGATATTCTTTAGTAAATTATCTAATTTTTTGGGATTTGTCCATCTTTTTCGAGTTTTCAAAATTTTAGATATCAAATCCATATCCATTAGTCAATCATGTCATTTTCGATATAGAAAAAATTTTCCCATTCTTTCCGCTTTTCGAAGTTTTCGATATCAAAACGTGGTAGACGGTAAAAATGTATGTAATTTTTCAGTATTTCGATACCTAAGGAGGGTACTTCTTCAATAAATTATCCCACTTTATAGAAAGTTTCGATATATAAAATTGATATACAATTATGTGTTTCCTCTTTTCGAGACTTTCGCTATCGAAAAACTGGGCGTACCAGAAGTCCGATTTTGCCGTTTACAATACCAATCTCTTGTGTATCCAAACAAGGCGTTTTACCGAATTCGATAAATATTTTTTTATGTTCTATTATTTGTCCTAACAGACGGACGAATGAATTGAAATCCTTCAATACGGTGATAACTTTTATTCACAGAATTTGATATCTATCTCGATTCCTTTATACCATACCAAATCACCGTTATGCTATAAGAGTTAAAATACCCTGTGTACAAGTACAGCCGGGTATGAAATAAAAACAAACCCTTACCGGCTAAGTGCTTATCCAAGTACCCACTTGGTGATCAAATTATAGAAACCCTGTACAAATGTTACATTGTTGCTTTGGCGCGCACCTTTTTTTTTTACGTTCAACTTCCCATGTGTGCAACGTTCTACAGTGCAAGCCCAGCATAATTTACTAACTATTCCCTGACATATTTGCATCAGAATATCAATTTGCAATTACGTCGATATGCTGGTGGTGCGTTATGCCTAGCAAAAAGAGATGTTGCAAAGCTACAAAAAATTAGCAACATTAAATTCAAATGTTTTTTTTTTTTTTGATTTTGTCAAATCTTGGCGAGATCAAATTTTTATTGCTCAACAAAAAAATTGGGTGTCACCGCTGCACATCGTAAAGCGATATTTTATGCACTACAAACATAGCAAAGTAAGCTGTATTTAATAGGCCGGGTAGGTACTTAATAGTTGGTATGGATATGAGGAACTATACACAACTATCACCCCCCCCCCTCCCCTCTCCCTCAATAGGATTGACTAGCATGTTGATATATGCATTTGCAACACTGATGTTTTTTACGACAATTTTTTAATACTTTCTTGTTGTGTATGCATGTCAGATTGGGTTCTATAGTTTAGCGCGTTAGGATGGAAGCGTGTTGAATTTTGTGTGCACTCTAAACCTCGTAGCGACAAATTTGTTTTTATTACTTAGGCCGTGACCGTAAGTCATAAAAATATCAACTAGATGAAGGCATAGAAAATATTTTTAATACCCTTATGCAACCTTACGTTTTCACATAATTTACTTTGTATTGTATGCATATGTGTGTGTGTGTATGTTGTGTATGTGCGTCTTTATATAACAGCAATAAAATATGCTCAAGCTAAGTTTTCATCCAACTGTGATAACCTCATATTTTGCTCTAAGCAGGGTTATAGACATAAAACAACAATGTTACAACAACAACCACATAATTTGGCAGTATTCGTTCTTGGAAGTAACCATTGTTAATATTCGATTAATGTTACAATTAGAATTTCCTATTTCCTATAATTTTCCTTAAATCTGTGGCAACAATTAAGTATTTTTATACCTTTCATCAATATCAAAAGCTATATTAAGTTTTGTCCGATTCACGAAAATTGTAAGTGCTTAAATGAGAAAAGATAGGCCTACCAAAGGTACGGTTAGGTTGAGGTGGCTGCCCGAGGGCTCACTTATGCCAGTAGTATTAGACCCGTTGTGATACCACGAAAATACACCGTTATCTTTCCTCTTCGCACCATTTAGAGGACCTGATGAAAGCTGCTAGGCCCTTGACGTTATGCTCCACAATCTGGCTCAGATTATCTAGAAATAGAGCACCCAAAAAGTGCTCCGCTTTGTGCCGGGCAGTTGCATATGAGATGAGCCACCGTTTACTCTTCCTCATCCTCTATACAACTCCTGCAGCATCGGCGATAAGGCGCTTCTAACCTTTCTGCATGCCTACCTATAAGGCAGTGACCATTTAGTGCCCCACAAGTGTGGAAATTATAACCCTACTTAGGTTGTACACGTGACGGGATATTTTAGGATTCCCTTTTAGGCCAGATTTCATTCGATATTCGACACCGCGGTGTTTGTAGCCATATTTCGTCGGCTTGACTGTGGATGTGCTATTTTAGCATTAGCTTGCATGTGGACAGGGACATACCTAAGCGTTCTTGGCCGGAAAGAATCTGCCTGGTTGTACCCTGTCTAGCGAGTTTATCTGTAAAGCAGTTTCCCTCGATGTCCCTATGTCCAGCGACCCATGTGAGGTGTACACGGTTCTGTTGAGCCATCTCTTGTAGAGATCGGCGACAGTTTAGTGCTAGTTCAGAATTGAACGAGTGGGAGCCAAGGGATTTTATGGAAGCCTGGCTGTCGCTGAAGATAAAAATTTCTTTGCCGACATTGTATGTCCGTATCCTAGCTGCAGCTTGCATTATGGCTGCAACTTCTGCCTGGAATACACTACAGTGGTCGGGTAGTCTGAATGAGAGCTGGAAGTTCCTTGAGTATACTCCACCTCCAACTCTACCGTTTAGCTCGTCCGTGTCTATGGAAATGCTACTGTCAATAGCAAGGCTCCGACTCCGTCCAGTTATTCCTGTTTATCTTAAAGTTAGTTTCCGCAACTTTTGTGGTCGTGTTAGGAGGAAGAAACCTGTATTTGTTTAGTATACTTGAGTGTCCTGTGGTCTTGTTGTTCCAACACGACAACTCCTTTAGACGCAGGGCTGACGTGGCCGCTGCTCGATAACCAGCTAGATCCAATGGAAGGATGTCAAGAATGACCTGAAGAGCTTCACTAGGCGTTGTTCTTAGAGCCCCGCTGATGCTCATTGTGCTGGATCTGTGTACTTTACCCAACAAGTTTAGGTTTGACTCCTTTCTCAAGGCTGTACATCATACGACCATCCCATACAGCAGTATGGGTCATGCTGGATTTGTGGACTTTACCCAACAAGCTTAGGTCTGATATTCGCGATATAAATCCATCTGCATATGTTGGGGGTGAGTCCCCGTTTTTTGCCAATGGCTCTTTTACATACATATAATGCAATGTACGCTTTCTCTTGTCGCTGAATGACGTTGTCCTTCCAGTTAAGCTTTTTGTCTAAAACTACGCCTAGAAATTTGGCCTTACCTGCCAGGCCTAGGCGCACCCCATATAGTTCTAGCTTAGGTCCACAAATAAGTAAAGCGAAATTATCAGGTTGACAAACTGAGTTGATTTAGAATTATTTGTGTGACTGTCAGTCCTTTGAGATGTCTTGATAATATTTATTAGTTGTCGGCCCCGTCCGTATCGCGCCACCTTAGCATATATGTATCCGATTGTTGAGATAAGGAACAGAGAGAAATTTGAAATTTTAGCAGATGCTTACGGCTATGAAATACATTGTTATCGAAAAAAGTCGTAAAGGTCGGACATGTATTTAATATATGTAAATCCCATACAACCGATTGCTCGTCATAGAACGCGGAAACTTTGTTTTGACAGGTGTCACATTTTTAAATACTGATTTAACTGTTTCCTTTTTGGCTGAGTTTTGCTTGGCTTGGGTATTACCAATATGTTTTACTTTTTCAAAAAAAAACCTTGCTTACTAACTTACTTAATTGGCGCTCAACCATCTAAACGCTTATGGCCGTCCAACAAGGCGCCAGTCTCTCCCTCGCTCCGCCAACCGGCGCCAATTGGTCACACCAAGGGAGTTTAAATCGTTTTCCACCGGGTCATTCCAACGGGTGGGGCCCGCCCTCTAACTCTGCTTCCATAGGCGGGTTCCGATAGAAACACTTTCTTGGCCGAAGCATAATCTTTCATTCGCATAACATGGCCTAGCCAGCGCAGCCGCTGCGTTTTAATTCGCTGGACTTTGTGGATGTCTGCGTATAGCTTGTACAGCTCATCATTAAATCTTCTTCGGTACTCGCCATTGCCAACGCGTAGAGGTCCATAAATCTTTCGAAGAACTTTTCCCTCGAACACTCCCAAAGCCGCTTCATCTGCTGTTGTCATGGTCCATGCTTCTTCCCCATATAGCAGGACGGGTACGATAAGTGACTTGTAGAGTATGTTTTTCGTTCGCCGAGAGAGGACTTTACTTTTCAATTACCTACTTAGTCCAAAGTAGCATTTATTGGCAAGATTGATTTTTCGCTGGATTTCAGTGCTGATGTTGTTGCTAGTGTTGATGCTGGTTCCCAAATAAAAGAAGTCTTTTACTATTTCGAAATTATGGCTGCCAACAGTAGCGTGGTTGCCAAGGCGCATACGCGCTGACTCTTTGCTCGATGCCAGCAGGTACTACGTTTTGTCCTCATTCACCATCAAACCCATCTTTACCGCTTCTTTTTCCAGTTTGGAGTAAGCAGAATTACCAGCGCGGGTGTTTAGGCCGATGATATCAATGTCATCAGCATATGCCAGTAATTGCACGCTTTTATAGAATAATTTTCTCCAGCATCAAATTAAAGAAATCGCACGATAGGGGGTCACCCTGTCTGAAACCTCGTTTAGTTTCGAACGGCTCGGAGAGGTCCTTCCCAATTCTGACTGAGCTGATGGTGTTGCTCAACGTCATTTTGCACAGCCGTATAAGTTTTGCGGGGAAATCAAATTCAGACATAGCGGCATATAGGCAGCTCCTTTTCGTGCTGTCGAAGGCGGCTTTAAAGTCGAAGAAGAGGTGATGTGTGTCGATTCTCTTTTCACGCGTTTTTTCCAAGATTTGGCGCATTGTGAAAATCTGGTCGATGGTAGATTTACCAGGTCTGAAGCCGCACTGATAAGGTCCAATCTTTCGCACAATACACTTGAAAGGACCTTATATGCGATATTGAGAAAGCTGATTCCACGATAGTTGGTGCATTTTGCAGTATCCCCCTTCTTGTGGACTGGGCAAAGAACACTTAGATTCCAATCGTCGGGCATGCACTCGTCCGCCCATATTTTGCGAAGAAGCTGCTGCATGCGCCCTACCAACTCCTCGCCGCCGTACTTGAATAGCTCCGCAGGCAACCATCAGCGCCCACGGCCTTGTTGTTTTTCAATCTGGTTATTGGTATTCTAACTTCGTCATCTCTACGCGGTGAATCGCTGCCTCCATTTAGGAGAGCAGAGAAGAGTTCCCTCCATAATCTAAGCACTCTCTGGACATCAGTTATAAGGTCGCCGTTTTCGTTCCTACAGGGGTTTGCCCCGGTCTTAAAACCTTCCCTCTGTCGCCGTATTTTTTGGTAAAATTTTCGGGCGTTATTCCTGGTGGCTAGCAGCTCAAGCTCATCGCACTCACGCCTTTCTGCTTCTTATTTTTTCTTCCTGAAAAGGCGTCTCGCTTCCCTTTTCAACTCACGATAGCGTTCACACACTCCTCTTGTCGCGCTCGCTTTTAACGTAGCCCTGTAGGTAGCGTCTTTTCTTTCGGTTGCAACGCGGCATTCTTCATCCTACCAGTTGTTTTTTCGTGGCCGCCGGTAACCAATTTTTTCCTCGGCGGCAGTACGAAGCAGTTTGGAGATATGGTCCCACTGCTCCTGTATTCCTTCAGGCTGAGTTATGCTCTGAGAGAGCAGGTGTGAGAGTCGAGTTGCGAAATCATTGGCAGTCTGTTGTGATTGAAGCTTTTCGACGTCTAGATTTCCCGGTGTTTTTTGTTCCTTGGTTTTAGCCACGCTGAGGCGGGTGCGTATTTTGGCTGCAACGAGATAGTGGTCCGAGTCGATGTTAGGTCCTCGGATCGTGCGCACATCTAAAACACTGGAGGCATGCCGTCCATCTATCACAACGGGATCGATCTGATTGCGAGTATTTCGATCAGGAGACAGCCATGTAGCTTGATGTATCTTTTTATGCATGAACCTCGTGCTGGATAAGACATTGTTTCGAGCACCGGCAAAGTCAATCAGCCTCAGTCCGTTAGGAGAAGTTTTATTTTGAAGCCTGAACTTTCCGACCGTAGGGCCAAAAACACCTTCTTTGCCCACCCCGGCAAAGTCACCAAGCACGACTTTTATATCATGACGGGGGCAGCACTCGTATGTGGGTTCTAGTTGTTCATAAAAAGTGTCTTTCACCTCATCGTCTTTCTCCTCTGTCAGCGCATGGGCGCAGATGAATGATATATTAAAAAAAATTGTCTTTTATTCGGATAGCGGCGAGACGCTCGTCCACAGGCGTGAACGCCAGAACTTGGCGACAAAATCTCTCTCCCACCACGACACCGAAACTGTGCTTATTCGTATGGCCACTCCAATAGATGTCACAATTTTTGATCTTCTTTCTTCCTTGCTTCGTCCAACGCATTTCTTGGATGGCGGTAATGTCAGATTTTGCTTTGACGAGGACATCAACCAGCCGGGCATCTGCACCAATCCCATTCAGGGAGCGGACGTTCCAGGTGCATTCCCTCAATTCATTGTCCTTCAAAGGTTTACCATGGTCGTCATCAATAGAGAGTGTATTTATCCGAGGCTTGTTAGTATATGTCATTGGAGTACCGTTTTACGTAGTGGGTCCCAAGCCCTGCGCACAACCCGCTCAGCGGGGGTGAAAATATTACTTGCACGTTTATATAGCGAGCCGCTTGCTCCAAGACGGACGCCCGCTTGCAGACGCACCTAGAGGTGTACAGACGCTGCCGATGACATCTCCCCGGCTAGCCCTTAACCCAATTATGTCAGAGTGACCCAGCCAGGTTGTCGCCTTCTCACATTAGCTCACCGCTAAACGGATGTTTAGCGACTACCCAGAGGATACTTGGCCGCAAGCGACCGGCAGTAGTGAGCTGCTTGAACCGCATACAAAAGAATCGCTCTGGCCATTCCCAGGTGAATGGCGGTCAGAAGCTTTCCCCTGGACTTCTAAACACGGCTCCGCCCTCCTACTTGAAGACTATCGTCAAAAGAGACGTATATAAGCGTATTATTTTAGTTAAGCTTTGCTGAATAAGCACTTTTGTCGAAATGAATTTGATTCCAGGAAGCACTGCATAGTCATATTAAAGTGAAGTTTTTGAAATAAGTACGCCATCCCGTTTAATAATTTCACCATAGACGACTCACCAAGAATTTACCTACGACTTTCAGTAGAAAGCAGATTTATAAGCTTCAAGCGAAGAAAAGATGTTTATAATTGTTTTCGTGGAACTTGCTTGTTGAGTTCCTTGTTAAGTGATAATTTGAAAGCAAGACCAGTGTTACAGCTGATAATTTACCTTATATGTTATCTAGTAAAACTTATGACTTAACATTACACGTATACGTAATGACAGTTCTATGATCCTCAAGAATTGCCATTGCCATTCGTCCAACATATCTATATATACCAAGACAGCAAAGTTTACTATGTTTATTTTAGTGGTAAATGTCATATAGGCTTGGTAACAGTCGTCGCAACCGCTATACTTTGACAAGTTTTTACTTTTGACATACTTCAACCACGTCACATATGTGCACTTTATTTTTGCCATTTATTGTACGCGTCTGTGAAAAATTGGTGTTTAAAATTAAGCGATGCTTTTAGTTGGCCAACTTTTATTATTTTGATAATCAAATCTACAATTTTAATGTAAAATAAAGGTATTTATGTCAGCCGTTATGAGTCTCACCTAACGCCACGTACGGGCTGTCAATAAAAAAAAGCGTGCGTCGCGACGGTGATGCATTGTATCAGCTTAAACAATAACTAATCTGCATACGTCAAAATTTTGGAGTTAGCTAAATTCCTAAGGTGATAATGAATGGCTAATAAATATATTATTCGTTCAAGCTGCCTTTTCTGAGGTTTAACAGATTTAACAGATGTTTTTAGAGATACTTTTTTACTCCCTGCCTTTAAATTATGAGAAAATCCCACTTAAGTCCCAAACAGTCAGCTTTCGGTTATTAATCGAAAAGTTATCAAAAAGTTATATTATTGTTACACGACTCTAAACAAAAATTGTTCTTTGTCCTAAAGTTTATTTCATGATTTTCTGTTTTATTATAAACAAAAACGAAAAGTAAATAACTTTTTTTGGTATAAAATTTGCTTTCGGTGTTAGAGGTGTTTTGTACAAATCTAGAATAACCTTAAATGTCGTCGCGAAAGTTTAAATATGAAGCTGATGCTTTGTTTTATATATGTGGGCTTCGGAAAAAGATGCGATGACGCCCTACTGCATTTTGATTTTTATGTTTCAAACGCGTTGTCAGCAAAAAACCACGTTACCGTATTATCATTAGACTTCGAAAAAGCATTCGATAGAATAGGCTCTCACGTGATACTAGATGTTCTTCATTCTCTAAAATTTGGGCAAAACATTTTTAACTTTGTAAAATGGTTCCTATCAAATCGTCGTTTTCAAATAAGAATTAACAATATATATTCGAACATTTATCCTTTGGAAAATGGTATACCGCAGGGTTCACCTCTATCGGTAACTCTTTTCCAAATAGCCTTCAATAAAATAAGTAGTATTATACTTAAAACACCACATGTTGATCACTTTCTTTATGCTGATGATCTTTACATATTGTGCAAACGAAATGACAATAACGAAGCCTGTAACATTTTAATGTCCGTTTTACAGGATATAGTAGTCTGGTGTGATACGTCAGGTGCTAAAATATCATTTCAAAAGTCAAAAAAATTCCATATTTGTAGAAAAAGTAATTGTGGCTCCACAAATATAAACATAAATGTTAACAATTTTGCTATAGAAAATGTAAATAAACTTAAAATTCTTGGAGTGACATTTTCACAAAGATACTACTGGAAAGAACAATACCTTGAATTAAAAAAGTCACTAGCTAATAGAGTAAATCTTATATGTTACTTATCAAAGAAAACTTTCACTCATATTAACACATTAACGTATTTAGTAAAAACCTTAGTTTTAAGCAAAATCGACTACGCACTTTACTTGTATGGCCGAACTAGACCACCTAACCTTAATCTTATCAAACCACTTTATCATCAAGCTGTAAGAGCTAGTATTTATGGTTACCGTACTACTACTACTACAAATGCACTCACGGAAGCCGGACTTCCTTCAATTGAAAGACAAGTTACGGAGATGGTTGGCAGACTATTGCCAAAAATTCTCTTTCCTAATAATTCAATTATCGACGAAGATATAAACGTATACAGTCATGGAAAAGGGAGCGTAGAATAACTTCAGCTCTATCCACGTCTCTGAACTAAGCCGCCGAACTTGATATACCAACAAATACAACAAAGCTTCATCCCATTACTCCGATATGGTCCATGTCGTCAGAAATTTGCAACACTACATTGTCAACACTACACAAAGACGTAACCCCAAAAGAAATGTATCTAAGTTCCTTCAATGAGATAAAAAACTCACTTAAAGAGGAAGGCTGGAACTTTCTCTACACAGACGGATCTAAAGAGAAAGTAAGTTCTACAGGCTATGCCATCGTAAACGATGAGGAGGAAGTGGTAGCGTTAAGTCGTCTCCACGAATCTGCATCCATATTCACTGCAGAAGCAAGTGCTATATACACAGCACTAAAAATAGCAATAAACAATTGCCAAAAAACTGTAATTTTCACAGACAGTCTTTCGGTAATAAAATCTATATTTTCATATAATTGTGTAAACTGGAACATCATACAAAAAATAAGAAATATTCTTAAAAATAACACAATAGAGCTTTTGTTGTTCTGGATACCAAGTCACGTTGGAATAAAAGGCAATGAACAAGCAGACATTGCAGCGAAATACGCATGCTCTGCACCAATCACAACTGATGCAGTTATTGAAAAAATAGACATTAAAAGATTTGTGAAAGTATTTTTCAAAGAAAAAAATAAAAGCAATTTCTGCAACTATATCCACCATCACTACACCGCTATCAATAGAAGTGGCGAACCACCTCAATACCCAACTGATGCAAGTAAATATAAAATACGAATATTTTCAAGACTGCGTCTGGGACACACAAACGCAACACATCAATATCTTTTTGACAGCAGTAAAACTGAATATTGTGTTTCTTGTGGAGCGCGTTTAACTATCTCCCATATTTTGTATGACTGCTCGCACCTGGCCGATATCAGAAATGAGGTTTTTGGTAATAACAGAGCAATGGAAATATTAAAAAATCCATCATATAAAAACATCAACGACATGTATCAATATGTAAAAAAAATCAAGCTAAAATTGTAACCTCAACATATGAATACATATTTTAACTCTTATTATAAGAATACATAATTAGTAAAAAATAGAAATTGTTTAGTTTTAAGTTGTAAATAGTGGTATTAGTATTAATATATTTTTCTAAGCTCAAAGTTGTAAATATTAAGTGCCTATATAATAGTCTTTAATTTTAAGTAGAGCTGATAGCCATAGCAGCTAATGCTCTCTTTTGTTAGTCTTAAAATTCATTTTAAGCCTAAATACATAATAATAATAATAATATATGTGGGCAATTGACTAAATTTCGAGATATAAAATATGAATTAAATACATCTCTCATCTTTTGCGAAGCCTTCGAAGCATATTTTGGCTGTCCTGTTTGGAATCGATACAAGACATAGGCTCCACATGTTGCTTGTAGTTATTGTAAAAGATCTTTGGAAGGTAAGCAAATTTTATTTAAATAGTAAATTGAACAAAGTAGACGTATTGATTTCTCTCTCTATATTTTAGGTTGGTATCGAGGTGAGAAAATATCTATGACATTTGCAACACCAAGAATCTGGCGAGTACAAAAGACCACGTTAAAGCCTGCTACTTTTGCATTGTGAATCCGAGTAAAAGACGTAGAGGTAAAAATGCAAAACCCATCGAATATCCAGAATCGTCTTCTGCTCCAGTCGCACACGATCTGACAGGACCAGTACCAGAGCCACAGCAAAAATTATAGCAGAGAAGTGGTTCATCTTTTAGTTCTTATAAAAGAAATGCCGATAAGGAGTTTTTAACGACACCAGAACAACCAAAACATCATTTCATCACTACTGAAGATTTTAATGATTTGTTCAGAGATTTAAATCTACCAAAAAGTAAAGCAGGGCCTTTAGGCTCTTCTTGAAACAACGTTATCAAGGCCAATATAATGGACACATTAATTTGACTTTAATTTTGTCAAAGCCAATTTTAACAAGTAAGGACGGTACTGTCTTCGGCTGTGCGGAAGACTTCATACCTTTCATGAATGGGGCTGAACAATAATCTTATCCCCTTCCTAATCTCCGAATAATCGGATGTATAAGATAAGAAATATATAGTGAACAGATCTACATACCTAAACGATTTTTAAGATAAATATAAAATAAACAAGTAAGTTCGGGTGTAACCGAACATTACATACTCAGTTGAGAGCTGTGGAGACAAAGTAAGGGAAAATCACCATGTTGTAAAAAGAACCTAGGGTAACCCTGGAATGTGTTTGTATGACATGTGTATTAAATGGAAGGTATTAAAGAGTATTTTAAGAGGAAGTGGGCCATAGTTCTATAGATGGACGCCATTTAGGGATATCGCCATAAAGGTGGACCAGGCCTGACTTTAGAATTTGTTTGTACGATATGGGTATAAAATGAAAGGTGTTAATGAGTATTTTAAAAGGGCGTGGGCCTTAGTTCTATAGGTGGACGCCTTTTCGAGATATCGCCATAAAATTGGCCCAGGGGTGACTCTAGAATGTGTTTGTACGATATCGGTATCAAACGAAAGGTGTTAATAAGTGTTTTAAAAGGGAGGGGGCCTTAGTTCTATGGGTGGACGCCTTTTCGGGATATCGCCATAAACGTGGACCAGGGGTGACTCTAGAATGCGTTTGTACAATATGGGTATCCAATGAAAGGTGCTAATGAGTATTTTAAAATGGCGTGGGCCTTAGTTCTATAGGTGGACGCCTTTTCGAGATATCGCCATAAAGGTTGACCAGGGGTGACTCTAGAATTTGTTTGTACGATATGGGTATCAAATGAAAGGTGTTAATGAGTATTTTAAAAAGGAGTGGCCTTAGTTCTATATGTGGACGCCTTTGAGAGATATCGCGATAAACGTGGACCAGGGGTGACTCTAGAATGTGTTTGTCCCATATGGGTATCAAACGAAAGGTGTTAATAAGTGTTTTAAAAGGGAGTGGGCCTTAGTTCTATGGGTGGACGCCTTTTCGGGATATCGCCATAAACGTGGACCAGGGGTGACTCTAGAATGCGTTTGTACAATATGGGTATCCAATGAAAGGTTTTAATGAGTATTTTAAAAGGGCGTGGGCCTTAGTTCTATATGTGGACGGCTTTTCGAGATATCGTCATAAAGGTGGGCCAGGGGTGACTCTAGAATGTATTTGTACGATATGGGTATCAAATTAAAGGTGTTAATGAGTATTTTAAAAGGGCGTGGGCCTTAGTTCTATATGTGGACGGCTTTTCGAGATATCGCCATAAAGGTGGACCAGGGGTGACTCTAGAATTTGTTTGTACGATATGGGTATCAAATGAAAGGTGTTAATGAGTGTTTTAAAAGGAGTGGGCCTTAGTTCTATAGGTGGATGCCTTTTTGAGATACCGCCATAAAGGTGGGCCAGGGGTGACTCTAGAATTTGCTTGTACGATATGGGTATCAAAAGAAAGGTGTTAATGAGTATTTTAAAAAGGAGTTGGCCTTAGTTCTATGGGTGGACGCCTTTTCGGGATATCGCTATAAACGTGGACCAGGGGTGACTCTAGAATACGTTTGTACAATATGGGT
Source organism: Eurosta solidaginis (assembly GCF_040869045.1). Lineage (NCBI taxonomy): Eukaryota > Metazoa > Arthropoda > Insecta > Diptera > Tephritidae > Eurosta > Eurosta solidaginis. Next base: position 194,829,314 of record NC_090321.1, read on the forward strand.
ATCCAATGAAAGGTGTTAAAGGGTATTTTAAAAGGCCGTGGGCCTTAGTTCTATAGGTGGATGCCTTTTCGAGATATCGTCATAAACGTGGACCAGGGGTGACTCTAGAATGTGCTTGTACGATATGGGTATCAAATTAAAGGTGTTAATGAGTATTTTAAAAGGGCGTGGGCCTTAGTTCTATAGGTGGACGCCTTTTCGAGATATCGCCATAAAGGTGGACCAGGGGTGACTCTAGAATTTGCTTGTACGATATGGGTATCAAAAGAAAGGTGTTAATGAGTATTTTAAAAAGGAGTGGGCCTTAGTTCTATGGGTGGACGCCTTTTCGGGATATCGCCATAAACGTGGACCAGGGGTGGCTCTAGAATGCGTTTGTACAATATGGGTATCCAATGAAAGGTGTTAATGAGTATTTTAAAAGGGCGTGGGCCTTAGTTCTATAGGTGGACGCCTTTTCGAGATATCGCCATAAAGGTGGACCAGCGGTGACTCTAGAATTTGTTTGTACGATATGGGTATCAAATGCAAGGTGTTAATGAGTATTTTAAAAGGGAGTGGCCCATAGTTGTATATGTGAAGGTGTTTTCGAGATATCGACCAAAATGGGGACCAGGGTGATCCAGAACATCATCTGTCGGGTACCGCTAATTTAATTATATATGTAATACCACGAACAGTATTCCTTCCAAGATTCCAAGGGCTTTTGATTTCGGCCTGCAAAACTTTTTCATTTTCTTCTACTTAATATGGTAGGTGTCACACCCATTTTACCAAGTTTTTTTCTAAAGTTATATTTGCGTCAATAGACCAATACAATTACCATGTCTCATCCCTTTTTTCATATTTGGTATATAATTATGGCATTTTTTTCATTTTTCGATATCGAAAAAGTGGGCGTGGTCTTAGCCGGATTCCGGCCATTTTTTACACCAATACAAAGTGAGTTCAGATAAGTACGTGAACTGAGTTTAGTAAAAATATATTAAAGCAACAAAATATTACGCTTGCATACAAATCGAATGCAACAATATCCAGCATTTATACGAAAATGAAAAGCCCAATAGAAAAACAACAACAAAGCAACGTTGTTTATGAAATAAAATGCAAAGGCAACGACGACGAACGCTGTGATAAAGTGTATATCGGAACAACAAAAAGAGCATTAGGCGTCCGCTTAGCCGAACATGAATCGGATATAAAGAAGCAAAAACAAAGCACAGCCTTAGCTCAACACATTTTAAGTAGTGGCCACGCAGCTGACTTTACCAACACCAGAATCATCGACAAAGAAAAGAGAGAAATAACGCGATTCACATTAGAGAGTCTAAGAATATTACAAAGAAGGAAGGAGACGATAAACAAAAAAGAGGACACCGATAATATAGCTTCAGCTTATTTGTTATGCATAAGAAAATGAACAGCAATTTAGTTTAGACAAGACTACCACAAGAAGTGGTACTGATGGTACTAGTTTTAAGCTCTAATATAATTGTTTAATATTGTAGTGAGTATTGCGAAAATGCAAGTGCATTTATTTCTTCTGTTTGTGCGAATGTATAATTGATATATGTCTTTTGTTTTTTAAAAATAAACAGAATTGCCCCTGATGATGCTGAAATTTGTCAGCGAAACGTTGGGCAGAATGGTGAATTGAATTCTTTCATTTGCACCAAAATAAATGGATCAGCCAAGCCTGAAATAATTCATATAAATCTTAATTCGAACTGATCGAAAAAATTACAAGAGTATATCGATTTTTGCTCAAGTTATCGTGTTAACGGCCGAGCGGGAGGACAGACGGTCGACTGTGTATAAAAACTGGGCGTGGCTTCAACCGATTTCGCCCATTTTCACAGAAAAGAGTTATCGCCATAGAAGCTATGCTCTAACCAAATTTCACAAGGATTGGTCGATTTTTGTTCGACTTATGGCATTAAAAGTATCCTAGACAAATTAAATGAAAAAGGGTGGAGCCACGTCCATTTTGAAATTTTATTTTATTTTTGTATTTTGTTGCACCATATTATTACTGGAGTTGAATGTTGACATAATTTACTTATATACTGTAAAGATATTAACTTTTATTTTAAAATTTTAATAAAAAAAATTTTTTTTCCAAAAGTGGGCGTGGTCGTTCTCCGATTTTGCTAATTTTTATTAAGCACACATATAGTAATACAAGTAACGTTCCTGCCAAATTTCATCATGATATCTTCAACGACTGCCAAATTACAGCTTGCAAAACTTCAAAATTACCTTCTTTTAAAAGTGGGCGGTGCCACGCCCATTTTCCAAATTTTCTTAGTTTTCAGTTCTGCGTCATAAGTTCAACTCACCTACCAAGTTTCATCTCTTAATCCGTATTTGGTAATGAATTATCGCACTTTTTCGATTTTACGAAATTTTCGATATCGAAAAAGTGGGCGTGGTTATTGTCCGATATCGTTCGTTTTAAATAGCGATCTGAGATGAGTGCCCAGGAACCTACCTACCAAATTTCATCAATATACCTCAAAATTTACTCAAGTTATCGTGTTAACGGACAGACGGACGGACGGAAATGGCTCAATCGAATTTTTTTTCGATACTGATGATTTTGATATATGGAAGGTTATATCTATCTCGATTCCTTTATACCTGTACAACCAACCGTTATCCAATCAAAGTTAATATACTCTGTGAGCTCTGCTCAACTGAGTATAAAAATAGGTAGGTACTTTTTGTGAGGATGCAAAGTTTCAGGTTTTTTGTGGTCTGCGTGTAAAAACTAGGACTACGAATAACGTTTTTCAACAATATATGACGTAAACGTAACTATTTGATGAAATTTGATGAATTTGAAGCTTCCAGCCGTAAAAAAAGGGGCAAAAATCACAGTTTATATGAAGTATATAATATATATACCACCGATCTCTATGATTTTTTCAGACAACAATATATGCTATATACGTAAGCGTTTGGTGAAACTTGAAGCTTCTAGCTGTTAAAATGGGTCCGAAATAGCAAAAAAAAAAAAAATATATATATATATATATATATACTATATATACCATCACATATATATTATATATATCACCGATCTCTATGATTTTTTGACACAACAATATATATTGTATACGTAAGCAATCGGTGAAATTTGAATCTTATAGCTGTTAAAATGGGTAGAAATTGCGAAAAGTTTCTTATACGAACAATCGGTTGTATGAGATATATACTATATATACAACCGATCTCTATGATTTTGTCAGACAACAATATATGCTATATACGTAAGCATTTGTTGAAATTTGAAGCCTCTAGCTCTTAAAATAGGGCAGTAATTACGAAAAGTTTCTTATCTGAACAATCGGTTGTGGGGGATATATACTATATATACGACCGATCTCATCAATTTTTTCAGGCAACAGTATGTGCAATATACGAAAGTATATGGTGAAGTTTGTTAAATTGAGTAAGATAGGACAAAAATCCTCTTTTTCTGAAAAATCGGTTGTATGGAGGATATATGCTATAGTGTTCCGATCGGGCCGGTTCCGACAAATGTCTAATGGGACACCCAAGTACACCCGCTCACCAAATTTTATCAAGATATCTCAAAAATTGAGGGACTAGTTTGCATACAAACAGACAGACGGACAGACGGACATGGCTAAATCAACTCAGCCCTTCATCCTGATTATTTCGGTATACTTAATGGTGGGTCTATCTATTTTCCTTTAAGGACTTACAATATTGGGTTTCGTGACGAAATTAATATACCATTTCATTTTCCTGAAAGGTATAAAAACTTAAACCGGGAACTATCTAATTTCACGTGGCCTGAATATAGTGGAGATATAGAAACCATCGTCTCGCATTTTAATAATACCATTTACAGCCTATTCGAAAAGTATGTTCCTAAACGTAATTTTCCCTATGTTGAACCAACCCAAGTATGATTTACTAAAGAACTTAAAGCTGCGGTATTCGAAATTACGTCAGAAGTATTTTGAACTCAATAAAAATTGTTATAAAGCTTATACCTGTAAGATGAAAAATAATATTATCCGCAATCCGAAATCTTTAATTTCTAATTAATCCATAGATGGAATCTTGGAAGAATCTTTTCTCATTCCTCTTCATAAGAACGGGAGTAGGTCTCTCATTAAAAACTATCGGGGCAAAGCTAAACTCTCCACTATTCCCAAATTATTTGAAGCTATTGTTACCAGCCTGCTCACACTTCCGATCTCTACATCAATTGCTAGTTGCCAACACGGATTTTGCAAAGGAAAATTCACAATTACCAACTTGCTTGAAATCACAACTCATGTCTCAAATGGGTTTCGAGAATACATACACACGGACGTTGTATACACAGATTTTAGTAAAGCGTTTGACAAAGTATGTCACTCACTACTTATTCATTAACTGGTCATTCTGGGCTTTCAACCAGGTCTCACGCAGTGGATATTGTCTTATCTTCTTGATAGAACCCAAAGAGTTATCTTTAAAAATGGTTTGTCTGATGTCATTGATGTAACTTCTGGAGTTCCTCAGGGCAGTCATCTTGGCACAATTCTGTTCTTGCTGTTTATAAACGATATTTCAACAACAATAAAATTTTCTAAAATTTTGATGTACGCTGGTGATGTAAAAATTGTTTATCCTATGCGTCAAGAGAAGAAAGGTTTCTTTTACAATCTGATCTGGACGCATTGCACAGTTGGTGCACCATCAACTATATGCCACTTAATCTTAAAAAATGCAAATTTATATGCTTTTCTCGTAGATTACTTCAGCCAGCTTTCTACTCTCTAAACAATTATAATCTTGAACAGGTATACAGTTTTATAGACCTCGGTGTTAATATGGACAATAAACTTAACTTCAACCTTCAAATTACTGCAACTGTTAATAAGGCTAGAGGTGTTCGAGCGTTTGTAAAGCGATGGTCTAAAGAATTTAGTAACCCGTACGTTTCTAAGGCTCTTTATACAACATTAGTCAGGCCGATATTAGAATATGGTGCAATAATTTGGAACCCGAGCTACCAGGTTCATATTGATCGGCTAGAATCAGTCCAAAAACAATTCATAATTTTCTCCTTAAGAGAGTTCCATTGGGATTCTACGTGTAATCTGCCACCTTATACTAAACGCCTGTAGCTTATTAATCTCCCCACCCTTGCTAGTCATAGGGAAATGCTTGGAATTGTATTTATGATTAATTTATTAAATGGTTCGGTCTCTAGATCATTTCTGTTGAGCGAAGTAAACTTTAATGTCCCTTCCCGGCCTTGAAGACATTTTAAACCTCTCTACCTAAAACACTGTAGAACAAATTTTGAATTTAATGAGCCCTCCCGCTGTTTGTGTTAGACTAATAACTTCCACTTTAGCACATTTGATGTTTCGGATTCGCTTTTTTGCATTAAAAAATCTGTTCTTTCCTCTCTTAATAGTAATCAACTGTATTCATTAATATATCAAATTCATTTTCTACTAATTCTATCCATTATACGTATGTATATTAATTACTAATACGTCGTTTATTTCTTCCGTAGAAAACAGGCACGAGTTCGTGTGATCCCCCTACTGGGCATCCAGCTCATTTATGAGCACGCCGCGTTAGCCCCCTTATGGGCACCAAGCTCCTTTCTGAGCAACTCACGATGACTGATCTGATCAATTTGAATTGTTAAATGCATAAGTTTACTCTTATTCAATGTTAACCTTATAATTTACAAGTTATAATACTTTTTTTACTAATTTTATACTTTACCAGTCGACGGTTTTCGTTTTGTGTCGACTTTATATAAATAAATAAATAAATAAAATGATGGCAGATTATATTTGGGGTTTATTGAGGGATAGTACCTATGAAAAGAAAAAGTAAAAGTGTACACTTTTAAATCATTTTCCACTTTTTTTGTAAGTTATTTCGATATTAAAACTCAATAAAAATATTTATTTGAATTGTTTAATTTTCAAGTAAAAATTAAAACCAACGATTTTTGAAAATTTTCGTTCAACCGGTTTCTTAAATAGGAAAGCAAACTTTTCCATGCCATATATTTTTTTCGTCAAATTACTACCCAAAAATTGAAAATTAATGCTTTGAAATCGAATTCAGATGTTGTGTTGACCCGCGTTAGCGGTGTGTTACCAATTTTTTTTTCGACGTATCATCAATTTTTTATGTTAAAATTATCTCTTAGTTACCAAAAAGCTATCGATTTTTTATCGGAGTGTAACAAATATGCTATTTGCTTATTGCTATCGACGACTCATGGGTTTTTTATGAAACAGCTACACACATGACGCATCTATATCGGCTGTAACAAGCCGATAGGACACCAATAACAAGCCAATGACTCGGCGATAACATGGCCGACAACAAACCGATAGGTCGGCGATAATAATTCGCTGTCGATAAGAAGCCGATTGTAAAAAATAACTTGTCGTTATTGGTTGTTACAGATAAGAAGCCGGCAAGAATCTTCTCAAAAGCCTCGAAACTATCTTTTTCTGGTAAAGCTGCCTCTGTCGTGATTTAACAACGGAGATCTAGTTAACTTCAAAACATTAGTTTTCTAGACGTATTGCTGTATGTTAAAATGTTTATCCTTACGAATACTTGGTTCTCACTTTTTTTTTAGAGCATTTCACATAGCTCCAATATTTAGTGCCACATTACCGGAAATCCGCACAGCTACCTATAACAATAATAGTAAATAATTTCATGTGATATATATATATATATTGTTTTGAGATCTTAATGATGAATTGAACCGCGTATGATAAAACCGGGATTTGGTATTCCTACTTAAAGCCAGTAATATATATAAAAAAAAAAGGATGACACCTGTCATGCAGACTAATATTTTTATAGCAAACTAGCTAAACTGAAAGACGTTGTCCTTCCCATAATGCAAAAATAAAGGTGATGTCAAAAATATAACCTCATTTTTTGGCAGCCCTATGTGCCAGTATTTACTTGTACTAAAAAGTAATAAATTTTAATTGCCTCATTTTTCTTACAAATAAGTTTTTTGCAAAACTTTTACTATATTCCTTTGAGGATTTCAAAGGTATGTAAATTTTTTTGTCTAAAAAATTGTGGTAGCGGCTTATATACTTATTGTAACGAATTTTGCTATTTATTATTCAAATTGCGCTGCTTTTATACTCTTCGTTGCTTCGTTCACATATTTCTCCAAAGGTCTAGACGTTTCACCTTCTAGAACTCCTGTATCTCCTACACGATAATTAGTTATATAATTACATGCATATTTGTAGTTTATAGGCATGTGCGTGTAACTAGTTCGGCTGATGACCACATCTGTGTGTGTGAGATAGCTCTTCGTCGCCTTCTTCATAAGTGTTGCTAGCTTTAACGTGTACATGTACATAAGAGTGGCTGGTTCATGTTTCTGTTGTTGTGTGATAATTTACTAACAGCTGAGTGATGCTAATATTCGTCACATTATTATATTTTGTAACGTGTAGTAAAATCAACTTCGATCATAGTTCAATTTAAAAGCAGTAATGTATGATAGACAAACCTCTAAAATATGCATGCCGAACTTGCCAGAATAAGAATAAAAGTCAAATGAATGAGAATACCTGAATATTCAATCATGATCCTTCATAAAAATTTACTCGCTTACTTGTTGCTTGCTGTTTAGACTAGCGACAGAGTGAAAACGAGAAGTTGGTAGAGTGCCAGAAACGTTTCAAGCTTATAAAGTATATGAAAATAGAAATAAATGCTCGCCAAGCATAGCTAAGAGGGAGCACTCTGCCGTCGGCCTTAGAGGACTTGGGCTATAAAGATTTGTCTTTTTAAATGCGTTTTTATGTTAGTGAAATCTCTTCGAATGATCAGTCACAAAAATCTATAGGGACGCTTTGAAGTTGAACGATGCCGCCGGCATTGTAAACTACGAAGTCCAACAATAATTTGGATTGATTTTTTTAATAAATATAGGTTAAACTCTAGTCAGCTTTAACTGAAGTTGAAACTCGCACTGAATAACCGGGCCATAATCTGTTATTGCACATAATCCATTAAAGCAAATATATCGTCTTGCTATAAATCCCTATTTTTACTAGAATGTAAAGATGCATTAGAGAATTTACACTTTATACGTTCTCTGGATACATATACAGCAGCAAACAGGAAATTAGCAGTGCCAGTTGATATTTGAAGAAGAAACTTTTAAAAATTTTGTAACTGAAACTGTGCAAATCAATTTTGTAACTAAAATTATGCTAAATAAAAAGCTCGAAATTTTAGTAAAGTTTTCTAGGATTTTCGAATTATTGGAAAAATTTTCTAGATTGTATTGCATAGTTTTAGATGGAAAGTTCATAGATTTTTTTTCTGAAAATATGGAAAGTAAACAAAAAGAAAGATAGGTTAGGTTAGGTTGAACTGATCAGTCCATGAGGACCTCACGTAGACTGAATGGGTTCGTAGTGTTACCACAAGTTTGTTTTAACAACCAACCTGAAAACGCCTATCAAAAACCTGGACCTATGTTATAAAATAACTCCGTCCTCTTGGCAAATACTAAAAGCTTCCTAGGACTTAAGCCACTTGCTGCTTCTCGGTCTGACAGCTGAATCACTCCTAATAGCTGGAATCTTAGCCTAGCAAGCGCAGGGCACGAGCGCAGAACGCGCTCGATCGTTTCCTCCTCCAACACGCACTTCCTACAACTGGTATCACTGACCAATCCTAATTTAAAGGCATGTCACGCCAGAAGGCAGGGTTCAGTCAGAATACCCGTCATGAGTCTACAGTCCTCTCATTTTAATGATAGGATCAACTTTGTTAGTCTAAGGTTGTAAGACCTACATATAATCTTCGACACTTTACAGCGGTTGAACCCACACCTTTCCCTCATGGTCGATCATGTGCACCTCTCGCCTTCGCTTGATTTCGCCCAGTCTAATTGGGACGTCTACGGAGCAAGCTTAAAAGGATGCGCCCTTTTTAGCTAGTTCATCTCCTTTTTCATTCCCATCTATTCCCATATGCACTGGGACTCAATATAGATGTATGCTTCTCCCTGTCCCGATTCTCTCCAGAGACTGCTTACACTCTAACACGCATTTAGATGCTGTGCTATGCGAGATTATTGCCTTAATTGCTGCTTGACTTTCAATATAAAAGTTAACACAGTTGCAGCTTAAGCTATGCTCCTCCAGTATTTCTACTACTTTGGTTACGGCTAATATTTCCGCTTGGAAAACGCTTCAAAAATCCGGCAGCCTGTAGGATATGTTTATTTCCGGATCAGCATAGTATACCGCAGACCCTGCTCCTAAAAAAAGATAAGATGAATAATTAATTTGGGGAAAATTTTAACGACGCTACATTCTTCTACCTTGTAAAGACTTTAAGGGCTTTAAAGAGGCCTTCCCGCGATTGGTATTTGAACCCGCAGTCCTTAAACTGACATTGAATGTAATAACTTCCACTACTATTTTTATGTTCACCACTGTACATTGTATGTATATAGTCGCAATCGAAATTGTACACGAATTCCAAGAAATTATTGAAAACACCAGCTACCGGTGTTGCTTTTAATAGCCAAGCAACTTATTTAACTATTCCAAGCACCACTCAACAAGTCAATAAAATAGTTATATCCTCAAAATATTGTCATAACTCACACAGCAACGTGCCGAATAAATCCGAAGCAAGTGAAATGAATTATTGATAACAATTAAATTGGTCGGCACATTCAGATACAACGGAGTAACGAAGTGACTAGAATATTAATGGATAATTTGAGGGCATAACACTACCTACTAAAGTTGAGGAAGCAACAAAAATATGAAAAATTGTTGTAATATGGAAATTCATAAATAAATACAAGACACCACCGACAAAGTGAAAAGACATTTATAAAAAGGGTGATAAATGAAAAGAAATGTAAGTAGAAAAAAGAGGGACTGGTGGCTAAGCAGGAAGTGAACTGTCAAAGGCTTTCGAGGTTTATGAACACTTCCGAATTACACAAATATAATGTGTGTGTGTACGTCAGTAGTGTAAAAGAATATACATTAGGGTGCGCTTGACGTTTAGTTGACGCTTGTTACAAGCCGCGCTTTTGGGGTTTGGTTTCGTACCGCAAAAGGAAAATTTTTTCTATATACATTGTGTATGGTATTTTGTAACTGCATATAAATATTAACAACGATTGTTTATTAACCAAATAATAAGCTTTCAATACTCTTTAAACAACATTTATGCAAAAAAATTTGCGTTAGGCATTAAAGTTTGACATTAAGTAAAGTCATGGCATATAATGTTATCCCAAAATTGTTGCGAAATAATTCTAAAAATAATCATAAAATTATTCAGAACTATTCCTCAAATTATCTGGAAAACATTGTTGAAATGACCAGGAAGCAGTCTCAGAATGGTGCTAAAGTGGTGCTGAGACTATGCTGAAATCATTTAGAAATTGTTTAAATATGATCCCCAAACAGTTCGGTAAGAGTTCGCGAAGAATCCTAAAAAATAACCAAAAATAGTCCAGAATTGATCTAAAACACAAACCGAAAATGGTACCAAAATAGCTCGAAACCTGTCTCGAAGTTATTCAAAACCAATACCGAAATTTTATATTCCCTAGGTTAGGTTAACTGCCCTGGTAAGGAAACTAGGTAGGATAAAGTTCCGAATGATACTGATCTCAACCTTGGATAAATCCTCGAGATATCCAAGTGAGTTGCAACCGAAGTACTTTCGCCTAGTTCTGGTAAAAGCTGGGCAATCAATCATAAAGTGATTTGATGATTCCACCTCATCAACCTCCATACAGCTACAGCTGAGTGGAGTTTCCAGTATATTGAGATGTACCGAATTGATACCCATGGGGAAGTGCCCTGTCAAAACCCCAATGATATTGATAGGTGAGCCTTAGTGAATCCCATTATTTCGGCAGGCCTGCTGCCATCCAATTCCGGCCAGAAAGAGCTTGCCCTGCAGGTGGTGCCCGCCCAACGTTTTCTGAGCTAACTCGGGCCTCGAGCTATGGAGCAGCAAACCACAGGTGGCCAGAGGAATCCCTAAATCCCTACAGCCATCTTCATCCGGTTCAGTTGTACAGATGCGGGCTGAGATATAAATATATATTCCCTAACTTATACCGAAAACAGTTTGCCGATAGTTTCCAAATAGGTACGAGATGGTTCTGGAAACAATATTCGGAAATACTCCTGAAATGATCTGGAAAACATTGCTAAAATTATAAAGAAATAATCCTGGAATGGGGTCGAAGTGATCCCAAAACTATGCTCAAATCATAGAGAAATCTCAAAAACGTTTTCGAAAAAGTTTGTTTTATGAAATTTCGAATTATTTATTTAGAGCTCTATGAACTCTTTTTGAATATATAGTTTAGTAGTCCTAACAATTTTAGACTAACAAAGTACAAGGAATAGATCCCTTAACCTCGCATTGATTTTTGATAACATTTTTTCCGAAGGGTGTTCTAGGTTTTTTCCATTAAAAATAAACTTTACATACTTTGTATGGACAAAAATCTCAAACATTTCCGGAAAAGTATCAACGTGAATTTCGCGAGATCTATAACTTCTATTTTATTAGAACAAAACAGGGTGGGGCTACAAAACTGCACATTAAAAAAATCTATAAAACTCCAAATAAAACAAACTTGAAATAGCCACGGTATATGAACTTTTTTCGAATATGTAGTTTAGTAGTCCTAACAATTTTAGACTAACAAAGTACAAGGAATAGATCCCTTAACCTCGCATTGATTTTTGATAACATTTTTTCCGAAGGGTGTTCTAGGTTTTTTCCATTAAAAATAAACTTTACATACTTTGTATGGACAAAAATCTCAAACATTTCCGGAAAAGTATCAAGGTGAATTTCGCGAGATCTATAACTTCTATTTTATTAAAACAAAACAGGGTGGGGGTACAAAACTGCACATTAAAAAAATCTATAAAACTCCAAATAAAACAAACTTGAAATAGCCACGGTATATTTCCAAACTTATACCAAAAATAATCCCGAATATAGTCCTGAAATATAATAGAAATAATCTCGAAATTCTACCAAAATCATCCCAAAATGATCTCGAAATGGCCACGAAATAGTCCACATCATAGTCCCGAATACTATTTCGAAACAGTCAAGGAAACAGGCCCGATATTATCTGTATATAGGCGGCAAACAATTCCCAAAATTTCCCGCCATACCCCGAAAGAACCTACATGTTTTACCCGCACGGCAGCTGCAAGACATATGAGATTTCATTTTCCTAATTGAAAAACATTGATTTGAAATTGCTTAGGCGGAGTACGCTACCACCACTTCACGGTGGCTCTGCGATAATAGTATTACTCCCGATTTTCTCATGAGAAATGGTCCCAAAACTATTTCGGAAATTTCTCAAAGCAATACGGGCCAGGATCACATAAATAAAATAACATCGTAAAACTCCCAAAATACTCTAGAAATTATCCCCAAACAATAAAGAAAATATTCCGAAAGCAATCTGGATATGTTCGCGAAATAGTTCAAGTAATTCATAAATCCAGTTGGGAACTATACTAAAACGGTCATGAAATTATCCTGAAATAATTTGCAAAAGTGCACGGCTGCCACCGTGGTGTAATGGTAGCATGCTCTGCCTATCACACCACATGCCCTGGATTCACACCCCGGGCAAAGCAACATCAAAATTTTAGAAATAAGGCTTTTCAATTAGAAGAAAATTTGTCTAAGCGGGGTCGCCCTTCGGCAGTGTTTGGCAAGCGCTCCGAGTGTATTTCTGACATGAAAAGCTCTCAGTGAAAACTCATCTGCCTTGCAGATGCCGTTCGGAGTCGGCATAAAACATATAGGTGCCGTCCGGCTAATTTGTAGGGAAAATCAAGAGGAGCACGATGCAAATTGGAAGAGAAGCTAAAATCTCTTCCGAAGTTATCGCGCCTTAAATTTATTATTTTTAATTTGCAAAATATCCCAAAATAGACCCTATATGATTTGCAGATAGGCCGGAAATAATTCCTGAACGGTCCCAAAATTGCCACGAAAGCCATCTCAAATATTTTCGAATAGATTTCCATTTGGTTATAAAACTGTCCCTAAACTATCCCGAAAACTATCCCTGATTAGTTCTGAGATTATGTTGAAAACAATCCTGAAATTGTTTGGAAAGCATTGCCGAAATGGTCGTGAAATATTTGCGAAATGGTTCCGAAAATATTTCGAAATAATTCCGAAAAAAACCGGAATATGATCCTTATAAAATTACATTGAAAACAAACAGTCGAAAAAGAATCCCCAAACAGTACACAAAATAACCCGAAAGCAAGCCAGAAATGTACACACAATTGTCCAAATGATCTAAAAACAATCCCGAAACTATTTGTATAAATAAATGTAAATTTCAACATAAATCTATAACTCCCTGGCCTTACATTTATTTTAATGAAATTTATGGTTCTTAAAATGTTTCTTGTCATCAAACCCACACAATCATGTCTTTGCGCAAGCGCCATGAAGAGCTTGAGTGACAGTTAGTCATTCAATAGCTTCAAATATATATTTGAATGAATATGTTGACGTATACTCACACATTTATGTCTACGTTTATTATCTTCGAAAAGAAAAAGCTTGGCACAGAAAAATGTAACAAATTTGTTAGCCTCAACGCTTTAGCACTACTAAGTGATGGCATCGCGAATGGAGCAGCTGCCAATCTTAAAGGCGAAGAACTTATGCAAGACTCATAATTCAATATTTATATTTGCAGTTTTTTTCGATTCATTGCAGTCAAACTTTTTTGTGCTATTGCTCTCAGATTTGTTCGGAAGTATGAAGTGCGCCGATATATTAATAAATAAACATATTGTGATGAATACTAGCAACACTAAGGGGTACTATCATCTCTAAGCCGATACTGAGCAGTGACTTGTGTGCACATAATCAAATTAATCATTATGTCTACACATATGTCCATAAAAGCAGCGGAGAGCAACGCACAAACACATGCATATATCTGAGATACCCACAAAAGTAGGCAATAATTTGTGCAAGTATCACTCACATATACACGCGCATATGAGAAGCTATACACGTGCATCTGTAGTTATAATTTATAGCTAGTAACTAAGTAAATTCTGGAACGAGGAATTCGAATAGTATAAAAGAGCGCAATCTGAGCAATCAGTAATGAGTTTGATTTAAGCACGCTATCTGTCGAGAAGTAGTAGTATTGTGAAGTACTTGAATAAAGGCCATTTTGCATTATTGAATAGTGGAGTTATTTATTCAACAGTTTAGTGATTCGAACGTTAGTAGAAGGTTGCAAATAAGGGCAATTTCAGTAAATTCGTTACAATATTAATAATTATAGAAACCATGACTATAGTAGAATATAATAACACTGTACAACAATAATTTCACAATAAAATAACCACGATATTTTTCTGAAAGATATCAGGTTAGGATTTGTTGAACTGGCCGGCCCATGAGGACCTGACATATTCTGAATGAGTCCGTAGTGTTACCAGAAATTTGTTTAACGACAGAACTGAAAAACCCTACCAACCCAATCTATGCCATACAATGACTGCATCGTCTTGGCAATTACTAGAATCTGTCTAGGACCTATGCCACTTACTGCTTCTAAATCTGACATCTGTATCACTCCTCATAAATGTGGTTCTTAAGGAATTGTATACCTTTTAAACTAAGTAAAGTATCAAGAACTTGCTAGAATTGATGCAACATGTTGCTTAGGATTTCTGTCATACAGTGTATTTTAAAGCGATATGTCTCCAAAAAAATTTAAGCAAAGCTTCATCTCCAATTTGTTGTGCTCTTTTAAATTGAAGCCTTTCGATTATATGAGCCTGGGATCTTTGAAATGCCCACCATTCAATCGCACGCTAATCTTTACAGATTGTCGTAAATCTATTATAAACTATTTTGGTCAGTTTCTGATACTAATTTTGGTAACTGGAAGCAAATGTTACTGCAGATATAAGGGACGTAAAATTGTATGAGTTAAATTATAATAACAGTCGTTTCAAATTTATTTTCTGAGTTTTGTTTTTATGAATTCGAAAAAAAAATCGAGGATTATTCTAAGAATGCTATTTGAAAACGCCATTTACTTACATTCAACAACTAGGACGAAAGACTTAAGGAACGAACTCATATTAATCCTTTGAGAACAAGAAAGGTAAAAACAATTTAACTGTTTTGCACGGCCATAGAAAAGAAAAGAAACATCGAAAAGGAAACAAAAGAAAATTAAAGAAAAGAAAATTAAATAAAAAAGGAAACAAAAAAAAAGAAAATAAAAGAAAAGAAAATTAAGCTAAAACAGGAAATAAAATGAAAAGAACGGAATGGAACCGAAATAAAAAGAAAAATAGAGGGAAGAGGAAAAGAAAGACCAAAAACCGAAGCTTAAGTCGAAACTGGACGGCTTGGTATCAATTTGTTGTCGAAGTGTTAACGGTTTAGTATGAATAAGCTATCGACGAGTTGTCGGTTTGTTGTAAATAAGTGTGTTATCGATGAGGTAAATACAAGTTATCCATTTATTGTCGAAGAGTTTTAAATGTACCACCGATAACAAACGTTATCAATGAGTTACCGACTTTTTGTCGACCACTGAATGGTTCATTGTCGCCAAAATTTCTATATGTTATGAAAAAGCGATCAATTTATAATCGAAGTTTTATTAATTTTTATGAGTCAACGTTTTTTATCGAAAAGTTATATATTTATTATAGGCACGTTTTCAAAAAGTTGTTGATGTCCTATCCAAAAGTTATCCATTTGGTCTCAAAAACTTATAGATTAGTTTTATAAAAGCTATAGATAAATTATAAAAAACTTCTCGATAATTATAAAAAATTTACGACTTTTCATCCAAATGCTATCAACTCCTTATCAAAAAATAGATCAATTTTATATCGATAAGTAATCTATTTCTTATCGTAGTGTAACCAATTTGTTATCAGCGTATAATCGATTTGTTGCCGAAATATGTTTCATTTTTTCTTTCTTTAGATTTGAGATGAGAAAAATCTGAAACACCCTTGGGAAAAAAAATTTAAAAAAATTAGTGCGAGTTCTGAAAGTCTTGTAGCTTGTAGTTCGTTAGACTATTGAAAAAATTCAGAGAACTCCAACAAAAAGTTAGCAACATTCGTAAGATTTTCTCGATTTTTTGAATTTTTGAAAATGTTTTTTCCAAATTGGTTTGCATTGTTTCATTTGCAAAATTGATAGAATTTCTGTCTTAAAATTTCGAAAAAAAGGGGAGTTTGATTGATAAAATTGGTTACAGCTCTTCTGATTTGTACAACAATTTATTGGTTTACTGTAGGAAAAATATATTCACATATATTTGTATAGTATTGGACAAATGGCGGCCACC
Organism: Eurosta solidaginis; assembly: GCF_040869045.1. Classification (NCBI taxonomy): domain Eukaryota; kingdom Metazoa; phylum Arthropoda; class Insecta; order Diptera; family Tephritidae; genus Eurosta; species Eurosta solidaginis. Next base: position 194,845,752 of record NC_090321.1, read on the forward strand.
GTGGTGTGATGGTAGCGTGCTCCGCCTACCACACCGTATGCCCTGAGTTCACACCCCGGGCAAAGCAACATCAAAATTTTAGAAATAAGCTTTTTCAATTAGAAGACAATTTTTCTAAGCGGGGTCGCCCCTCGGCAGTGTTTGGCAAGCGCTCCGGGTGTATTTCTGCCATGAAAAGCTCTCAGTGAAAACTCATCTGCCTTGCAGATGCCGTTCGGAGTCGGCATAAAACATGTAGGTACCGTCCGGCCAATTTGTAGGGAAAAGCAAGAGGAACACGACGCAAATTTGAAGAGAAGCTCGGCCTTAGATCTCTTCGGAGGTTGTCGCACCTTTTGTTTATTTTTTATTTATTTATTGGACAAAATGACTTACTTATGCCCACTTGCAGAACGAAAATTAACATTTTTTCAAAGGTAATTTAAAAATTTGTCAAAAAGATATGAGTTTAACTCTGCATTCATAGCTAAAAAGGTTTACTTCCCGTTCTGTGGGCCTCATCATTTTTTTTTTATGAAATTTTTTTCAACTAAATTTAAAAGAAATATTGACTTTTATTAACTTTACAATCACTGAACTGAGCTTACTTTTATGGGAACCTGAAAAGTATTATTCGAACCACATTTATACTAATATAAGCTTCTCTCAAGGGTCCTATTTGAACATTTTTAACAAAAAATGTGTGCCACTGCAGTGAAAAGACAAACATTTTTTAACAGTTCTAATATATCATATGCATTAGGAGTCAATTTCAAAAAATTTCATATACCGAAAACGCTCTAGGTTAGGGGGCTTAGAATATACCTGCGGCAGGTATACCTGTCGTAAGAGGCGACTAAAATACCAAATTGATTCAAGGGGTTGTGTAGCGTAACCCTTCAAAGGGTTTGCCAGTGCAATATATAGCTTCTCCAACCCAATTGTCAACCTCATCTACCGGTGGCGAATCCTCTTTCTTTGACAGCCGTGGCTCTGGCGACCCCAAGTTACTTATGGATCTAGGGGTGGGCGGGCGGTTTGGCGTAAAAGGTTTCATGTGGTAATATTAAATCGTTCCCGAAATGATGCTTGTTTCCCGAACGTACCGGATCTGCATCCGGAAAAGGACCATCAACATCGATAACACTCCCCAAAGCCTTCGCTACAACAACAGCGGTTTAGGAGGTCATGCTTGTACCTTAATACTGCTTGTTACTGGAACGTGCCGGATGAATATCCGCCAAAGAACCATCAACATCAATAACACTCCCCAAAACCTGTGAGGAGTGTCTTTATCGCTACAAACACAACACCAGCAGTTCAATATACTAGGAGTCTAAGACAGGGACGTTTACTTGCTAGATCTTACAGAAACTTTTTTTTGTAAACCATTATTCTGGCGACCGGAAACTTTCATTTTGTTGTTCTAAAATGTTATGATTTCTAAAACATCCATTTCATAATTTTTATATTTCCTCAAAAGCGCGCACGAAATTTTTATGAGGATATAAATCTAGCCTCTGTTTAAGTAAATATGTAATGTATTCAAACGAAAAACAATCAAATCGTATTTTTATACTCAGCGTGCTTTGCACACAGAGTATATTAACTTTGATTGGATAACGGTTGGTTGTACAGGTATAAAGGAATCGAGATAGATATAGACTTCCATGTATCAAAATCATCAGTATCGAAACAAAATTTGTTTGAGCCATGTCCGTCCGTCCGTCCGTCTGTCCGTTAACACGATAACTTGAGTAAATATTGAGATATCTTCACCAATTTGGTACACGAGCTTATCTGGACCCAGAATAGTTTAGTATTGAAAATGAGCGAAATATATAACATTTTGGAAAATTTTTATTATTTAGTAAATAATACACCTAGAATGTTGAAATTTGGTATGTGGACTGATATTGAGACTCTTGATAAAAATTTGAAAAATTTTTTTATAATGGGTGTGGCAATGCCCACTTGTGATAAAATCAATTTTACAAATATTATTTATCATAAATCAAAAATCGTTAAACCTATCGTAACAAAATTCGGCAGAGAGGTTGCCTTTACTATAAGAAATGCTTTGAAGAAAAATTAACGAAATCGGCTAAGGACTACGCTCACTTTTATATAAAAGATTTTTAAAAGGGTCCTGGATGAATAACATAAGCTATATCTTTTCAAAAAAGAGCTTTATATCAATGATATTTCATTTCCCAAGTGGATTTATAACAATAAATAGGAAAAACTTCAAATTTTGAAAAATGGGCGTGGCACCGCTCCTTTTATGACTAAGCAATTTTCTATGTTTCGGGGCCATAACTCGAAGAAAAATTAACGGATTGTAATAAAATTTGGTACACAAATTTTCCCTATATCAGGAAATATTTCTATAAAAAATGGACGAGATCGGTTAAAGACCACGCCCACTTTTATACAAAACAAATTTAAAAGGGTCGTAGACTAGAATAATAAGCTATAACTTAGAAAAAAATAGTTTTGTATCAATCATATTTCACTTATCAAGTTTTATTGTAAGAGGATATAGGCAGACATTTTTTTTTAAACAGGCGGTGCCACGTGTTATGTAGAAAAATAATTTATCTGAAATGAAGTGTACAATTGAAGCTCACGCTGAGTATATAATGTTCGGTTACACCCGAACATAGACACCTTTACTTGTTTTATTGTTGCTTTGATATCTAGTTCTAAAAACTACTCTGATGTGCGTTTTCTCCTCAATTTCCAGTGACATTTGTCGAAATAGTTGAGTCCTTACACGCATATAAATAAATACACGCACAGCTAGGTTTGTGCAAATAAATATATTTATGCAATTTATACTTGCACTATAAACTAGTAAAAAATATATATATGCTGATATGCGTGAACATATCTCATTTAATTACATACATACCAGAACATATTAGACCGTTTTTGGGAAAAATGTTTTTTACTATTGAAGTTAAGTAGGATTTCTATTTGGTGGCTTAGCATTGTACTATAAAATTCGTAGTCAAAATCGAAAAATTTGATGATAGGTGGTTCAGTATGATGACCACGTATTTTAGTAGGATATTGTCTAAAAGAATAGGATTAATTTATCTGCTTGCAAGCAAAACGAAAATACAATTTTATAGAACGGTTTAGTATGAAAACAAATCGGCAATTGTAAGTAAATCGGTTTGTAATGAACGATTGACTCGCAGGCAAAAGTAATTGGGAACTGTCATGCAATCTGATAGTGTTCGAATGCCAAATGAACATAAATTTGTTGTAACCACTCAGTGTACTGGCGCATGCTGCCTCTACGTGTGTGTGCATGTGTGTTACAAAGCAAATATATAACTGCATATTTGATTATCTAGGCATATGTGTACATATACATGAATGTAAACGCATGTGTGTGTTTGTATTTAAATTTTTAAAAATAGAAATAAATGATTCTAGAGCTTAATCTCTTAACTTTAGCATGTCAAATAATTTTTGTAATCGTAACTACGTACATTTGTATGTTGTTATGTATAAATAATTGTAAATGTGTAATTAACACGCATAATTGTTGGTAAACATACACGCTCGTCATACAAGCAAACATACATACCCTCATATGTAAATATGTAGTTGACACTTATCTTTATTTGTTGTTAAAGTTTGCATTGACATGTTTGAACTTTTCGTCAGCTCTATTACATTTAATTGATTTAAAAGCATTTTTCTTTTGTATGAGCAACGTGAGAAAAAAATTATTTTTAAAACGTTTAACTTCAACTAAAGTGCGTCTCATAACTAGAGAACTAACTGCTGAGAAATGTTTGGGATATGCAATAGAAAAAAATAGAAAAAATATTAAAAAGTACTGCAAGTACAGCAACTGCAAGCAAATTATCATCCAGTTGCTCCCATTTATCCACAATGGCACACTTCAGTGCATTTGTGGAGCTATATTTGTGGTTTTCGGCATAGACCCTACGGGCTAATAATCGCGATATATTCTTCATGTGATTTAGGTCGCGCGAACAAGCTGGCATATCGAAAATATTAACTCTATTTTCAGAAAAAAATGTTTTTGTCTCTCGACTGACATGTATGGGTGCATTGTTCTGCTGAAGAGTCCACCGTTTTTCACTATTTGCACGTAAAAAGGGAATAAGACTGCTTTATACTTATTTATGTATATGTACTTATAACGTAATGTGAACTCCCAATTTTTGAGCTCACAAACTGCAGCTCTAGTACGGCATCGCCTGCAAATGCTCGCCAAATCATCAACAACCCACCTCGAAAATTTAATTTTTGAAAAAACTTGGGGCTCCTTCTGCAAATCTCTTCAATACCATCTTTTTCCGCCAGGGCCATCTAAGTTCCATTTTTTCTCATCTGAAAACATAACCTGCAACAAAAGACGAGACTTCAAAAAAGCAATTAAAAGCTTCGCTTCTTGAGACCAGTCCATTTTCCTATGTTTATTGGCAAACTCAATGCGAGCATTTTTATGTCGCTCTATTAAAAAAGGCGGTCACCGTGGTGTGATGGTAGCATGCTCCGCCTACCACACCTGATGCCCTGGGTTTAAACCCCGGGCAAAGCAACATCAAAAATTTTAGAAATAAGGTTTTTCAATTAGAAGAAAATTTTTCTAAGCGGGGTCGCCCCTCGTCAGTGTTTGGCAAGCGCTCCGGGTGTATTTCTGCCATGAAAAGCTCTCAGTGAAAACTCATCTGCCTTGCAGATGCCGTTCGGAGTCGGCATAAAATCATGTAGGTCCCGTCCGGCCAATTTATAGGGAAAATCAAGAGGAGTACGACGCAAATTGGAAGAGAAGCTCGGCCTTAGATCTCTTCGGAGGTTATCGCGCCTTACATTTATTTTTTTTTTTCTATTAAAAAAGGAGCAATCTTCAAATTTTGGCGGCAAATATTTGAAGCTTCTTGGAGAATCCTCCATACTGTTGATTGGCTTACGATTGTCTTCACGAGTGCCACCAATTTTCAACAGCTATCTTTTATTATCGTACTCCGCTGTATTTAATAAAAAGTTGCTAACAACTCTGCGACTCGGATAATTTTTTTTTTTAGCAATTTCACTAAATTTAAAATTTTGTTCCTTCAAAACGGAAATTTTGCCCCTTTTGGTTCCACGTGACATTTTTATCACCGTTGGCTTAGATTTATGCGTACAAAAAAGAAGAAGTTCGTTAAGAAGCTACTTTTCCTTTAGAGAGTAATTTCCGAACTGAGTGCTATAGTTATAAACAGATTTTATAAGCACAATCTAGGAAGTGATTTGCTTTTTCATAACGGTCTTTTCATGGGAGATGAGATATTCGAAAAATTGGTGACTCAAATGAGTGAGGATGAATAGCTGAACTTTTGCATATTTTTATTTCTAAGAGCATCACAAAAACGTCTCACCAGTGCTGTTTTTATACTCAGTTGAGCAGAGCTCACAGAGTATATTAAGTTTGATTGGATAACGGTTGGTTGTACATATATAAAGGAATCGAGATAGATATAGACTTCCATGTATCAAAATAATCAGGATCGAAAAAAAAATTTGATTGAGCCATGTCCGTCCGTCCGTCCGTCCGTTAACACGATAACTTGCATAAATTTTGAGGTATCTTGATGAAATTTGGTATGTAGGTTCCTGAGCACTCATCTCAGATCGCTATTTAAAATGAACGATATCGGACTATAACCACGCCCACTTTTTCGATATGGAAAATTTTGAAAAACCGAAAAAGTGCGATAATTCATTACAAAAGACAGATAAAGCAGCGAAGCTTGGTAGATGAGTTGAACTTATGCCGCAGAATAGAAAACTAGAAAAATTTTGGACAATGGGCGTGGCACCGACCACTTTTAAAAGAAGGTAATTTAAAATTTTGCAAGCTGTAATTTAGCAGTCGTTGAAGATATCATGATAAAATTTGGCAGGAACGTTACTCTTATTACTATATGTCTGCCTAATAAAAATTAGCAAAATCGGAAAACGACCACGCCCACTTTTTAAAAAAAATTTTTTTTTAATTCAAATTTTAAAAGAAAAGTTAATATCTTTACAGTATATAAGTAAATTATGTCAACATTCAACTCCAGTAATGATATGGTGCAACAAAATACAAAAATAAAAGAAAATTTCAAAATGGGCGTGGCTCCGCCCTGTTTCATTTAATTTGTCTACGATACTTTTAACGCCATAAGTCGAACAAAAATTAACCCATCCTTTTAAAATTTGGTAGGGGCATAGATTTTATGACGTTAACTGTTTTCTGTGAAAATGGGTGAAATCGGTTGATGCCACGCCCAGTTTTTATACACAGCCGTCCGTCTGTCTTTCCACATGGCCGTTAATACGATAACTTGAGCAAAAATCGACATATCTTTAATGAACTTAGTTCACGTGCTTACTTGAACTCACTTTATCTTGGTATGAAAAATGAACGAAATCCGACCACGCCCACTTTTTCGATATCGAAAATTACGAAAAATGAAAAAATGCCATAATTCTATACCAAATACGAAAAAAGGGATGAAACATGGTAAGGTAATTGGATTGTTTTATTGACGCGAAATAAAACTTTAGAAAAAACTTTATAAAATGGTTGTGACACCTACCATATTAAGTAGAAGAAAATGAAAAAGTTCTGCAGGGCGAAATAAAAAACCCTTAAAATCTTGGCAGGTATTACATATATAAATAAATTAGCGGTATCCAACAGATGATGTTCTGGGTCCCCCTGGTCCACATTTTGGTCAGTATCTGGAAAACGCCTTCACATATACAACTACCACCACTCCCTTTTAAAACTCTCATTAATACCTTTAATTTGATACCCATATCGTACAAACTCATTCTAGAGTCACCCCTGGTCCACCTTTATGGCGATATCTCGAAAAGGCGTTCACCTATAGAACTAAGCCCCACGCTCTTTTAAAATACTCATTTACACCTTTCATTTGATACCCATATCGTACAAACATATTCTAAAGTCACCCCTGATCCACCTTTATGGCGATATCTCGAAAAGGCGAACACCTATAGAACGAAGGCCCACTCTCTTTTAAAAATACTCATTAACACCTTTCATTTGATACCCATATCGTACAAACAAAGTCTAGAGTCACCCCCGGTCCACCTTTATTGCGATACCTCGAAAAGGCGTCCACCTATAGAACTAAGGCCCACTCCCTTTTAAAATACTCATTAACTCCTTTCCTTTGATACCCATATTGCACAAACGAATTCTAGAGTCACCCCTGGTCCATCTTTATGGCGATATTTCGAAACGGCATCCACCTATAGAACTAAGGCCCACTCCCTTAAAATACTCATTAACACCATTCGTTTGATGCCCATATTGTACAAATAAATTCTAGGGTCACCCCTGGTCCACCTTTGTGGCGATATCTCGAAACGGCTTCCACCTATGGAACTAAGGATTACTCCATTTTAAAAAAATACTCATTAACACCTTTCATTTGATACCCATATCGTACAAACGCATTCTAGAGCCAACCCTGATCCACCTTTATGGCTATATCCCTAAATGGCGTCCACCTATAGAACTATGGCCCACTCCCTCATAAAATACTCTTTAATGCCTTTCATTTGATACACATGTCATACAAACACATTCCAGGGTTTCCCTCGGTTCATTTTCCTACATGGTGATTTTCCCTTATGTTGTCACCATAGCTCTCAACTGAGTATGTAATGTTCGGTTACACCCGAACTTAACCTTCCTTACTTGTTTTACATGCGCTATTCATTTCAAAGGAAAGACTTAAGGAACCAACTTGATCCTTAATTTCCCTATTTTCGAATTCGTCGAAACGAAAGAGTCAGTAAACTGCCCTTCTTCCGATTTTGATTTAGGGACCTTAACATGATTAATACGGAAGACTAAGGAAACGATTTCGATTTAAATTTTTCAATTGCCCTTACTCCGCATTTGCTTTACTGGTTGAAAAATACTCCATACGAGGTACTTAAGAAACGAACTCGATTTTTATATTTGAATATTTGTATATTTTAATTTACTAATCCAATAGACTTAAAAACGAACTCGTTTTAAGTTTTAGAATTTTTTTTTCGAAAACAGTAAATTTGCTGGCTTTAACCCTTATGCGTATGCATAGGTCTGGCCAGACCTATAGGAACTTTAACTAAATTTTTTCAGCAGAATGGTAAAGCTACAAATTCAAGATCCAACGATATCCTCAAGATATAAATTATCTTGAGTTTAAAAGCAAAATTTTTTTAAAATACTTATAAATTAAGGTTTTATTACAAAATTTCAAAACTTATACCTAAACCGTACTCCAAAGTTCCAGCCAGACCTATAAGGTTATTAGTGTAAAATCAATAAAATTCGTGACTTTCTATGCGCCTTTACTTTGAAAAACAGCGGTACATAGACCAAGAAAAATAAAAATTATTACAGTTTCAAAGAAATATTCTCCCAGCTGCTTTCCTACTGTGCTAAAGTGTGGTCAAAAACTCCTATAGTTTTTTGGCCGTAAGTGTTTTTGTGGACAAGCACAAAAAGGTAAACAGCATTAGTGCAGAAAATTTATAAAAAATACCTTTATACATATGTATAGTGGAAAAAAAAGTTGTTTTAGTAGTAAAGTATATATAAATAAATATTTAAATTTCTGTTTTGATCAAATTATTTTTTAACTTCATATTATTTTAATAAAAAAGTGTATAGGTCTGCCTAGACCTATGGTGTACGGCATAAGGTACATGACACTGGTATAAGGGTTAATAGACTATAAACGAGAGACTGAAGAAACGAACTCAATTTCAAAATTTAAATTCACCATTGAATCGAATTATGTTTTAAACCTCGCCATAACAAAGACTTAAAAAGCGGTCATGATTTTAGTAATTGAATTTCTTAGTTAGCTGATTTCTAGGCTCTATACGAAAGACTTAAGGATATATGAGATTGAGAATTTCCATTTTTCCTTAGTTGGTAAATTAACTGATTTTAATTGACTCTTTACGAGAGACTTAAATAACGAACGTAATTTTAATAAAAAAATTTCTTTTTTGTACAATTCAGTATTTACGTGTTTTTAAAGACTATATGAATTTGATTTCAGAAACGGCCTCGATTTTAATTTTGGATTTTCCATTCTTTTTAGTACTAAGTTTATTTACTGGTTTTAAAATGCTACTGGAAAGACTGAAGAAGCGAGCTCGATCTCTGTGTTTAAGTTTGCCTTTTTTTGAAGACTATAACTTTGGCGGCCACCGTGGTGTGATGGTAGCGTGCTCCGCCTATCACACCGTATGCCCTGGGTTCAACTCCCGGGCAAAGCAACATCAACATTTTAGAAATAAGGTTTTTCAATTAGAAGAAAATTTTTCTAAGCGGGGTCGCCCCTCGGCAGTGTTTGGCAAGCGCTACGGGTGTATTTCTGCCATGAAAAGCTCTCAGTGAAAACTCATCTGCCTTGTAGATGCCGTTCGGAGTCGGCATAAAACATGTAGGTCCCGTCCGGCCAATTTGTAGGGAAAATCAAGAGGAGCACGACGCAAATTGGAAGAGAAGCTCGGCCTTAGATCTCTTCGGAGGTTATCGCGCCTTACATTTATTTATTTTTTTTTTTTTTATAACTTTATTGGTTTTAAAAGACTTTAGCTGAGTTCCAATGGACACTGATTCAGATCCCGATAAAAAGCTAACATGTAAATGCAACAACAACTTTGTAATCCTGTTATCTATGTGGATCAATTTCTGATTCACAGGGTACCTCCGTTGGTTTTGTTTTTTTAGAAAATTTTTGACAGCTTATCCTCTTTACTTGAGATTGAAGGCAGATTAGCCGTAATCAAAGCAGTGGAAATGCTGGAAGAAAATAGTTTAAACTGCAGCCGCATCAAATTTTATATTGACAGCCACGCAGCAATCAAGGCAATAATTTCATATGGAACATTATCTAAAAGTGTGTTAGAGTGTAAGTAATCCCTAGAAAGAATCTGGAAAGGGAGAAGCAAACATCTGCTCTGTAGACGTCCAAATTGATCGGGATCAAGAGAAGGCAAGAGTTGTACATTATCGACCAAGCGGGAAAAGCGTGAACCCAAGCGAGAGTAAAGTGTTGAAGATCATGTGTAGGTCTTGCAACCTTTGACTAGCAAAGTTACTCCTATCATTAGAAAAGGAGCTCTGTATACTCATGACGGGTATTTTGACTGCCTTCCAACGTCACATGTCTTTTAATTAGGCTTGGTCAGTGATATCATATGAAGGAAGTGCGGGAAACCATCGACCACGTTTTGTGCTCGTGCCATGTGCTAGTCAAACTAAGCCTCCAAATATTAGGGGTGATACATCTGTCAGATCTAGCAGCAGAAAGGCATAGTTCCTGGAAAGCCTCTAGTATTTTTCAAAAGGATAGAGTAGGTCATGATTTTTGATAGGATTTTTCAGTTTGGTCGTTAAACAGTAATTCAGTCTGTGCGAGGTCCTAACATACAGGCCAGTTTAACCTAACCTGACCTTCCACTCGAGAATCCAAAATTATTTAAGTTTGAAAACAAATTATAAGGCCATAATATAACTACATTATATTTATATTGAATCATGATAGCAAAACTATACATTTTTCGTTTGCGCATCTACATTAAAATATTAAAAATACAAGAACCCCAATAAAATGTGCGATTGGTTTTTGCACAAAACTTCTGACAGATTTTTATTTTGAATAAACAGCTTTGGACGATTGTTAATAGGTTCAAAACGCGTCTTTTGGTACCTTTGCCGAAATTTGTGGATGTGGTTTAACTGCCGAACCCTTTGTTAATTAGTAGACATGAGTGCTTCCAATTCTCATAGTACTGATACGGATCATTCCAGAGAGATTTTATTTTGATCCTGGGCTGGATGTTTTAAAATACAACAGACTTAAGAAACGAACTTCAGTTTAGTTTTAGCACCCTAAACGAAAGACTAAAGAAATGAACTCGTTTTTGGTTCGTTCGGATTTGGTAAATTTACTGGATTTGAAAGACTCCAAACGAAAGACTTAGGACACAAACTCGCTCTTAATTCCTAAATTTGTCTTGTTTCAAATTCGGTAAAATTACTAGTATACGAAAGACTAAGAAAATATTATGATCTTAATATCTAATTTTTGTACGCCTTTAATATTAACAGCATTATCTTTTTTCACTTCTAACTCGCTGATCAAAACTAACTGAACTCGTTTATGAAATAAAAAGAAAGTTCAACTAATAGCATTTTCTTTTCTGGCAAAAGTGTTACGCTTTTTGTACGCCACGCAAGGGTTGTAAATATATTTTGTTCTATTCTAAAAAGGAGTTAACGCGTTTACGGGGTATTTCGTTCTTTTGTGAAAATTGTTGCCTGCTCGCAACGCAAAAGCAAAACACTTTTACCCTGCATAAAATGACATTGTAGCAGTGCAACTCTGCTAAGCCAGCTGATAGTGACAATTTATTTTCGTAACTTCACAAATTTTTAGCGAAGAAAATTGAAATGAAGGAAATAATTGCTAATGAATTTTTATTATCATTGACAGTGCGTTTGTGAAAATCAGCTAATACACGGGATAGACATTTATGTTCTTTGCATGCACTATAAATGTTGAACATTTTCTGGGGTAGAAGTAACTCTATTAAGGCTTTACTGTTTACTTAGGCAACAATTTATTTCAGAAAAGAAAACGCTATAAGCCTTTGCATGTTTTTCCTTAAATTTGTTTTCAGTTTAAGTTTTACCACAGCGCTGTGGATATTGAGGAATTGTAATAGTTTTCAAGAACCCAAGAATAATCGAAATTAGAAACCATGTCTTCAAACACATGGTATATATGTAACACAAATAAGTTATTCACTATTCCAATGCCACATCTTGCTTACGCTTAAATAAAAATGCATCCATTAATTCGCCACAATAATTTATTCACACATTTTTGACAAATCTGCAGCACTTAGAAGTAACTTCCTCTGCTCAAGCCACAAGTCAGCGCTATTAAAATGCAAATATACAAACATACAATAGACGTATATATGTATGTACATACATACATGCATATTATGAGATATTATTATTCATATAGCTTTATTAGGATCCGCAAAATAAACGGAAAAAAATGTTGTTAGTAATTTTGTATAAGAAATAAGGCATACTCTAGTATCGAGCTAAGAAAGCCCCTCAGACCCTTATAATCACAGTTTCGTATGCATAATTTAAGTATGGATTAGATCTAAATTTTTAGAGAAATATTTCTTTTGAAGCCATTTGCAGTCAAAAGCTTAGTGTTTTGCTTAGAGCGCATCGATATCTCGAACCCTTATCCACTTTTACTCTCTCAACCTCTACATCTATCATCTAATAAATAATTCTTACATAAGATATGAAATTTTTGATAGGTTAGTTTTCAATTTATGTATGCAGAGTAATATTTCGAATCGCATACACACATTCATACTTGCCTGCAAAAAATGCGATTAGTCTAGAATGAGTCCGGGATGAATCGAAAAGGAGTATGCGACTAGTGCCAGTTTAGATCTCTTTGTATGCGTTGAACTGCTGCTTTTTGTTTGAGCATGTTCTATGAAGAGACTAATTGTACCAATTTATAGCCGAACGTGAACGATAGGACCAATCCCCTTTGTAACCATACGAGAACGATTGAAGACTAATCTCTTTTCTCAACAAAAAGTGTTAGTTTTCGTATGGTACGAGGTTATGTACGTTTTAAACGCAATATTAAGACTTGCAAAAAATTGTTAGATACCTCTATTTAAATAGTGTATTACGTCGCTAACTCATTCCAGGAGATATGGATCGACGATAATGGAACATATGGTGCAAGTAATTTAGGTTCTGTATAGGACTCCGCATTTTTCTTAAATAATTCGAATCAATCACCTATAATCTTATTTATTTAACTGACTTCGTTGTCGTTTTTTTTTATGTCTCTTAAAATGGTCCACATAAATTTCAACCTGACTAATCCCAACTGCACGCCAAAGGGACTAGATGGGATCAATAACGCCTCAATGTAGACAAAAGAGTTCAATCGGAGACCGCTCTCTATAGGGACTAGTCGCACTATTTTTTGGAGGGTTGTTTATACCCATGAATATATGTTTAGATCGGTGGCCTGTGTTAAAGCCGATTTAGTATAGACGATGCTGCCATAACAATGCCAACATAAACAGCAACAACAAAAAAACAAAGAAAGCACAAAAAACGACAGTACTGTAACGACAAATGGTGTGTTGCGGATGACAAAAATATTAATGCATTTTTGCACACACAATTGTCGCACAATTAATACTGTGTTCCAGTACTGTCTGTGCGGCTCCATTTTGGTTTTTTTTTTTTTTATTTTAGTATAAACTAAGCATATAGCATAATACTTGGTTCAACTACTTGGTGTGCCTAGGTATTATTTGGATGCAGTAGAGCAATCTTTAAGTATTCAATAATTACATAAACTCTACCACCAGCTATCTTATGGTCATCCTGAAGTAGTCCCGAAATGATCCTTAAAACATTTCAAAAGTGTCTTAAAAATGATCACTAAACTAGTTCCGAACTATCCTAATATATTCCAAAACTACCCGAAATAGTCCGAGGATCATCTTTAAAATTTACGAAATAATAAGTCTCAAATAATCCCAAAAGGAAAAGTCCCGAAACTATCCTGAATACAAAACCAATTCCAAAACTATGATGTAATAGTTCCAAACCAGACCTGAAAAGACTTCGAAAAGAGTCAAGGAATACAATTCCGAAATGATCACCAGATAGTGATAGAAAGAAGCCCAAATTATTCAGAAAACAATTCCGAAATGCTGAAGAGGCCCAAAATAATCTCGTAATGATATTGAAACTCTCCCGAAACAATCCCGAAACTATCCTGAAATAGAGCCAAAGCTTTCCAAAATATAGCCCCAAAATTATGCCGAAAAATTTCCGAAAGGACCTGATGATAGTTCACAAATGATCAAGAAATGGTTCCTAAATAGCACCAAAATGATCCGAAAAACATTGCCAATCCCAAAATAATACGAGCATAATCCCGAATTGATATCGAAATGTTTGGGAGAGGGTCCCAAAATTATCCCGTAACCGACACAAAATTATCCGTAATAGTCTCCAATTTGTCTTCAAATAATTAATCCTAAAAGGATCCAAAAGGAGCACCGTAGCTATTTCGAAATAGACCCAAAGTTATTCCGAAAAAAATCTGACACTATTAAAAAATAGTCCCGAATTTATAAAGAAGTAATTTTTCTAAAATGCTAAGACCTCGATTTATATCACTAACGTGCCAAATATTATTGGCTTAGTTCAAATAGACTTAGAGTTATACCGATTTCAAAGCCGCAATTGCTAGACATCGATTTATATGGCCCAGAGAATTAATAATATTTGTCAAGGCCAAAATAGTAATTGTGTCACATAGACGATTAAAAAGTAACAGAGCACACGGTGCGTGGAGCCTCCACTTTTTCAAAAGATACATATCATATAACCTTTACCGCAAAAGTAATAATAACCGTAAACATAACTATAACCATAACTGTAACTGCAACCGTAAATCAACTCGTTTTATAATTATAATATATCATGGAACTAAAGGAATAACTGACGATAACCATAACCATCATCATAACCATAATCATAACCATAACCATAACTATATCCATAACGAAAACCATAATCATAATCATACACCCAGAGAAAAAAGCATGAAATTTTAAATATTTTCACTTAGATTTAACTATTTTTACCATTGGTTTTGAATTAAATTGCAATTTCGTCAGTCTAACTATGTATGCACTTAAAATATCTTTTGATCATCAACATTGTGTTTTCAAGGATGAAATATATTTGACTCAAAGTTTTCTCATATATAACCCAAGTATAATTCTGCCATTATTAAATATTTACGTATTAGTTTTACGTATTTTCGTACTATTTTAGCAGAATAAATATGTATTTTTTATACTCAGTTGAGCAGAGTTCACAGAGAATATTAACTTTGATTGGATAACGGTTGGTTGTACAGGTATAAAGGAATCCAGATAGATATAGACTTCCATATATCAGAATAATGAAAAATGCCATAATAATATACCAAATACGAAAAAAGGTATGAAACATGGTAATTGGATTGGTCTATTGACGCAAAATATAACTTTAGAAACAAACTTTGTAAAATGGGTGTGACACCTACCATATTAAGTAGAAGAAAATGAAAAAGTTTTGCAGGGCGAAATCAAAAGCCCTTGGAATCTTGGAAGGATAACTGTTCGTGGTATTACATATATAAATAAATTAGCGGTACCCGACAGATGATGCTCTGGGTCACCCTGGTCCACATTTTGGTCGATATCTCGAAAACGACTTCACATATACAACTACCACCACTCCCTTTTAAAACCCTTATTGATACCTTCAATTTAACACCCATATCGTACAAACACATTACAGAGTCACCCCTGGTCCACCTTTATGGCGTTATCTCGAAAAGGCGTCCACCTATAGAACTAAGACCCACTCCCTTTTAAAATACTCATTAACACCTTTCGTTTGATACCCATATCGTACAAACAAATTCCAGAGTCACCCCTGGTCCATCTTTATGGCGATATCTCGAAAAGGCGTCCACCTATAGAACTAAGACCCACTCCCTTTTAAAATACTCATTATCACCTTTCGTTTGATACCCATATCGTACAAACAAATTCTAGAGTCAGCCCTGGTCCACCTTTATGGCGATATCTCGAAAAGGCGCCCCCATAGAACTAAGGCCCACTCCGTTTTAAACTACTCATTATCACCTTTCGTTTGATACCCATAGCATACAAACAAATTCTAGAGTCAGCCCTGGTCCACCTTTATGGCGATATCCCGACAAGGCGTCCAGCTATAGAACTAAGGCCCACTCCCTTTTAAAATACTCATTATCACCTTTCTTTTGATACCCATATCGTACAAACAAATTCCAGAGTCACCCCTGGTCCATCTTTACGGCGATATCTCGAAAAGGCGTCCACCTATAGAACTAAGGCCCACTCCCTTTTAAAATACTCATTATCACCTTTCGTTTGATACCCATATCGTACAAACGAATTCTAGAGTCACCACTGGTCCACCTTTATGGCGTTATCTCGAAAAGGCGTCCACCTATAGAACTAAGACCCACTCCCTTTTAAAATACTCATTAACACCTTTCGTTTGATACCCATATCGTACAAACAAATTCCAGAGTCACCCCTGGTCCACCTTTATGGCTTTATCTCGAAAAGGCGTCCACCTATAGAACTAAGGCCCACTCCCTTTTAAAATACTCATTATCACCTTTCGTTTGATACCCATATCGTACAAACAAATTCCAGAGTCACCCCTGGTCCATCTTTATGGCGATATCTCGAAAAGGCGTCCACCTATAGAACTAAGACCCACTCCCTTTTAAAATACTCATTATCACCTTTCGTTTGATACCCATATCGTACAAACGAATTCTAGAGTCACCACTGGTCCATCTTTATGTTGATATCCCGAAAAGGCGTCCACCCATAGAACTAAGGCCCATTCCCTTTCAAAATACTTATTAACACCTTTCGTTTGATACCCATATTGTACAAAAGCATTTTAGAGTCACCGCTGGTCCACCTTTATAACGATATTCCGAAAAGGCGTCCACCTATAGAACTAAGGCCCACTCCCTTTTAAAATACTCATTAACACTTTTCATTTGATACCCATATCGTACAATCAAATTCTAGAGTCAACCCTGATCCACCTTTATGGCGTTATCTCGAAAAGGCGTCCACCTATAGAACTAAGACCCACTCCCTTTTAAAATACTCATTAACACCTTTCATTTGATACCCATATCGTACAAACAAATTCTAGAGTCACCCCTGGTCCACCTTTATGGGGTTATCTCGAAAAGGCGTCCACCTATAGAACTAAGACCCACTCCCTTTTAAAATACTCATTAACACCTTTCATTTGATACCCATATCGTACAAACAAATTCTAGAGTCACCCCTGGTCCACCTTTATGGCGTTATCTCGAAAAGGCGTCCACCTATAGAACTAAGACCCACTCCCTTTTAAAATACTCAGTAACACCTTTCATTTGATACCCATATCGTACAAACAAATTCTAGAGTCACCCCTGGTCCACCTTTATGGCGTTATCTCGAAAAGGCGTCCACCTATAGAACTAAGACCCACTCCCTTTTAAAATACTCATTAACACTTTTCATTTGATACCCATATCGTACAAACAAATTCTAGAGTCACCCCTGGTCCACCTTTATGGCGTTATCTCGAAAAGGCGTCCACCTATAGAACTAAGACCCACTCCGTTTTAAAATACTCATTAACACCTTTCATTTTATACCCATATCGTACAAACAAATTCTAGAGTCACCCCTGGTCCACCTTTATGGCGTTATCTCGAAAAGGCGTCCACCTATAGAACTAAGACCCACTCCCTTTTAAAATACTCATTAACACCTTTCATTTGATACCCATATCGTACAAACAAATTCTAGAGTCACCCCTGGTCCACCTTTATGGCGTTATCTCGAAAAGGCGTCCACCTATAGAACTAAGACCCACTCCGTTTTAAAATACTCATTAACACCTTTCATTTTATACCCATATCGTACAAACAAATTCTAGAGTCACCCCTGGTCCACCTTTATGGCGTTATCTCGAAAAGGCGTCCACCTATAGAACTAAGACCCACTCCCTTTTAAAATACTCATTAACACCTTTCATTTTATACCCATATCGTACAAACAAATTCTAGAGTCACCTGGTCCACCTTTATGGCGATATCTCGAAAAGGCGTCCACCTATAGAACTAAGACCCACTCCGTTTTAAAATACTCATTAACACCTTTCATTTTATACCCATATCGTACAAACGAATTCTAGAGTCAACCCTGATCCACCTTTATGGCGTTATCTCGAAAAGGCGTCCACCTATAGAACTAAGACCCACTCCCTTTTAAAATACTCATTAACACCTTTCATTTGATACCCATATCGTACAAACAAATTCTAGAGTCACCCCTGGTCCACCTTTATGGCGTTATCTCGAAAAGGCGTCCACCTATAGAACTAAGACCCACTCCCTTTTAAAATACTCATTAACACCTTTCATTTTATACCCATATCGTACAAACAAATTCTAGAGTCACCTGGTCCACCTTTATGGCGATATCTCGAAAAGGCGTCCACCTATAGAACTAAGACCCACTCCCTTTTAAAATACTCATTAACACCTTTCATTTTATACCCATATCGTACAAACAAATTCTAGAGTCACCTGGTCCACCTTTATGGCGATATCTCGAAAAGGCGTCCACCTATAGAACTAAGACCCACTCCGTTTTAAAATACTCATTAACACCTTTCATTTTATACCCATATCGTACAAACGAATTCTAGAGTCAACCCTGATCCACCTTTATGGCGTTATCTCGAAAAGGCGTCCACCTATAGAACTAAGACCCACTCCCTTTTAAAATACTCATTAACACCTTTCATTTGATACCCATATCGTACAAACAAATTCTAGAGTCACCCCTGGTCCACCTTTATGGCGTTATCTCGAAAAGGCGTCCACCTATAGAACTAAGACCCACTCCCTTTTAAAATACTCATTAACACCTTTCATTTTATACCCATATCGTACAAACAAATTCTAGAGTCACCTGGTCCACCTTTATGGCGATATCTCGAAAAGGCGTCCACCTATAGAACTAAGACCCACTCCGTTTTAAAATACTCATTAACACCTTTCATTTTATACCCATATCGTACAAACGAATTCTAGAGTCAACCCTGATCCACCTTTATGGCGTTATCTCGAAAAGGCGTCCACCTATAGAACTAAGACCCACTCCCTTTTAAAATACTCATTAACACCTTTCATTTGATACCCATATCGTACAAACAAATTCTAGAGTCACCCCTGGTCCACCTTTATGGCGTTATCTCGAAAAGGCGTCCACCTATAGAACTAGGACCCACTCCGTTTTAAAATACTCATTAACACCTTTCATTTTATACCCATATCGTACAAACAAATTCTAGAGTCACCCCTGGTCCACCTTTATGGCGTTATCTCGAAAAGGCGTCCACCTATAGAACTAAGACCCACTCCCTTTTAAAATACTCATTAACACCTTTCGTTTGATACCCATATCGTACAAACAAATTCCAGAGTCACCCCTGGTCCACCTTTATGGCTTTATCTCGAAAAGGCGTCCACCTATAGAACTAAGACCCACTCCCTTTTAAAATACTCATTAACACCTTTCATTTTATACCCATATCGTACAAACAAATTCTAGAGTCACCTGGTCCACCTTTATGGCGATATCTCGAAAAGGCGTCCACCTATAGAACTAAGACCCACTCCCTTTTAAAATACTCATTAACACCTTTCATTTTATACCCATATCGTACAAACAAATTCTAGAGTCACCCCTGGTCCACCTTTATGGCGTTATCTCGAAAAGGCGTCCACCTATAGAACTAAGACCCACTCCCTTTTAAAATACTCATTAACACCTTTCATTTTATACCCATATCGTACAAACAAATTCTAGAGTCACCTGGTCCACCTTTATGGCGATATCTCGAAAAGGCGTCCACCTATAGAACTAAGACCCACTCCGTTTTAAAATACTCATTAACACCTTTCATTTTATACCCATATCGTACAAACGAATTCTAGAGTCAACCCTGATCCACCTTTATGGCGTTATCTCGAAAAGGCGTCCACCTATAGAACTAAGACCCACTCCCTTTTAAAATACTCATTAACACCTTTCATTTGATACCCATATCGTACAAACAAATTCTAGAGTCACCCCTGGTCCACCTTTATGGCGTTATCTCGAAAAGGCGTCCACCTATAGAACTAAGACCCACTCCGTTTTAAAATACTCATTAACACCTTTCATTTTATACCCATATCGTACAAACAAATTCTAGAGTCACCCCTGGTCCACCTTTATGGCGTTATCTCGAAAAGGCGTCCACCTATAGAACTAAGACCCACTCCCTTTTAAAATACTCATTAACACCTTTCATTTGATACCCATATCGTACAAACAAATTCTAGAGTCACCCCTGGTCCACCTTTATGGCGTTATCTCGAAAAGGCGTCCACCTATAGAACTAAGACCCACTCCGTTTTAAAATACTCATTAACACCTTTCATTTGATACCCATATCGTACAAACAAATTCTAGAGTCACCCCTGGTCCACCTTTATGGCGTTATCTCGAAAAGGCGTCCACCTATAGAACTAAGACCCACTCCCTTTTAAAATACTCATTAACACCTTTCATTTTATACCCATATCGTACAAACAAATTCTAGAGTCACCTGGTCCACCTTTATGGCGATATCTCGAAAAGGCGTCCACCTATAGAACTAAGACCCACTCCGTTTTAAAATACTCATTAACACCTTTCATTTTATACCCATATCGTACAAACGAATTCTAGAGTCAACCCTGATCCACCTTTATGGCGTTATCTCGAAAAGGCGTCCACCTATAGAACTAAGACCCACTCCCTTTTAAAATACTCATTAACACCTTTCATTTGATACCCATATCGTACAAACAAATTCTAGAGTCACCCCTGGTCCACCTTTATGGCGTTATCTCGAAAAGGCGTCCACCTATAGAACTAAGACCCACTCCGTTTTAAAATACTCATTAACACCTTTCATTTGATACCCATATCGTACAAACAAATTCTAGAGTCACCCCTGGTCCACCTTTATGGCGTTATCTCGAAAAGGCGTCCACCTATAGAACTAAGACCCACTCCCTTTTAAAATACTCATTAACACCTTTCATTTTATACCCATATCGTACAAACAAATTCTAGAGTCACCTGGTCCACCTTTATGGCGATATCTCGAAAAGGCGTCCACCTATAGAACTAAGACCCACTCCCTTTTAAAATACTCATTAACACCTTTCATTTTATACCCATATCGTACAAACAAATTCTAGAGTCACCTGGTCCACCTTTATGGCGATATCTCGAAAAGGCGTCCACCTATAGAACTAAGACCCACTCCGTTTTAAAATACTCATTAACACCTTTCATTTTATACCCATATCGTACAAACAAATTCTAGAGTCACCCCTGGTCCACCTTTATGGCGTTATCTCGAAAAGGCGTCCACCTATAGAACTAAGACCCACTCCCTTTTAAAATACTCATTAACACCTTTCATTTTATACCCATATCGTACAAACAAATTCTAGAGTCACCTGGTCCACCTTTATGGCGATATCTCGAAAAGGCGTCCACCTATAGAACTAAGATCCACTCCGTTTTAAAATACTCATTAACACCTTTCATTTTATACCCATATCGTACAAACGAATTCTAGAGTCAACCCTGATCCACCTTTATGGCGTTATCTCGAAAAGGCGTCCACCTATAGAACTAAGACCCACTCCCTTTTAAAATACTCATTAACACCTTTCATTTGATACCCATATCGTACAAACAAATTCTAGAGTCACCCCTGGTCCACCTTTATGGCGTTATCTCGAAAAGGCGTCCACCTATAGAACTAAGACCCACTCCGTTTTAAAATACTCATTAACACCTTTCATTTTATACCCATATCGTACAAACAAATTCTAGAGTCACCCCTGGTCCACCTTTATGGCGTTATCTCGAAAAGGCGTCCACCTATAGAACTAAGACCCACTCCCTTTTAAAATACTCATTAACACCTTTCATTTTATACCCATATCGTACAAACAAATTCTAGAGTCAACCCTGATCCACCTTTATGGCGTTATCTCGAAAAGGCGTCCACCTATAGAACTAAGACCCACTCCGTTTTAAAATACTCATTAACACCTTTCATTTTATACCCATATCGTACAAACGAATTCTAGAGTCACCCCTGGTCCACCTTTATGGCGTTATCTCGAAAAGGCGTCCACCTATAGAACTAAGACCCACTCCCTTTTAAAATACTCATTAACACCTTTCATTTTATACCCATATCGTACAAACAAATTCTAGAGTCAACCCTGATCCACCTTTATGGCGTTATCTCGAAAAGGCGTCCACCTATAGAACTAAGACCCACTCCGTTTTAAAATACTCATTAACACCTTTCATTTTATACCCATATCGTACAAACAAATTCTAGAGTCACCCCTGGTCCACCTTTATGGCGTTATCTCGAAAAGGCGTCCACCTATAGAACTAAGACCCACTCCCTTTTAAAATACTCATTAACACCTTTCATTTTATACCCATATCGTACAAACAAATTCTAGAGTCACCCCTGGTCCACCTTTATGGCGTTATCTCGAAAAGGCGTCCACCTATAGAACTAAGACCCACTCCCTTTTAAAATACTCATTAACACCTTTCATTTTATACCCATATCGTACAAACAAATTCTAGAGTCACCTGGTCCACCTTTATGGCGATATCTCGAAAAGGCGTCCGCCTATAGAACTAAGACCCACTCCGTTTTAAAATACTCATTAACACCTTTCATTTTATACCCATATCGTACAAACAAATTCTAGAGTCAACCCTGATCCACCTTTATGGCGATATCCCTAAATGGCGTCCACCTATAGAACTATGGCCCACTCCCTCTTAAAATACTCTTTAATACCTTTCATTTGATACACATGTCATACAAACACATTCCAAAGTTACCCTAGGTTCATTTTACTACGAGATGATTTTCCCTTATTTTGTCTCCATAGCTCTCAACTGAGTATGTAATGTTCGGTTACACCCGAACTTAGCCTTCCTTACTTGTTTTAATTTAAGGTGTTTGGTATTCAAAGTTGCAGCTTCTCGTATGTATATAAAGCAAAATTAAAATGAATAGGAACGTATTTAATTTTCCAAGACGGTTTTCCTCTGGGTGTACTAAAACCATAACCACAACCATAACCATAAATACAACCATAACCATAACCATAACCATTACCATAACCATAAACATAGTTATAACTGTATCCATAATTTTATCCATATCTATAACCATAACTACTTTTCACCGTAGCAGCAACTAATACCATTATAATAGCTGTACCTGAGACCGCAGCAGCCAACAAAGCCGTCACCGTAGTCAAAAGCCTTTATCATAACAATGTATAAGCCATAATTATAATAACTAACTTAACGGAAGCAATAATCCTAAATGAGACTACGAGAGTAACCTCTTCTTTAACCGTACGGTAACCATAAGCTTCATAGTAATAGCAGCAGCTGTAACTGCACTTGAACACACCGTGAGCATATATGTTTGCACATTAAGGCTACAAGTATTGCACCCAATTACTACGCTCACATTTTGCCAATCCAGCATCTTACCAATACTGGGTTTTATTTGCATGACACATAAGTAGATGCCTTACCTCCCTTCATATAAAAGTAACGCGCAAGCTACACCATTCAAGTCTTCAAATGTCTAGTGTCGCACACACCTTTTTGCCATTTGAGTTGTTGTTGCTACATATGTTTTCGCATTTGTTGTTGCTGTATTACAGAACATCACTACAAATTTCTGCCGTAACCCACCGCGCATTTTGGGGTACACTTTAAATAAGTTAAGACATCCTTCATACGTAAGTACATATTTGCATGACTTTGCCACACTATTAAGTGTGTGCTGTTGTTTTTGTTGTTATCGAAGCTTATTTTTTTTTTTTTTTGCTTTTCAGAATATCGTCCTCCGAAAGTATTCTTAGAATGCCCTCCTTCTATTAATCTTTGTTTTTTTTTATTTTCTTCTCTCTTTACCTCCACATGATCCCCACGGGTAAACTGGAGTATTTTCGTCAGCCTCGGCAGATCCAGCATAGCCAGTAAGGCACTTATTTCAAAGGGGACAACTCGCAGCAAGCTAGTCAATAACTCTGAGCAATCAACCGTCGGTAAGGGTAGCTCTAGTCTTGACTAAAAATGGTGTTAGTGTAGCACTCACCACATTCTCCGCAATAACTTTCCTCTAAATACGTTTCACATTGGAACCACCGCGGCAGTGCCGGATTTAACGGACGGAAAATGGGGCATTGCAGACTGGGCTCAAAAGGGCCCTCAATCCTTCCACCCCATGTAATGAGAGGTTCATCTGCATGGATAGTTTGTATATGATTAGCCTTAATATTATTAACTTCACCGTATTTCCAGAATTTTTCAATATAGCAAGAATTATTTTCTTGTTTTGCCTACATAAAAATTTCATAGTAAAATTACCTTTTCTCAACCTCCCGTTGAGGGTCCTTAGGTTTACTTAGTAATTTTACTATGAAATTTTTATGTAGGCGTTACACATAATTTGGCCCTAAATAAAAATTTGAGTATCATGCGGAGTAGCGACATCTATCTTTGAAAAAGTCGGTTTATCAAAAGATAGTGAGTCTAGACTAAAGATGAAAAATGAAACAAACTATCTGGCTCATAAATTGAACCAGACATCTACGTGGATCTATCTGGCTCAAATCGTTGTTTTTTTTTTTACTAAATTTGTTATGGTGACATTCAGTTCTTAGCGCAATCAATTCTGTCCAAATTTAATTGCAAAAAAGGAACTCGATCTAATTAAGGCGCAGCGGTGCATGGCAACGGCCTTAAAAAAATTGGGGGATTTGAGAGATGAACGAACGCATGAAAATCTCGTGCTGAAAGCTAAGCACAAATGGCTAGAAATGGGCTGGGAAAATGCTGATTTTCCCATTATCAGAAAACGTAAAGTCAAGAAAATGTTCGATGAGAAGACTGCCGATTCAACATTAGAATCTCATGCAAAACATCGAATGGACTACTATGAAGTTTTAGACACAATGACTACCGAACTACAAGAAAGAGCGGAAGGATTCAAAGAAATAAACGACGTTTGCGGTTTTTTGATGCCTGAAACTTTCAAAAATCTCGATCAGGATGATTTGAAAATCTATGTTATTACTTTATCAAAGATGTACTCGGAGTTTTTCACTACTGATTTAAAAAATAAGCTGGTGGCTTTTACTGACATGTATTTTACAGAAAATCGGGATTTTACTGACGACAGTCTATTACAGTATTTGGAGTTTGTAGTTCCAAATAATATGATGGACAGTTTTTCTGAATACTGAAGTTTATTTGGACTGTTCTTAACTTTTCCTACTGGTTCAGCTAGTGCCGAACGAGTCATGAGTTCGTTGAAAATTGTTAAAAAATACCAGCGGGCTTCTTTGAACAATTTTGTACTGAACAATTTTAGTATTCTGTACATCGCAAGATCAATTTGGACTCTGCAATGGAATTATTTGCTGAACGTAAAACAAGGCGTGTATTCAAAGTGACATAATTCAATGTTTACCATTCTATTAATATTAATTATCTGGGAAACCTAAAAAATTGAAGTCATACAAATTATGATTGTTTACGTTTGTATCTATGATTAAAATTACTTTTGATTTCTACAGTAAATTTTTTTCACCACAAAAGTGAGCCCCCTAGATACCATGTCGACCGGGCCTCTTTCTTTAAATCCGCTACTGCACCGTGGACATTCCAATATAATACTTAAGTCACACAAAAAATTAATTTTCTTCTTAAAATATTTAGAAATTTTTAAAAGGGGCGTGATACTGCATCCTTCTGATAACATTAATGCCCGGTTTTTCAGTGCGAGTTTAAACTACAGTCAAAGTTGACTAGAGTTTAACCCTGCCACTTCGGCCGCTTAAGCTGAGATGAGCAGGAAAATTGTATGTTATCGAACAAAGTGGCAAGGTTAACTCTAGTCAACTTTAACTGAAGTTTAAAGTTGCACTGAAAAACAGGGCATAACTCTACAAAAGCCATTAGTGATAAGCTAAAAACAATTTCAAATGCTATCACAATTTTTTGCCAACGAATTAGACTTGTGATAGAGAAAATGCATTAGAAAAGGACCCCGCAAAGTTTTAAAGAATCGTAGACGAATAAGATGAAAAATATCAAGGCATTTTGAGACCCAAATAACCATTGGGCCAATATTTGCTTTAACTTTTTATTCTGGGACAAGACGATGGTACTGTTGACGTATTTAAACTCAAATAAAGAGTAACTCTTGCCAACAAGTGCTACTTTGGACAACGTAAGTCATCGAAAATAAAATCCTCTCTCGTCGAACGAGAATCACGCTCTATAAGTCACTTATCATACCTGTTCTCATGTATTATGTGGAGAGATAATGAGATAGCTCCTGGATTGATCGGCCGAAAAGTGCTCCAGAAAATTTATGGTCCTGTCCGTGACGTGATGCCGACATCGAGTATCGAAGAAGGTATAATGATAAATTGTATGAGCTTTACGCTTCACTGTCTAGGTCATGTAAAGCACCGCTCCGGCCAAGAAATTATTTCAGAGGAAGCGAGAGACATTCACTGATTTGGCAGAGGCGGGTGGAGGAAGATTTGACCTTCCTTTTTGCTCCCAATTGGTGTCAGTTTAGCGAAAAGGGATAGCTGATGTGACTTGTTACGAAACGGTCAAAATCGCTCAGGCGGTTAAACGCCAATTAATAATGATTTTTACTCTGGAAAACGGACCAGGCAGCATCCTTTTCCTATTATTATTATTATTATATGCATAAGCTTAAAATAAATTTTAAGACGAACAAATAGTACGATAGAATTGCAAGAATGCTTATATAATTATAATGTTCGGATAGACTCGTACTCCCTTACTTGTTGGCTCTTTATATTTTTTTCCTTTTCCAATATTGTTAGAATTATTGTTATGCTTAGTCGGTTTTAATGCCACTGTCGGTGTGCTGGCATTTTATTGTTGTAACGATTGTCCCCATCGCTCGATGTGAGTCGTTGCTCTTGCTGTTGCTGTTGTAGTTGTCGTTGTGTTGTCATCTACTGCTGTACAACATGCGCCAAGTATCTGAAAGATGCACTTCAATGTCATATCGGATCACATCTCGTCGTATCGCATCGTCTGTGTAGCGGCTGCTTAGAGGCGACGGCGCAAGCAAACAACAACAACAACGAGTACAGAGGGCAAACGGCACATATTGATATCCATACACACTTATATAGATAGAGTATATCGAGAACTGAGTACTTGATGGAGTTGCAGGGGGTGTATCAACGTCAAGTTGGAGGTGTTTCACATTTGTCTGTTTGCTTGCCTGTCCGCCGTTTGTCGTTTGTATACCAATCGAACAGCCGACAGACACTGCGCTGTGACATAACAATGGTGTTATTTGTACGTCTTTGTGGCACGGCGGCGCGTCGTAATCTGCGACAGCTTTTTGCACGCTTATTTCGCCTATACGGTTAATACAAATATAAATAAACAAACATTCACACTCTTGCATACATTCGTCTATATGAAAAAAAGCTCCCTCGCCTGCTTTGTGATGACAACAGTTTTTTTTTCCTCTTTTTCATTCTTCTCTTCGATTTGGTTGCAACTTTTCTGTTTCAAATTGAAGAGGATCAACAATGAACGATATGATCGCACGAGTTTGGAAGATTCATTACATAAATATTTGCAACTGCGACACTAATTCGCGTTCAAGCGGAGGATGACAAAATGGTTTTCTTATTTGTTATTTTTTTTTTTGCCTTGTGAGGTTGATTTTCTGCGAACAAAAGGCGTTCAGACGGTAGGAATTGATCGTAACAAATTGCAACACTCTTCTTGACTTATGTACTAATATTTTCATTATTTGTTGTTATTTTCCTTGCCATTTTAAATGCCTGATCTCTGTCATATTTAGTGCATTTTTCACCTTTGGCGGCTGATATTGGCAGTAATGATATGATTTTTTGGGTCTTTCTTTTGTTACGAGTTTATGTAAAAAAATACCGGAAACAAAAATTGATTTTCATTAATCTCTGCCCCTGATTTTGTGGTTTCAGTTATAATTTTGATGAGTGTGCAGTTGTGACACCAATTGCCACCTACGCTTCCTTAGTCTGTTAGTAAGATGAGAAGAATACCTACCTTCCCTATACTGATTGAGAAGAAGACCGTATTTGTTCATAAAGGCTACTTAACATTTGGATTTTCAATCTGGATTATTTTTAACAGCGAAAACATTGTCAGCTTATAAATGAAATAGAATTAGCTATTGCTGTTTTGGACAGACTAGACTATTGAAAATTGAAGTCCTCTCGATGCTAAACAAAAATCACGCTCTACAAGTCGCTCATCGTACCTTTCCTTATATATGGCTTCGAGTAATGAACGGCGTCAAGTAAAGATGGAACGGCTCTCGGAGTGTTCTAGGGAAAAGTTCTCCGAAAAATGTATGGTCCTGTCCGTGATGCCGATCACGAGTATAGTAGGAGGTTTAATAATTTTTTACGCGAACCCAGCGGCGAAAGTGTGCATTACGAAATCCAATACTTCTCAAACATTTCGAATGCAGTATACCTTCCAGAATCAATTACAATCAATGTTACTTTTCCATAAACATGGCCGCTTTGTGGACATAACTGATTACTTACATCATTACTGGTAATGGAGTAAGGAAACGATCTCCGAACAATATTCGGATGTTTATTACTCTAAGGCACACCTTTCTGGTATTGTTATCGGCATTGTAGAGAGGTCATCCACATACCGATACACGCTTTCTAAAGGGTAAGGAATCTTATAATACAACCACTATACCAATTCGTGTACATGTAATCGAAGAGGTAAAGTATAGTCAACACATTGCAGTTTACATTTATGCAAATGCAATCGGCAGTGTAGGTAGAGCACCCACAGAATGATACACAATTCTGAAGTGGTAAATGCTCTTGGAACAGAATCACTACTTACGCCCCGATTCTAGTATGGTAACAACATTCTTCACCATGGTAAGGAAGCCATGTGGCAACTTTTACACCCTTTTGGTATTCTACCCGCGAAAGTAGCTGAATAATTTTTTACCCACAAAAGTAGGTGGTTACATCGAAATAACCACACAACAGCTGTTGCTTAGAAAACGGACAAACTGAAAAATTAAGAATTGTAAGCGCAAATAAGTAAAGATAATAGTAAAAAAGTGTTGCCGCGTGCTATACATATTTTTTTACATTATGTACTTTCACAGAATAAATTACAATATACCTATTGTAACGAATTTTTATTTGCAAATCCTCTTATTTGCAATCCTCTGCTAAGTTCGAATCACTAAACTGTTGAATAAATAACTCCAATTTGTAATAATGCAAAATGGCCTTTATTAAAGTACTTCACAATACACTCAAACTGTGCAACGAATAGCTTGCTTAATAACCACACTGACTGATAGCTCAATGAAACTCTACTATTCAAAATAGTACTGCTATTGCTCGCTAGATATCGTCTTAATCGCAACTGCTTGACAACTCAAATCAAACTGAATTACTTCTTACTCGCCTGCATCGCTTTTATAGTTTACGCTGCATACTTCTAGGCTCTTCGATTTCCAGAAGTTACTAGTTGTTTCGGCTACAAAATCGCCAGCCACAATTACGTGCACAAATTATTGCTCTCTCTTGTGACAACTCAGATAAGGTATATGCATGTGTTTGTAGTTTACAGTCTCCCGCACACACATAAGCGTATAAGTAAATTCATCGGTGTGTGACATCTCATCTCTCGCTGCCTTGTATGTAAATGTTGCTCGTCGGAATGTGTACATATGTGTAGACGCAATTATTGATTCGTTTATGTAGATACATAATGATTGAATTATTGATGTGCATTCACGTCACTGCTTAGATCGGCTTAGAGCTGGCAGCACTCCTTAATTTTGCTAATATTCGTAACACTGCCCTCCACCTAAGTCTGATCGTCCCGATCAGACAAATCTCTCGATCTAAACGCTGCTAATCTCTCCAAATGAACCACTTTCATTTTGGTTCGTGGTTTGGTAGTGGTTTGTATGCGGTACACTACATCGTTGATCCGTTTTACAACTTTGTATGGGCCTTCCCAGTTACACTGCAATTTCGGGGACAAACCTTTTTTTCGTTGTGGGTTGTATAGCAGCATCAAATCTCCTTCCTGAAACCCTTCCGAATTAATTGCTTTATCGTACCTCGCTTTCATCTTGTCACTCATAATCTTTGCTCGTTGCCTTACCAGATCGTGTATCTCTCTCAGCTCTTCTTCTAAGACATCAGTGGATTTCTTGACATTCCTCTCCGCATCGGCATCTATCCCATACTTCAAATCAGCTGGCAGTCGAAAGTCATTGCCAAAAATTACCTTTGCGGGAGTTTGGCCCGTTGTGTCATGTACTGCCGATCGGTAGGCCATCAAGAATAATGATATGTGTGTATCCCAGTCCTTATGGTACTTGTCGACTACTTTCCTTAAATGCTCCTCCAATGTTCTATTGAAACGTTCCACCATACCATCGGACTGAGGATGCAATGCAGTTGTCCGTGTTTTTCGAATGCCCAACTTCTTGCACAGTTCTTGGAACACAGCTGATTCAAAATTCCTGCCTTGGTCAGAATGTAACTCCATTGGTACACCATACCTTGCAACCCATTCGTTTTTAACCACTTCTGCTACTGTTTCTGCTTCTTGGTTTGGGATTGGGTATACCTCTGGCCATTTACTGAAATAATCCATAACCACCAGTACGTATTTGTTTCCGCGGTTGCTAGTAGGAAATGGACCTGCGACATCCATGGCGATCCTTTCAAATGGTGCACCTGAAATATACTGCTTCATCTGGCCACGACTTCGGGTTTTGGGCCCTTTCGCTCTGTTGCATACCTCGCAATTGGCAATCCACTCGGTGACCGACTGACGGCAACCAACCCAATAGAATCTCTGCTTAATTTTCTCGAGTGTCTTCGTGATTCCAAGATGGCCTCCACTTGGACCATTGTGCAACTCGCTGAGCACGTCAGGAATCCTCTTTCTGGGAACAACTATAAGTTTCTTCTTGCACTGACCATCCTCACTCTCCCATACTCGATGCAAGCAACCGGATATCAATTCCAAACTGTTCCACTGTGCCCAATATGGCTTCGCAATGGGACTCTCTGCTGACATATCCTCTCTGCTTGGTCTTTCGTTTCGTTCGAGCCCTTGCATAACATGTGACAGATCTGTATCTTCTAGCTGACACTTTCTTAGTTGTTCCTTGTCCCATTCATCCGTACACGTTATAGTCATTAGCTGGACATCTATAATGTCTTCTTTAGCCTCGGCCTTTGAACAGTGCTTGCATTCCAAACTACATGGCCTTCGTGACATTGCATCGGCATTTCCATGGGTACTACCTTTTCGATGCTCAATGGAAAAGTCATAGCTTTGAAGTCGCTCGATCCACCGTGCCAATTGTCCTTCCGGATTACGGAACTGCAGAAGCCATTTCAATGCTGCGTGATCTGTCCTGACATGGAATCGCTGGCCGTAGAGGTATTTGTGAAAATGTTTAATGCACTCTACCAATGCCAACAGCTCTCTCCGCGTAACACAGTAGTTCCTCTCTGGTTTTCCAATCGAACGGCTGTAATATGCAACTACCTTCTCCTGTCCATCGACCAGTTGTGATAAAACGCCTCCTATAGCATATCCACTTGCATCTGTATCTAGAATAAATGTTGCTCCTGGAATCGGATATGCTAGCATTGGGGCAGTGCACAAACGCTCCTTCAATGTTTGGAAAGCCACTTCTTGCTCCTTCTTCCATTCAAAAGCTTTGTTTTTTCTTGTAAGCTCATGGAGGCTATGGGCTACGCTGGAAAAATTTGGTACAAATCGGCGGTAATATGTGCACAGCCCAAGAAAACTTCTCAATTCATGTAGATTCTGTGGTCTTGGCCAATCCTGTACAGCCTCTATTTTTTCGTTCGCAGTGCAGATGCCCTCTGTCGTTACCTTGTGACCCAAATAATTGACTTCCTTTTTAAACAGCGCACACTTTTTGGGACTTAACTTCAGACCAGCGCCAGCTATTCTCTGGAAAACTTCCTCCAAGTTCTTAAGATGTTCATCAAAGTTCTTGCCCAATACGATGATGTCGTCCAGGTACACCAAGCATGTTTTCCAATGTAGTCCTTTCAGTACCTGGTCCATGAGTCTCTCAAAAGTAGCTGGTGCATTACAAAGTCCAAAAGGCATCACTGTAAATTGCCAAAGACCATCACCGACACTGAAGGCTGTTTTCTCTTTATCTTCCTCCTTCACCTCCACTTGCCAGTAGCCGCTTTTCAAGTCCAGCGTGGAAAACCATTTCGTACCAGATAGCGAGTCCAGAGTGTCGTCAATTCTTGGCAATGGGTAGCTATCCTTTTTCGTTACGTCATTCAACTTCCGGTAGTCCACGCAAAACCTCATTTTTCCATCCTTTTTTTTTTACAAGTACTACCGGTGAGCTCCATGGACTAGCTGATGGTTCGATGACGCCGCTGTCGTTCATTTCTTGAATGATTTGACTCACAACTTCCCGCTTCGCCAGTGGAACACTACGTGGAGCTTGACGGATCGGTCTCGCATCTCCAGTGTCAATTTGATGTTTCACAACGTTGGTGCGGCCTGGTTTAGAATCATCCTGGTCAAATATGTTCGCGTACTTTAGGAGCAGTTGTTTTGCCTTACTCTGATATGCTTCCTCTAGTCCCTGCATCCATGCCGTGATGTCATTTGAAAGATCAGTATTACTAGCTGAAACGTGTTCCTGGAGCTGTTCACAGTTAATAACCACTTCAGCCTCTTGGCATCTTCCCAAAATAGCTCCTTTAGTCAGTTTGAGTGGTGACTTGAACTCATTGAGTACTCTTACCGGAATACGTCCATCTTGTTTTGTCATAGCCAGGGTTTTTCCTACAAGTATGTTTAGTGCTGATTTGTTTGCTGCTTCGACAACCCACAATTTGTTTGTCCTACAATCTCCATCAACCTTTGCCCAGATGACTGCTTCGGATTTTGGTGGTATTTGCTGACTCTCTTCCACCAGCACTCGTTTACTGCTGTAGCCTCTCTCGTAGCCGAAATTAAGTGGTACATCCATGTTTTTATATCGCATCGTCTTGCTTTGCATGTCGATCTTGATGCCCTGGTCGATTAAGAAGTCCACTCCAATTATGATTTCATCAACAATTTCTGCCACTATAAAATTGTGTACTACCATGACGTTCCCAATTGCGACTTCACATTCTACTTCTCCAATTACCTGGGTGTCCTCTCCCGTGGCTGTACGTAATCTTGCTCCAAGCAATGGTCTTATCTTTTTGTTGACTAAATCCGCTCGAATGATGGAATGAGATGCACCCGTATCTACAGTCAATAACCGTTCCTTTCCGTCCACATGTCCTCCAACAGTAAGGTTGCTCGATCTTCTTCCAATCTGCGAGATAGAGATTATGGGGCATTCAATTGCGGGAGCCAGCTGTCGCCCCTTGCGGCTGACTCGATTTAGTTTAACGATTGAGTGGTCTTGGATATATGCTCATCACCTTCTGCTCTGCGTTTACGACCACCCACATTGTTGGAGCTATTGGGACCGCTGCTGCAATGTCGTGCAATATGACCTGGGTTGCCGCACTTGAAACATTTAATAACTCCGGCATTTTTCTGTTGTGATCCCTTCAGTGCTTCCAAAATAGTGTCTACCCAATCTGGTCTTTCCACTTCTACACGATGAGCTTTGTATGCTGGTTTACTCAATAGTGAGGCCGTTTCCTGAGTCAATGCATGTGATACCGTTTCAGAAAATGTCAGATTTGGGTTTGCGTATGTAGCTCGCTTCGTTTCCACGTCCCGTATGCCATTTATGAAACTCTGGATTTTTACCCTTTCAGTGTATTCCACGGGTGCGTCCGCATTTGCAAGATGAGCCAATCTTTCAATATCTGAAGCAAACTCCTGCAATGTTTCATTTGCTTTTTGGTAGCGGTTTTGCAACTCAATTTGGAATATCTGTTTCCTATGCTCGCTTCCGTAACGTCTCTCTAAAGCGCTCATCAATGTTTCGTAGTGGTTCCGCTCGTACTCTGGGATGGTCTGTAAGATTTCCGCGGCAGGCCCTTTCAGTGCCACGAACAGAGCTGCAACTTTATCTTCAGCATTCCATTGGTTCACTGCTGCGGTCTTCTCAAACTGTAGCTTAAAGACCTGAAAAGGAACAGAACCGTCAAAGGATGGTGTCTTTACCTTTGGATTACTCGCTGAAACAGCTGGGCGGTTTAGTTGTAACTGCTCCATACGACCTTTTAACGCTTCTATTTCGGCATCAATTTTGTCCTCGAGTTGTAAAATTTTTGCATCCTGCTCTTCCAGTTTCACAAAGAGCTGCGCTGATACCTGTTCCGAAATTTGTGCCGACATTTCAGATATACGTGCCTCTTGCGCTTCCAGTTGAGATGCCAAATATGTCTTCTGTTCTTCCAATTGTGTCTCCATCTTTGATGTAATCTGTGTCGACATTTCCGCCATACGCGTTTCTTGTGCTTCAATCTTCGATGTAATCTGTGTCGACATTTCTGACATACGCGTTTCTTGTGCTTCAATCTTGGATGTTATGCGTGTCTCCTGCGATTCTAGTTGTGATGACATTGTCGATGTTTGAGCAGATATTGCAGCCAAAATCATGTTCAAGTCTGTGCTCGTAACTGTCTGCGATGTTTCGTTTTTCTCTTCAACTTTTGTTACTTCCTCGCCATCAAGATGAAAGTCATACTTTTCCACATCAATTCCTTCCGCTTCCATTGCCTCTCGTAGCCGTGCCTGAAGTTCAAGTTTAACGCCGCTTGTATTCAATCCACGGCTCTCCAACTCCTTCTTTAGTTGCTGGATCTTCAATTCACTGAACTTTGCCATGTCGTTGTTGTCCTCTGGAATTTATTCAACAATTCCTCTTCTGACACCAATTGTAACGAATTTTTATTTGCAAATCCTCTTATTTGCAATCCTCTGCTAAGTTCGAATCACTAAACTGTTGAATAAATAACTCCAATTTGTAATAATGCAAAATGGCCTTTATTAAAGTACTTCACAATACACTCAAACTGTGCAACGAATAGCTTGCTTAATAACCACACTGACTGATAGCTCAATGAAACTCTACTATTCAAAATAGTACTGCTATTGCTCGCTAGATATCGTCTTAATCGCAACTGCTTGACAACTCAAATCAAACTGAATTACTTCTTACTCGCCTGCATCGCTTTTATAGTTTACGCTGCATACTTCTAGGCTCTTCGATTTCCAGAAGTTACTAGTTGTTTCGGCTACAAAACCGCCAGCCACAATTACGTGCACAAATTATTGCTCTCTCTTGTGACAACTCAGATAAGGTATATGCATGTGTTTGTAGTTTACAGTCTCCCGCACACACATAAGCGTATAAGTAAATTCATCGGTGTGTGACATCTCATCTCTCGCTGCCTTGTATGTAAATGTTGCTCGTCGGAATGTGTACATATGTGTAGACGCAATTATTGATTCTGTTTATGTAGATACATAATGATTGAATTATTGATGTGCATTCACGTCACTGCTTAGATCGGCTTAGAGCTGGCAGCACTCCTTAGTTTTGCTAATATTCGTAACACTATGTAGAAACTTATCATGCATAATATGCATATACATACACATCGTCGCGTTTATTCGTTAACCTCGTATCTACAAGTGAGACATTTTCGGTAAAGCGAACACGGTTGCCACACCATGTTTTCATGTGGGACCGAAATTCATCGAAAAAAAGGACCAAATATTTGTTTTATTTTATTAGTATAAAATACAAAAGTTTAGGATGTTTCCATATAAAATTTTACTAAACATAGTGAAGACTTTCCTTTAATTCAAGCTGAACAAACAAATATATGTGCATGCAACCAAAAATGGTACTACATTTTGACATAGTATAAGTATATGTCTTCCACCAACCAAACGTTGTGAACCTAGTTTTGGTCACAAAGCTCTTGGTTCTAGGCGAATTTTTGGGCAATATTGTGAATTTTTACCTGAGTGAAAAAGAGAGAAAAGTACCAATCGAGGCTACTGCCTAAAAAGGACTAAAATTGAAGAAAAGGGACCAGCGGACCAAATGGGGTTGGAAGGGACCATTTTTGGTCCAAATGGACCAAACTGGCAAACCGTGAAAGCGAAGAAAACTACCTTTCAAAGTTCTCCACAGATACTGGTGAGGCCAGAATCGCGAATAAAACAACTGGTAACGATTTTCGGTTACATAATGTTCTGGGTACTATTTTACCGGTAACGCTAAGAATCGGGCCGTTGGTGTACACTTCAAAGGAAGGGTAACAGCAAAGTAAATTATGTATTTTCATTTATACCATTTTTAAAATGTTTATTTTTATTTAGTTGTTTTAGGAATTAACAAATTTATGTGAAATATTTCATCAAAAAAGCTTCGGAAAACTAAAGTAGAAACTATAATTTCATACTAGATATTATGCATACGCATACATATGGGGGACATCCACAAACCTAACCTACATATATACATACTCTTTCTTATAATTAATAAAAAAACTGAAATATTGTTTGAGAAAGAAAAAAACGTCAAAAGGATAAAACAACAAACTAAAATACGAAGTCCATATTATGCACATATTTTTCTTATGAGTATATCTTTACTAATTTGGTGACTTTTTCCCATCATTCGTTTTTTATTGTCTGTATTCCCAGCACTTCCAATATTTTCCTTATTTTTAAGATGTCAAATTTTATTATCATATTATCGTTTTGCTAAGCGACCCTTTTGCGTTTTGAATGCCTGTCGTATGGTTTGTTTATAAAAGCGCTTATTGGTGCCATCAACTTTTAAAGCATCAAAACAAAAACATAGGCATAGGTACATACTGCTGTGTTAAATTACATAATACATAAAATCACAATATTTCAGTAGTTCACAGAACTTACAGTTATGCTTGCTGGAACTCCACAATGCATACACTAAATAAGAAGAAACCTATTATTATAATATGTAAATCTATGTAATTTAACTGAAAAACTCACATA
This sequence comes from Eurosta solidaginis, assembly GCF_040869045.1. NCBI lineage: Eukaryota > Metazoa > Arthropoda > Insecta > Diptera > Tephritidae > Eurosta > Eurosta solidaginis. The sequence continues at coordinate 194,882,745 of NC_090321.1, forward strand.
AATAGTTTAAATTTGTTTTTTATTATTTATTGCCTGAGTGTGGTAAATAGATGAACACACCGAATTAGCTCAGCAGCTGTATAACTCCCGTTTATTTAAATTAAATTATATTTACGTTAATGAAAAAGCTATAATTACTAAACTTAACTGAAATGAAATAAAATTAATTAAATGGAGAACTGCTCGTGTAGCTTTTCTACCAAAGGCGGGGAAGATCAGTCACATGTATTCCAAACACTATAGACCCATTAGCTTAACATCATTTCTGCTCAAAACCTTTGAGAGGCTGATAGATGTGTACATAAAGTCCAACGTGGATGAAAAGCTGCTCTCCACAACACAGCATGCGTACACCAAAGGCAAGTCGGTAGACACCGCATTGCATAGGGTGGTAATAAGCATAGAGAAATCCCTGGAATATAAGGAGTATGCTCTAGGAGTCTTCCTGGACATTGCCGTGGCTTTCAATAATGTTGCAAAATGGGCGATTATGGATGGTCTTAATTACATTAGTACATTACATTAAAGTACCTCCTGCCTTAATCAGGTGGATCGGCTGCATGTTAAATTGCAGAAAGATTACATCACAATGGGGATTGTACGAGGCCACGAAATCAGTGGACAGGGAGGGGTGCTATCACCTCTGCTGTGGACGCTGGTCATCAACCAACTGCTCAGGCAATTCGATGAGAGAACCGTAAAACTTACGGCTTACGCAGATGACGTTGCAATTGTCATAAGTGGAAAGTGCCTTCCAACGATTAGTTCTTTGATGGATCGGGGGCTTCGCGATATTCATACCTGGGCATCTAATTTCGGGTTGAAAGTCAATGCGGAGAATACGGATATGGTCTTGTTTACAAAGAGGTACAAGGTCCCAAATTGGACCAGGCCTAAGTTAGGAGGGGTGACCTTACAGGAAAAACCTTGCACAAAATATTTAGGAATCATCCTAGACAGTAAGCTGTTATGGAAGCTCAACGTGGAGGAGAGGGTCAAGAAGGCCTCTCTTTCTCATTGGGTTTTTACAGCGATTGTAAGCCCTATTCTATACTATGGAGTTCTTGTTTGGTGGAAAGCCACACAAAAAACAACATACCTCAAAAAATAAGAGGGGGTATGCAGACTATCGATGCTTAGCATGACGGGAGCCCTGAAAACAACCCCGACGGCTGCACTGTATGCCATTTTGCACATCCCACCTGTAGACCTGGTAGCAAAGAACAAAGCACTAACGACCGCAACCAGGCTCGGTGCTTCGGGGCAGCTTGAGCGCCGACCATATGGCCATAGTAGTATAGCGTCATCAATCACAAGACGAACAGACTACATGATTCCCTATCTGCGCTTCGAGGGAGATCTTAAGGCCACAATAGAGGTGGACGGCTGGCGCAAGGGTGCGCAAATGGCGGACGAGGCGATACATGTGAACTAGAGGTTTACGCCGATCACTTTTTCGGCGGCGGCGGCGGCGTAGGCGGCAGCGTAGGCGGCGCGCCGGCGTACGCCGGTGTTCTTACTTTAAAAGCTTGATTTTTCTATTTGAAAAAATAATATTTAGGAAAGTTTTTGTTTATATGTATTTAAGGAAATCAACGTGTCGGCCATTTCGGAAAGATCCGGGGTTTTTGCATCAAAATCTCGCAGACCGTTCTAAAATTTTCAGGAGTAGCTCCTTGCGAAGGGATTGTCCCTCGTTCGCATGCTCCAGAGAGGCTTCGAACCTAACCCCGGTCTTTGGAAATGGTACTGCTGCGTCTGCTGAAAAGAAATAGAGATACATAAAATAGTCACACTTTTGCCTGTATATCTGGTGCAAAGCGTAGTTTCACCTAGACTTAACTCCTAATAATCGTCGCGAACACAATTTCTTTAAATCATTTGTCGCTCCTTGGCGGTCACGCATAAAGGCGACTTAGGGTTGCTATGAGTGGTCTATTAATACTCATGAGTATCGTGGCACAGGGCGCCTCCAGTTTTTTCGTCTGTTTTAAGAGCTAAAATTTCCGATGTGCGAACAGTAGGTATCCCTACCACCAGTCGCTACCACGCCTACTGAGCCTCACACCATATGCCAGTACAGAAGCTATACGACTGCGACTTCGAACTCATACCTCCGTCGACGTCACTTTCCTAGAAGCTCTAGGTGTAGCTCCGAAGACTTTCCAACGGATACTTGTGTTGCGCTATGCTGCCGAGCTACACTTTGAATCGTTAGGGAGTGACTATTCGGCCAAAGATGCCGCCCTCGAAATCATAAGAAGTCTAAGTGGATGTCATTGCGTCATGGGTGAAAATCCGTATAATCCTCGGCGCATCTACATAATTAAAATTTTACAAGGACCCTGTATAAAATTTTAAAATGTAGACCAAAGATTGCAGACGTTTGTGTTCACAACATTGATTTCAATAGTCTTCGTTAAATCAAATTTAGAATGAAAGTCGACGGATTTTAAGTTGAAAGTAGTTAACTACTGTTTTCCGGGCTTACTATATAGGAGCTCATTATGGATGACCGCGTAGCTTCAGTTTTCAGACAAGTTAGACTGTCCACTACATTAGGGTAGTATCACACGCGGTAATTAGTTCCACTGTCTTGGGAAAGCTTTTGCTTCACCACTTTGAGTGAAGACAAAGCCTCACCTGGTAGATATATGTGCCTACGTATTCACAATTGTAAAAGGGGCCGTAACGTGTAGGTGATATTTAAACTTGGTTGATAGGCTATAATCAATGTGATTCACTCCAAGGGACTAGTTTTGGATAGGGCCGCCAACTTTAGGAAACGTCAAACCGGGAGACTTGGGTATTGAAGGATGAAGTGTGAAAATCAAAATTAACATTTCAGACGCTATTTTATAGTTTCGCAAATAAACAACAGATGTTTGAATGTAAGCCCAAGCGATTTTTCAAACCCTTCTCATATGTACATATATCCTCAACTTAAGTATGAGGTAAGAATAATTTCAAAGGAGTGTTTATGCCCCTAGAACCTAGTAAAGGATTTTGCATCACTGATTTCGCTTATTCTTGAGGACAGTTTAAAAACATGTTCGCCTTGGGTCATTTTATTTCAATTAATTGTTCATTATTAATTTTTTTCAAAAATGTAAAGTGAGCATATGAATTTATCATATAACTTTTCTTTTAGTATTTTGTTTTAATAACTTGCTGAATTGGATGATGGAAAGTCCGTGATAAGCTGACATCGAAAGCGCCTGTTATTTTAAATAACTTTTGAATAGTTATAAAGAGTTAAATTTCGCAATTAGTTTCTTATAACTGGCAGTGATGCGCATCCGTTGATACCACTTTCGACCATATCCGACCAATTTTCGACATGAACAATAAATGGCCTAAACAGTCTTAAACGAGTAGGAAATATAGTAACGCGCCGGACGCCGCGGCGCCACGCCGATATTTTTGACATTCGGCGGCGGCGTGCGAAAAACGACCAAAATCGGCGGCGACGGCGGCGTTTATCGGCGGCGTATATCTCTAATGTGTACACCGATGGTTCCAAAGTAGTGGAAGGAGTAGGGTGTGCGGTATACTGCGCTGATCCGGAAATAAACAGATCCTCCTACAGGCTGCCGGATTACTGTAGCGTTTTCCAAGCGGAAATATTAGCCGTAACCAAAGCAGTAGAAACCCTGGAAGAAAATAGCTTAAGCTGCAACCGTGTTAACTTTTATATTGACAGTCAAGCAGCAATTAAGGCAATATTCTCGCATAGCACAGCATCTAAATGCGTGTTAGAGTGTAAGCAATCTCTGGAGAGAATCGGGACAGGGAGAAGCATACATCTATATTGGGTCCCAGGGCATATGGGAATAGATGGGAATGAAAAAGCGGACGAACTAGCTAAAAAGGGCGCATCCCTTGAAGCTTGCTCCGTAGATGTCCCAATTAGATTGGGCGAGATTAAGCGAAGGCGAGAGGTGCACATGATCGACCAAGCGGGAAAGGCGTGGGTTCAAGCGCGGGACTGTAAAGTGTCGAAGATTATGTGTAGGTCTTACAACCTTAGACTAACACAGTTGCTCCTATCATTAAAAAGAGAGGACTGTAGACTCATGACGGGTATTCTGACTGGACACTGCCTTCTGGCGTCACATGCCTTTAAACTAGGCTTGGTCAGTGATAGCAGATGTAGGAAGTGCGGGTTGGAGGAGGAAACGATCGAGCACGTTCTGTGCTCGTGCCCTGCACTTGCCAGGCTAAGACTCCAGCTATTAGGAGTGATACAGCTGTCAGATCTAGAAGCAGCAAGTGGCTTCAGTCCTAGGAAGCTTCTAGTATTTGCCAAGAGGACGGAGTTATTTTATAACATAGGTCCTGGTTTTTGATAGGGTTTTTCAGTTTGGTCGTTAAAACAAACTTCTGGTAACACTACGGACTCAATCAGTCTATGTGAGGTCCTCATGGACCGGCCAGTTCAACCTACCTACCTAAATAATAATATTGCGACTCGAGTTTACGACTTGGCAGCGAATAGCGATTTATACCATAGTATAGGTTTACAAGTATGATATGTATGAGAAGGAAACAATTCCTTTCTCTTTCCAACACACTGCCGTTTGACACTTCGGCCAGCGTCAAACTATTGTGGAACTCAGTGGAACCTGCGTGGAACATGCGTTTGACACTGAACGAAGTGTCAAAATTACCGGGGTTTCTGTAGCAGAGAGCGACGCAGGGAAACAAAAAAGGAGCGTAATTTCAAATATGGGTTGCTGTGATGGTAAATTTTTTTGAACGAATTAAGTATGAAAATGTAGTGCACCTATATGGGTCCTATAGAAAATAATACAAAAGTCTTGAATTGGGGTATCTGAGGACGCGTAGTTATTCCAGTATTGAGAATACAAACACTGGTGCTAAGCTTTTCTACCCGTTCAAAAGTTCTCCGCGAAAAACAGTTTGAGACCGAGGTCGACTGCAATAATCTGTCGAAAAATGTGGAAAGAGAAATGAAAAGACGCGTTTTGCGAGGCAAAAACGCGTCTATTAATACCTTCAACTACGGTTTTGGTCGTGTTTTAGCAATCGTCCCCGGTAATAAAGTATCACAATTTGTTAATTAAAATTGTATTTATCTATTTATGTATTTATTTATTTGAGTCTTTGAATTTATAGATTCCTACAGACTATATTATGCAAATTTTTTACATTAACTTAATCCTAAGAAAAATAAGATCTTAGATTGTTAATTAAGGCAGCGTAAGGAAAAGTATAGTCAGCACCTGAGGAGTTAAAAAACATATTCAGATCAGCACAAGCCCTAGAAATGGAAGGATTTATACCATAAATAGTTCTAGAAAACCCAATTTTTAAGGGTTCAAACTGTCGGAGGTTTCTGCATGGTACATTAAACTGAATTTTATCAAGAAGTGATGGAAAATCAACGGTCCCTGAAATTATGCCAATGACAAATGAGCAAGATAGAATGGATCGTCTATTTGCAAGCGTGTTTAGATCAATTAAAAGGCATCGAGATTCATATGAAGGCATTGGCTCAGAGAGGTTTAAAGATCGAAGAGCAAATCGTAAAAAACTTTCTGAACACGCTCAAGCCGATTAGAGATGCCAATTTGGTAGGGTCTCCATATGACAGCACATACTCCAACTTCGACCTGACAAAGGCACAATATAGTGACTTCATAGTGTAGGAACTGGTGAATGCGGAAAAATTACGTCGTATGAACGCATACATTGCGTAAGATCGAGTTATGACATAGTTTACATGCGTAAGGAAATTAAATTTAGTGTCAAAATACACCCCTAGGTCTTTGATTTCTGCAACAGATTGCGATGTATAGCCAGCGATACTATAGCAAGTACGAAGGGTATTAACTGATTTTGAAAAAGTCACATGAAAGCATTTTTCAATGTTTAACGATAAACGATTTAAACTACACCAGTTTTCGACATTATTAAGGTCTCATTGCAGACGTTCAGAGTCACCAGAACTATTTATAACAGCAAACACTTTTAGATCATCCGCATACAGCAGATATTCCGCAAACGAGAAGCATGAACCAATGTCGTTTATAAAAAGTATAAACAATAGAGGTCCTAGAATGCTACCTTTTGGGACTCCTGAGGATGCAATGAAGGGACGGGATGTGGTATTATCAACGTCTACGACACATCGCCTGTTGGATAAGTAAGACTTAATCCACATCAAAAAAGTTGAGTGAAAACCCAAAGCAGCCAGCTTCAATAAAAGTATTATGTAAGAAACTTTGTCGAATGCCTTCGAGAAGTCAGTATAAATTGTATCAACTTGAAATCTATTCTAACAAGCAGAAATGCAGTATTCACTAAACACTGTTAGGGTGCTTACAGTTGAGCGGTTTGGTACGAAACCGTGTTGGTTAATAGTGATTAAACTTTTAACCGCAAAATACAATTTGTCATTGACAATTATTTTAAAAAGTTTGGACACCGAAGATAGCTTCGAAATCGGTCTATAATTGTGAACATCATTTTTATTGCCGCCCTTAAATATAGGTGAAACCGTTGTCAATTTCCAGTCATCCACAAAAAGACCAGCGGCCAGAGAATTGTTGAAAATGATTGTGAGTGACATTGCCAAACACAGACAGTTTTTTAGCAAAATGACCGAGAGGCCATCAGAGTCAGTCTTAGTTGACGGCTTAAGTTTCTTTATGCCGTTTATAACATCCGAAACGGATACACGCAGAGACACGAAGTTAATAGAAAAATCCTTCGTGGAAGGAAAACTTGAATCAGAGAGCAAATCGGATTCAAAGTTGGAGCAAAAAAAATCAGCAAATAAATTATCGGAATCTACTGCACAATTAGCAAATGTGCTATCGTAGAATACATTATTTGGAACTGTCGAAGAAGCCTTTTTAGATTTTATGAAGCCCCAAAAAGCCTTCGAGTTAGAAACTATATTTTTCTCAAAACTTAAAATTTAGTTTCTATACAGAAACTTATTCAAACAGTTGAACTCCTTCAAATAGTGTTGAAATTTAGAGTGGTGTACTGGATTCGCAGTTTTTTTGTACAGCTTCCCAAATTTGTTTTTTTAGATTCCTCAAATGCATTAACCGCTTGGAATGCCAGGGTGTCTTGTATGGTTTTATTTTTAAAATAGGAAAATGCTGCAAGCACAACTCATAAACCTTATTTTATTGTCCAAAACATATGGATTTTAAAGAGAAATTTAATTAAGTGCTCGTTTGAAAGTAAATAAGGATATTTCATTGTAATTTTACGATAACGTTTTACGCAGTTTTCGTTAGCAGCTACTGCACAACAGTGCCAAACATCATCCACAAAAAAAATGAAAAAGAACAAGCATTTTATCAGGTGAGCGTGGCTGTGTATGTGCGTCCTGCACAATGGATTTATACGAATGAGAATGCTTGTTGTAAAAGTTGATCATGTACTTATGTATATACAAGTGTTTGTGTATGTGTTATTTTGTTCGATGAGCGCACTCGTTATTTTGTTTCCTTTATGTTCCTTTATGGCTAAGGTTGCCATCAACCTGTCTGTACTACACAGTTGCCACAGTGCTCCCCCCAGACTTTACGTCCTGAAACGGACGGGGAGTCTTATTCTTCGTCCGAGGCGGCCCGTCGATTTGGACGGGAGCTGCTGCTCTGGTAGCTGTGATGATGTATGCAACTGGGATGAGCTTTGTTGCGTCGACGTTGTTGGTGTTTGAGTACCAATTTGTTGTGCTTCCATAAAAGCTGGTTTCAGTCGGTATATGGATACGTTTTTTGCTTTTAAATTTTTTCAATACTATTTACAGCGCACAATCTTCACACGAATAATCGACTGAGGCGTGCCACAAAACGATCTACATCTATCTATATAAATATTGTAACGAATGTTAGTAGCACTGAGCAATGCTATCGTCTCTAAGCCGGTGCTAAGCAGCGACGTGAATGCACATCAATAATTCAATCATTATGTATCTACATAAACGAATAAATAATTGCGTCTACACATATGTACGTATACGAACATCAGAGCGGCAATGCACAAGTGCATGCATATATCTTATCTGAGTTGTCACAAGAGAGAGCAATAATTTGTGCACGTAGTTGTGGCTGGCGATTTTGTAGCCGAAACTAACTAGTAACTTCTGGAAATAGAAGAGCCTAGATGTATGCAGCGTAAACTATAAAAGTGGCGCAGGCGAGTAAGAAGTAATTCAGTTTGATTTGAGTTGTCAAGCAGTTTGATTAAGACGATATCTAGCGAGCAATAGCAGTGTTATTTTGAATAGTAGAGTTTCATTGAGCTATCAATCAGTGTGGTTATTAAGCAAGCTATTCGTTGCACAGTTTGAGTGTATTGTGAAGTACTTTAATAAAGGCAATTTTACATTATTACAAATTGGAGTTATTTATTCAACAGTTTAGTGATTCGAACTTAGCAGAGGATTGAAAATAAGGGGATTTGCAAGTAAATTCGTTACAATATTATAAAATAAAGTCGCTAAATGCCATGTATGCACATAACTTCACACAGAATGCTCCGATTTTAAAACGGTTTTTTGCATTTGTAAGCATAGCTACGTGAGATGGTACCGTTAATATAATTTGAATATATATATTATAGGGGCGTGGCAAATTGCCAAAATGTACTAAAAAATCATAAAATTTTTTTTACACAGCTATAACTCATAAACGGATGGATGGATTTAAAAAATTCTACTTTTCAGTAAAACTTTAAACAAAGGTAACATTTTTATCAAAAAATTCGTGTGTGTGATTGTTCGGTGTCAACTGTTCGCGCTAATTGCTTTTGAGTTAGTATGATGCGACACATACGTATGTACCTACATACATATTTATGTAACATAAATGGTTAAGAATGCATACATCTATTGAAAAATAATCTTTCGTTAAAAATATTAAACATTTCCTTAAAATTCTTCAAAAAAGTTTTATTTTTTGGTATTTTTGCATGTATCACTATCACTACATATTATAAAACAAAGTCGCTTCTTCTGTCCCATGTCTCTTTGAATGCTTAAACCTTTAAAACTACGCAACGGATTTTCATGCGCTTTTTTTTAATAGATAGAGTGATCGAAGTTTGTAGAGTGTATAATAACATCCATTAAATAGTGGAGAAATACTGTTATTTTTGAAGTTTCTAATGTGATGTATATATGTACATATATAAGAGAACGTGGTGTTAGTTACACTATTTATAACTCAAGAACGGATGAACAGATTTGGCTGAAAATTGGTGGAGGGGTAGCTTAGAACCAGGAGACAGACATAGGATACTTTTTATCCCGTTCTGGATAGGGTCTTGAGATCACAACGTGGACCTGGGGAATCCTGGGATATGTTTGTAAAATGTGGGCATCAAATGGAAGCTGTTTATGGGTACTTTGATTCGTAGTATTTTTCGTACGCGTGGGTGACTAGGGTCTCGAGATATAGGCCAAAATGTGGACCCGGGTACCCCTAGAATGTGTTTATAGAATATGGATAACAAATGACAGCTGTTGATGAGTGCTTTAGTACAGGGTAGTATTCATACCTATTGGTGACTACGGTCTCGAGATTGAGGCCAAAATGTGGACCCTGATAACCTGGAAAGTCTTTATACAAGAAGGATAACAAATGAAAGCTGTTGATGAGTGCTTTAGTACAGGGTAATTTTCATATCTGTTTGTGACTAGGGTCTTGAGATATATGCCAAAACGTGGACCAGGTTAACACTAGGATGTGTTTTTACATTATGGGTATCAAATTGAAGCTGTTGATGAGTGCTTTAGTGCAGGGTAGTTTTCATACCTATAGGTGACTAGGGTCTGGAGATATAGGCCAAAACGTGGGCCAAGGTAACACTAGGATGTGTTTTTACATTATGGGTATCAAATTAAAGCTTTTGATGTGTCTAAAGCTTTAGTACATAGTAATTTATACTGCTGGGTGACTAGGGTCTCGAGATATAGGCCAAAACGTGGACCCGGATACCCCTAGAATGTGTGTGTCATATGGATATCAAATGAAAGCTGTTGCTCAGAGCTTTAAAGTAATTTTCATTGTGATATTCGATTTATTCTCATCAACCTGGCAAAACTGATAAATATGCATGCGAAGCCAAAAAAAGAATGAATTGATAATACCCACATACCTATTTACATACGTCCTATTCGATTTGTCTGAAATTTGGTATATAAATTTGCCTATATTAGTATTTACGATCCTTTTTTCGGGGAAGTAGACCAGAGACGGGCTGGGAATGCGATTAGGACTAGGATTGGGACTGAGACTCGGAGTGGGAATGGAACTCGGAATGGGACGGGAACAAAATACATACCACCCTCTGGGACTGGCAATAAGGGATAAAGAAGAATGGGAAAAACTTGAGAGAAGAGAAAAGGGGGAAGGATAAGGAGACTGAGAAAGAGATATAGTGAGACGAAAATAGAGATAGATGAAGCGAAAAAGACGGAGGGAGGAGAGAATAAAATGATTAAGAAGAAGTGAAGAGGGGAGGGCAGAGTTAGAGAGAAAAAGCTTATTAAAATGTATGCAGGTAGACCAAATTTAGGGCAGAACAACGTCTGACGGGTCTGCTAGTGTACATATATATGTAAAAGTATGAACATACATATTGTCACGGATATTAGCATCACTAAGCTATACCATCACTAAGGCGATGCTAAGCGATATTTACGTCAATAATCAAATCATGTATACACATATATAAGGCAGCCGAAAGATGTCACACACAGATGCATTTACTTATACGCCTATGTGTGCGCGAGAGACTGTAAACTACAAACATTCACATCAATAATTCAATCTTTATGTATCTACATAAACGAATAAATAATTGCGTCTACACATATGTACCATGTACGAATACGAACAGCGGAGAGTCAATGCGCAAACACATGCATATATCTGAGAAGTTTGAGAGCTACTGGACTAGTAGATTCTGGAAGCGCCTAAAAGATGTATAAAATTGTGCAACTTTAGTTATAGCTGAGAAGTTTGAGAGCTCATGGACAATGCTAGTAGATTCTAGAAAAAGGCGAACGAGGAAACCAAAGAGTATAAAAGGCGACAGATGTAGGGGCGCTAAAATTCAGTTTGAGTTGAGCTATCACGCGATCTGGCGGCCAATAGTAGAGTTTCATTTGAGTTATCAATCAGTTTGGTTATTAAGCCAGCGAGTAGCAAAGTATAAGTGTTATTGTGAAGTACTTTAATAAAGGCCATTTTTCCATTATTCAATATTGGAGTTATTTATTCAACAGTTTAGTGATTCGAACTTAGCAGAGGATTGCAAATAAGAGGATTTGCAGCAAATTCGTTACAATATGTTTGTATATTTGTTCATTACAAGTGGCATCCGACCACCTGCCTATACTTATTTCGCTCGAGCGTTCCGCCGACTTCATCGCCACAGAAAAACGCACTTTCATTAACTTAAAAAAAGGAAAGTGGGACGAATACAAATCCTTTACAGACAACCGCTTTGCTGCTCTCCCTATCCCAACTGATGCCCGCCAAGGGGAGTGTGCTTTCCGCAAGGTCATTGAATCCGCCTCGGCTCGTTTCATTCCCGCCGGTAGAATTCCCGAAATTCGGCCCCACTTCACGGCAGAGGCCGCAAGATTAGCGAGAGAACGTGACCTTATAAGACAGCTCGATCCCGGCGACCCCCAAATAAGGGATATAAACCAACGCATCAGATTGCTTGTGGATGAACATAATCGGGCAAAATGGAGGAGCACCTAAGCGGTTGTAACCTCTCTGCCGGTGTAGGTAAACTTTGGTCCACTGTAAAGTCCGTACCGAATCCATCTAGGCATAATGACAAAGTTTCCATTGCCTTCGGCGATAAGGTACTGTCGGATGCGAAAAAATGAGCGAGCGCTTTCTGCCGACAATACATAATGCATTCTACGGTCGACAAAAATAGACGGAGTGCCAACAGACACGCACGTAAACATAAGTTCAGCGCGTCACCAATTACCATCACCGCCAAACAGGTTGAGGATACCATCGGTCATGCTAAACCATCCAAAGCAGTGGGCCCAGACGGCATAGCCATGCCGATGCTTAAAATCATAGGGAAAGAGGGTTTCAAATATTTAGCACATGTCTTCAACCTGTCTCTTTCCACCTTTATCATACCCGAAAAATGGAAAATGGCCAAGGTGGTCCCGCTACTTAAGCCTGGGAAACAAGCTAACATAGGAGAGTCATATCGCCCGATGTCTCTCCTATCGCCAGTAGCAAAGACGCTTGAAGCCATTTTGCTCCCCTACTTCAAAGCAAATTTGCAGCTAGCCTGTCATCAGCATGGCTTTAGAAAACTCCATAGCACCACCACCGCGCTAAATGCCACTAGCACCCAGATAAATTGTGGTTTAAATCAGAAGCCCCACCATAGAACAGTACTCGTAGCGCTAGACCTATCAAAAGCTTTTGATACGGTCAACCATGGCACGTTACTGCAAGACTTGGAAGGGTCTACCCTTCCCCCAGGTCTTAAAAGGTGCACCGCAAATTATCTGGGTGGTCGTCAGGCACCGGTGCAATTCAGAAACGAAATATCAAAGCCAAGAAGAATTAAACAAGGGGTCCCACGGGGTGGAGTCCTATCCCCACTTTTGTTTAATTTTTACATATCAAAACTACCTTCGCCACCGGAAGGAGTTACTATCGTTTCTTACGCCGATGACTGCACAATAATGGCCACAGCCCCGGGCCCACAGATCGATGAGCTTTGCAACAGAATAAACTGCTACCTCCCTGATCTCTCCAGTTTTTTCGCCGACTAAATCATCCGCGACCTTATTTACAACTTCAACGTCCCAAATGTCGACCATTTTGAACATCCACGTCGATGGCACTACGCTACCGACTGTCCTACACCCCAAAATCTTGGGTGTGACTTTTGATCAGGATCTACATTTTGGTGAGCACACAGCCGCAATTGTTCCGAAAATCCAGAGCCGTAATAAAATCCTCAAATCCCTTGCTGGCAATACTTGGGGAAGAGACAAAGAAACGCTCATTACCACATACAAAGCAATTGTCCAGCCGTTTGCGTGCTACGCGTCCCCTATATGGTCGCCAAGCCTAAAAACTACCCACTGGAAGAAGCTACAGGCCTGCCAAAATACTGCGCTCAGAACCGCCACGGGCTGTCTTCTTATGTCCCCAGAACACCATCTACATAATGAGGCGAGAATACTCCCCATCAGGGAGAGAAATGAGATGCTAACCAAACAGTTCCTGTTGAATACCCAGAAACCTGGGCATCCCAACAGATATCTGATTGATGAGCCAGCACCACCTAGGGACTAAAGGAGTCATCTCCGTAAGCATTTTGAGGAAATACGGCACCTGAGAACTCAGCCGTATGAAGCAAAAAAACACAAGCAGGTCCTTGGTGAACTCCACAAACAGGCGTCGGACCTTTATGCCGGGAATTGCCCGGTGAATCCAGTACTCAGGGAACAGTACCCAAATCTTGCGGAAGAGGAACGCATACTCCCCAGGGAAACGCGAGTCACTCTGGCTCAACTTCGTTCTGGATACTGTAACAGGACATACAAAACGTATGCCCCGCTTGCAATGTGTCCCCACATGACACCAACCATCTCTTTAATTGTAATGTGGAACCAACGCCTCTAACACCCCTTTCATTATGGTCCACCCCTGTCGAAACAACAAGTTTCCTCGGACTCCCGTTAGAGGATATTGATGACAATTTGTGATCGGTCGCAGATATTAGGTGGGCGAAACATTGCTACAACAACAACAACAACATCAGAGAAATAGCCGTTTATTTTATTACAAAGCTCATCGATCGATCTCCGACCTTTTGTGGAGGGAGGGAGGATCCTTCCAAGTCTTTCAGTAACGTGCCGTGATATAAAAAGCTTTTGATAGATCTAGCGCAACGAGTACTGTCCTAAGGTGGGGTTTTTGATTTAATCCGCAATTTATCTGCGTGTTAATGGTGTTTAGTGCGGTGGTAATGCTATGTAGTTTTCGAAAGCCATGCTGATGATTGGCAAGGCGCAAATTTGCAGTGAAATAGGAAGCACAATCGCTTCAAGGGTCTTGGCTATTAGCGATAGGAGAGATATCGATAGTTCGATAGAGACTTTACGGTTCACCCTAGCTTACCTGCACCGGTAGAGAGGTTACAATTATTTAAGTGCTCCTCTTGTGTTAATCCACAAGCAATCTGATGCGTTGGTTTATATCATTATTTGTGGGTCGCCGGAGTCGTGCTGTCTTATAAGGTTACGTTCTCTTGCTAGAGTTGCGGCCTTCGCTGGAAAATAAGGCCGGATTTCCGGGACTCTTCCGATGGGAATAAAAGGAGCCGAAGCGGATTCAATGACCTTGTGGAAATCACGCTCCCCTTGACTGACATCAGTCGAGATAGGGATGACAACAAAGCGATTGGTGTTGTTGTTGTAGCAGTGTACCCTGAAATGACAGTCCTACATAGAGCCGACTGCCGTGGGAAGCGCAAAGCGATTGTCAATATAAGTTTTGTAATCTTCCCACTTTCCTTTTTTAAAATTGATGAAAACGCGTTTTTCAGTAGCGATGAAGACAGCGGATCGCTCGAGCAAAAGGAGTATGGGTAGGTGGTCGGATGCCAATGTTACATTCCTACCATATGTTGATCGTGCAGAACGTCGTTTCTTTTATTTGGTCCGCCAAAACCTCGCCCCTACCATCCGCCTGTAGGGATGAAATAGATTATATTGCACTGAGTGGTGGGTGATAAATGCGAGACCGCCTCCATTTCCACTCTCGCAATATTTTCTTCTCTGTGAACGTTATACCCAGAGCAGGACTGCAAAGCAGAGCTTTTGCGTTGAGTTTTGTCTCATGGATCGCAGCAATGTGGATGTTTTGCCGCTGCATAAAATCAAATATCTTCGTGATCTTCCCAGTTAACCCATTACAGTTTAACTGCAGTATTCTGAAGTGCACGGGGAAGATGCCGTCACTCTGGGGTAAGTACAGGCCCCGGATTGGGTTCAATACCTTCCAAGGATCTGCGGGGAGGATGACAATTTGTGACGAGGCAGCAAGAAATGAAATAGGGTTACACTGATATTACAGCCCTTGGTCGGTAAAAATCCCGAGTCGCTCCGGTACATAGAACCGGCTGCCTTGGGAAGCGTGGAAGTATTTTCTGTCATTCCTTATCAAAGTTTTTCAAAGGTAGTTCAATACAACATCATGACACTGTTAATACACGTCCAAGAATATCGGGAGGTGTATCAACAAACGCGCTTTGGATCCAGGATCGCGAAAACTAAACATTTTGTTTCTGTGGAAGATATTTATTTATGGGGCCGAAGGTCCCCAATTCAGAAACATGTTCTGCGGAAAAATACGATGGATGTTACCTTGGTTTTGGTACGGTATTTTGGAAATATCTTTGGTAATAGTCTAGAACAGGGATCGACTGCTAATACGCGTCCAAAAATATCGAGAGAGGTGTCAAAAGACGCGATTAACGAAAAACCGAAAAATGACCATGGGTCCCTCCAAAACCGGTGGTGGGATCTATAGTATTTTTTCTCATAACACCTTCCTGCCATGGCGGCGCTTATAGAAAATTACCCTAGCCGGTCCACAAATGGGGTGCGATCAGAATTAAATGCATGCAACTTAAAGTGCATATACATATCTCCGGACAGACAAAATTTTTATTTTCCTCCTTCGGATTATTGTTGTCGAAGTCAATACGCGTCTTTTGCACCTCTCTCCATGTTTTTTCTAGACTTCTACGCGTCTTTTGCACCTCTCTCGATGTTTTTTCTAGACTTCTACGCATCTTTTAATACCCCTCTCGATGTTTCTGGATCCTTATTAAGGGCGTTGTTGTTGTTGTTGTTGTATCGATAAGGTTACTCCCCAAAGGCTTTGGGGAGTGTTATCGATGTGATGGTCTTTTGCCGGATACTAATCTGGTACGCTCCGTAACACAGCACCATTAAGGCACTAGCCAAACCATCTAGGGAACGATGTATATGGCCACATTGAACCTTCAGGCCATCCCTCTCTCCCCACACCCAAGTTCCATGAAAAGTTTGGGATCGCCAGAGCCTCGTCTGTTAGTGAAACCGAATTCGCCGCGGTTGGCGAGGTTGACAATTGGGTTTGGAGAAGCTATATATTGCGCTGGCAACCTGGAGGGTTGCGCTACACATCCTCTTGAATCTGGTATTTTAGTCGCCTCTTACGACAGGAATACCAACCCGGGTATATTCTGACCCCCTAACCCGATGGGGGTTATTTTCGTATAGAGTTACCGAACGTCCCTAGTAATACATAACCTAAAATTACTAAACACAGCTGGCATAAGATCTGTCAAAACCAGCTGTTAGTTGCTGTCATAATATACCCATACAAGATATTCGCCACTTGGGTTTAAAGTAATTTCAATTTGAATTACATAAATTATAAATAAAAATGAAAAAGGAACGTATTCCAAATCGTGGCATACTTGGATACTTTCAAACGCAGGCTGGGCGAGGTACTTTGTTGTTTGGCGCCGGTGCAACTTGTGTGAGCCTTTTCGCAATGAACTTTTTGCCGCATACAATTGGCTTAAATTATTACAAGGAATTTGTTGAATGTTATCAGTAAAATCGGCATGAATTCGTTACTGAAATATGCAAAGTAAACAAACTCTTTTCTTATTTTAGAAATGGTATACCACGTCCTGTGCCTGAGAAGGTGAAGGCTCGGTTGGAAAATGCGCTGGATATACTTTCATTGGATGAATATGAGCGCAAAATTATCAAACCTTTTACAGTCTACGGGTTTGATCTCTTTCAAGCGGGTTGGTGATGTATAAATACATTTGCTAATAGATAAATATTCATTTTAAAAACTTTGATTTAAATACTAAGGTTCGACGAAATCTAGATTTGGTGCCCTAATAGGAATTCCCATCAATTTTTCTTACGCTGATAAAAGTGATATTAATCGACAAGAAATACGTTTCCGTGATCAAAGTATTAAATGGAGTTCAGATGCAGGAAAGCTATTAGAAGATGCCATAGTCTTAACGGAGGATGAACAATTGTTTGGATTGTGTAAATCAATATTACAACTGCAAACACATCGGGTTTTGTTGAATTCATTGTTTCCATCAATATCATTTCTTTCCGTTTACACAATTGGTCATTACTTGAACATGCGAATGAATCTGCTAGCACGACCTTTCAGTGTAAGTTACTTAATTCGCCAGATAAATTTTTCATATTAAACCGGTTCCCTTCTTTCAGTTGCGTATTATTATGTATTCAATATTGGGATTATTTGGTATTGGTATATGGTCTTTTATGAAAGATTTTAACCAAGTACAATATGATACAGACATAGACAAGAAATTGTGCCAGCTTGGCCCACAGTTTGTAGAAGCTGGTATAGGATACTATGATAAACTTCTAAAGAAAAATTTGGCGCTGCGCGAATTAATCAGAGATGATACTTATACCGCAAAAGGAAATGTGAATTATTTGATTAGGCAAAAGTCACTACCTTTGACTTTACATAAATCATATTTTGAAAAAAAGCTGCAAGACATACGAGAGGGAGTGAATGAATCAGCAGAAGATCCTAATTGATTTCTTGTTACTTTTTTATTTTTTTGTTTAAAATGTATAGAAATACTTATGATTACAGCTTAATGGCCTGTTAAAGGTCAATAAAATACCATACTAAATTATAGTTAGAATTGTCTTTCCCGTTTAGGCCCTTCCCGCGGGTATTACAAAGCTTATATGGTCGGCGAATTCGCCCCATTCAGCACGATTGGTTTGAAATATGACAACCCAGCTTATTATGATTGCCGTCCAAAGAAAGGCGCCTATCAGCGACATGATTACATCTGTAAATAAAAATAGGCTATGATTAATTCCTTAGAACAAATATTACATATTGTACAGCACTTACATTTTCTTATTTTTTCTTGTTCTGGGTAAGATGGCACTCGGAATGCTTCGTCGAAAAACCAGACAACGTTAATGGCCCACACAAAAGGCAGACATGCCAAACCCACTAAAAAAGAGGCTGATATCAAGGTGTCTCATTATATTACATATTTACCTCTAAAATATGTTTGACATAAATTTAGTTTGTTGGCGTTTGTTGCTTTAGAAATATCCATATTACAGGGAGAGTGCAATTATTCTTACAAAATAAATCTGGCCAGCTGTTTATAAACAATCGCTTTGTCTGATCTAACAGCTGTTGTCATAGTACTGTGAAACATTGGGCGCTTTCAGCGAATGCTATTTTTGTATCGTGGTTGCAAACATGTTCCCGCAGTTTATAGAAGATAGTCAGCTGATAGAAAATTTGTTCTCTAAAATAAAAATAAAATAAACGGAGGTGATCCAACTGCCAAAGGAAAATTGTATCCTAAAATTTTAAGGAAAAGGATTTCTTAAGCTTCAATTATTCTTCACACTTCACTTTTACACTAAGCGGAAAATTGTATTTATTACCAACACTTTCAATTATCAAAAAACAAGGGTTGATGAATCGTGGTATTTTTCTAAATGCGCCGTTGAGTAGTTTTGATAGCGAATCCAACGGAAAATAATAGACGTGTTTTTTTTTACACCCGTATACGTTTACGTTTGGGCGTAAAAAAAACGCTTATTCTCGCTTAGATAATGCTTAGGGGACCCAATAACTAGCTACATAACAGTGTGTACCTAAAATCGGAGACACAAACCTCTGGTGGCCATATTGTATAACATATAGCTGAATCAGTTGCGTTGAATAGTGGACACGCATAGAATAATAGAATTAGTGCAGAGGGTGTAACATAGGCACATATTTCAGTTATATCTGAGTATAATGCGTATTGAAATTTAGTAGTACAAATTTTATCGCAGCAATTTTAGAGGTATATTTAAAGTTTGACGCTTAGCAGTCCATATCAAGTTTAAGCGTAAACGTCTATAGATGTAAAAAAAAAGACGGCTAATATTGCTTCTGTGATGAGATATTTGCAAAAGAAATTGAAACAATTCATGTGGTTGTTGTACACAGGAAAAAATTGTGTGTACACTGGTATTTTGCAAGGATATAATTTTGAACCCACCCCATTGATAAACCGGGCAGGGAATTTTTTTATAAGTGCCTCGAAGGCCGCCAATACAGAAAGGTGTTCCGCGCAAAAATATTATGAATCACACTCCCGGTTTCGGAGGTACCGGGGGTCATTTTCCGGTTTTTCGCTAATATCTTTTGAACGACTCACAATTTTGGTTTTCCGTTTGCGGATTCGCGATCCTGGGACCAAAACGCCACTCCCGATATTTTTGCACATATATTAAAAGTGTAATGCTAACGTATAGAATTACCTTGCCTTTTTTGAGATAGATTTTGAATTATTAAATTGCGCAAAAACTTCATAAAATAAATATTGGCCATATATGTATGTAATATTTCTATATTGCTACTACAGGCTGGGTACACTCACAAATATAAGAAAGCCGATATATTGCTATGGAAATATTTTTCTTTTTGTATTCAATAATCCAATGTATCCATGATTCAATTACAAGAGGTTCCGGAGGTAGCTTTTTTTAAATGTGACACTCCGCACTCATGGTTGTTTTTAAGAAGGAGAGGCGGTAATTGTGCAGTTTAAGGGCCCCACCCTATAATTGTGCCTTTTTTTGAGTGAGGTATCAAAAGACGCGTATTTACGTCTAGATCAAGAATCCGAAAGCGGAAGTTAACTTTTTTTTACCCGTTCAAAAGGTATTAACGAAAAACCGGAAAAAGACCCGCGGGTACTTCCGAAACCGGGGGTGGAATCCATATTATTTTTGCGCAGAACATCCTGGGCTACGCCATGCCAAGTCCGCGTGTGTGGTATAACCGTGGCTACCTTTTTAATACCTTTTTGAAAACGGGATTAAATTCTTCGCCTTTTGCCTCTCCGGTAGTAGTGCAGTTTAGGGGCCCCACCCTAAATTTGGGCCAAGATTTTCGAGTGAGGTATCAAAAGATGCGTATTAATCTCGAGAACAATAATCAGAAGGCGGAAAAGAAAAATTGTATATCTGTCCGGAGATATTTTCAGTTGAAGCTGACGATTTTCATGTGGTTGTTGTTGTGTTTGTACCCACACAAAAAATTGTGCATCACCGTGGCGGTAGCCACACACGGTAACCACACACACGGACTTGGCATGGCGTAGCCCAGGGTTATTTTTTATAACCGCGGCCGAAGGCCGCTAACGCAGAAAGGTGTTCTGCGCAAAAATACTATGGATCCCACCCCCGGTTTCGGCGGTACCCGCGGGTCTTTTTTCGGTTTTTCATTAATATCTTTTGAACGAGTTAAAATTTTTATTTTCCGCCTTCGGATTATTAATACTAATGTCAAGACGCGTCATTTGACACCTCTCTCATTTTTTTGGGAGCGTATTAGCAGTCGACCCCTCAACTAGACTATTACCGCCATGTCATAGGTGTGCTGCAATTCATACGCGCTTCATAATGCACATTGAATTCATCGCGACAATGCAGGCGTTTGAAATATTGTTGAAATAACTCTTCCAGCTCTTTCTCGAATTCTTCGAATTCTTGTTTAAATTTGACTGAACAATTAATGGCAAAAAACTACATTCACATCGTCGTTTTAGCTGATCTTTCAAAGTTTTACAGTGAAAACTTACTTCAGTTGCTGTTATGTTTTCCCTTTCAATCTTTTTTATTAATGAGTGAAACATGGTGGCCTGACTATGGATAAATAACAAAATTGTTTCAGCACATTCATTTAAGAAGGAGTTTTTTAGATTAAGAGGACATTTTTCCAAACTTAGAAAATATGATTTCAACGGTGCAAATAATTTCAGCACTCTTTCAATTGCTGGGGTTAGCGCCAGCCACCTGGTTTTTGAATAACCTAACAACTTTTTGTATTCTACTGAGGCGTCCTCACAAAAACCCTTCAACGAAGTGACCCTAACCGTAAACCGTTCAAAATGTAAATAAATTTGTATTATGATGATTTCAACATCAATACTCATTAAACTAGAAGCATTATTTAAAGCATTTGAAAAAATATGTGCATTGCACCCTATTCCAATGAGTGTTTTTTTACACAAAGACATTAATTTTTTATGGACATTGTTAATACCATTACGATTGACGCCTCCAAAGTTTGTATTGGTGTTATCAGCCCATATTGTAATTACTTTACCTTGTAAATTATTGGTTTCGATCACATTATGTAAGTGGTTGGACAATATTTCAGACGTCGCACCTTGTATTGATTCAAAAGACAAAATTTTTGTTTGAATACCTTTTTCAAAATCCATATAGCGAACTAAAATAGGATACAATTTTATATCTTTGTGATTTGAGGCATCTGACAACATAGTCACAAAAGCAGCTTTCTCTAAGTCATCTTTTAGCACATCTATTTCATATTGATGAAAAACAATACGAACTATTGCCCCACCTTTAGTTCTAGCGCAGCGAAATTTTTGATTATACAAAAATCGGTTAATTTTGGATACACAGTCTAATAGGGCCCATACATTAGACCAGCTTGCATGCACAATCATGTGATTGCGCCAGCTGATTGACCGTGTGTGGGCCAGTGGTGTGATTGTGCCAGCCGATTGTGCTAAATCAAAACGAATTTGATATTTTTATGATTGTGCACTCAGAATGGCGTCGTGGGTGTTGAAATTAGCACATTCGACTTAAATATTTTGAGAGAACATCAACAACGCATAATAAACATGGCAAAAGAAAAACAGTTTTGGAGTGAATTTTTAGATTTATACCAGTCAATGCCAGCATTATGGAAAATTAAAGACAATAGCAATAATAATTGCTGCACAAATAACATCGTCATCCATATCTATTAACCAAAATCCACAACTTAACACGCTGAATGCCTCTAAACAAATGATAATTGTACAATCAAGATGGCATCGTATATGCTTCATTCATGATTGTGCAATCACATGATTGTGGATGCAAGCTGGTGTAATGTATGGGCCCTATAAGCTTCTAAAACTTTGGTTATGCACTACAGCGTGATATGCTGTTAAACCTTCCGCAGTTGCCAATTTCTTTTCAGAATCTCCAAATTATTCACCTCTTACAAAGCTGGTTACCTTGTGGGAGGTAGTTGCCAAATTTAAACTGCTTTGGTATTTTTTTGAAGAAAGATGTTTTGTTATGCTGGATCTACCGCCAACTGCAATGGTGAATTCAGCTGAGCAAATGTCGCATCTCACAAAAGAATCGTTTTTCTTCTGGCATAAATGTATGAAAGCGAATTCTGCCTTTAAATTTTCGGTTAAATGACATTTTCTTTTTTTTCGCGGGCATGTTAGTTCTAGGGAAAAGGTTAGATTTATTATTTATCTTTATTACTAATTAACTTATTACCTTTTTATATCGACAGCAACAGGTAATCCAAAAACAATAACAGCAATAGTGATTCAAGCCAAGTATCGATACACCGATAACTACGTACATATATTAAGATAGTGGCCCCTATTATGAGCATTATTCGATCTTCGATCTTCGCTGGCTATCGAACATCGAAAATCGAATTTGAAATTGGTATTATGACAACTCATCTCTGTCGAAATTTTCGTTGTGTATCTAATTTTCAAGCGAATAGAAATTTGTAGTCGATGCTGTATCGAATAGAAAAAGAATTGTTTAAAATGTAAGTTTTTTGTATTTATGTTCTACTTTTTTACTACCTACTAGTAATTTTAAACTATTTGAATTAATTTTATATAGGTCCAAGGTCGTGAGTACAAAGCAACAGCTTGAAAGACTGGTTTCAATTATGGAACAAAATCCCCATATAGCAAAGGAACTTGCACATTATAGAAATGCAACTTTGCTTGATGCAGCTCAGCCTCCTCGTAATTCAATTTTATTCATCTTTCACAAATAAAATTTTCGAAGACATTCAACACCTTTGATAGCACCACAGACACAGTCGGCTGGGCAAGTCCGAGTGCATTTTCGTTTCCAACGCTCAGTTGGAGAACTGTTGCCAAAATTAAAAAATATTAGGAATATACTCGGCTCTTGTGCATTCCTGCAGCAGTTCATCTGTACTGGACAACAAGTCCATGAACGCTTCTTTGGACAGTCTGAAATTTTGAATAAATCTATAAACAAAACTTATAATTTCAACAATTTAACAACTTATTTAGAAAGCTACACTTACGTGGTGGAATTCACTTCCAAAAGATTTGAACCATCTTACCCGTCTCCTACTTCTGGCTAGCTCCAGTAAGCTTTCCTCTTCATCTGACGAATCATCAAACCACAATTCCGTTGTAGTCATACTTTTATTTTTAATATTTGCATTTAATAACTAGTTCTGCTTTTGTTTATTTATTCTATTTTATTTGACAGAGTATTGGAAATGTGCTATTGTGAACTTTTGAATTTATCGAAATTCACAATAATGCTTGCCTTCATCGAACGCGCGTCGTAATACCGAATGAAAATTCGTTCGATCAGCTCTTTCGACCACAGTCGAAGATCGAATTTGTCTCATAATAGGGGCCAGTATTCAGCATAAAGCTGGAGACATTGGTGCTTTATCGGTAACCGTATCGGTAACCGTTTAACAGCTGATTCGACCAACCTTATGAGAATCAATGCAATCGATTATTGGTGCCGCTAAGGTCGTAACCGTATCGTAGCCAACCAATTGGGTTTTGGTTTACCGTCGTAACGATAAACAGCTGATTACGTTAGGGATACGGATACAGCGATACGACATATGGCACCAATGACTCCGGCTTAAAGCTT
Organism: Eurosta solidaginis; assembly: GCF_040869045.1. Classification (NCBI taxonomy): domain Eukaryota; kingdom Metazoa; phylum Arthropoda; class Insecta; order Diptera; family Tephritidae; genus Eurosta; species Eurosta solidaginis. Next base: position 194,906,593 of record NC_090321.1, read on the forward strand.
TTCGGAGGACAAGCTGCATTTTCGGAAGACAATCCTCCTAAAAGAAGGACGTCTGGTCAGCTTACATATATATCTCGACATTCACCATGTTTACCCCGCCATTAATCACTTATTCACCATATTTCACCAAATTGGTTTCAAAAGTGGCAACACTTCCAACGCTCCATTTTGTTTGTAAAAGTTTGATTGGTCTATTTATTGAGGCGTTGGTGAAATATTTGAACGCGCAAAAATTTAGCGATCGTTTTGAAAGGCGAGAAAATAATCTGTAGCACGAAAATATGTCTGAAATTGATAATTTGGAAGCTTTGAGCAATGCAGACTTGCGAAAAAAGTGCATAGAACATGGATTACCAAACGTACCAATAACTGATTCCAGTCGAAATTTATTAATAAAAAAACTACGCGCTACCTTAACAGGCGCACCGGCTTCCTCACCAAAAAAGACACCTCGCCGGGAAACTATACATGCTACAAAGATAAAAGAAGTTGCAGAGTCAAACGAAGAAACCAAAGTAGAGCCGGAGCGAAGAACACCAAGTAGAGGAGCAGGTAGGCGCACAATTGCTGGAACACCAACAGTCGAATCTCAGAAGGCAATTGAAATTAAAGCGATTGATAGTGTTGCACCAGCGCCTATAGCTACTCGCCGCCGGTCGTCAGTACATGCTGGAACACCAACAGTCGAATCTCAGAAGGCAATTGAAATTAAAGTGACTGATAGTGTTGCACCAGCGCCTATAGCTACTCGCCGCCGGTCGTCAGTACAATTGGAAATACCGCCATCACAGAAAGAAAATAAAACCATTAAGAATTTCAAACCTGTCGTAATACTTGAAAATGATGAGGATGACGATGATTTATTAATAGCTGCTGAACAAGCAGAACAAAAGTCCAAAGCACCACCACCTATTGTGCAAAATGAAGTACGCTCACGTTCATCGCGCTCCGTTTCCTTGTCCAAAACGGGTGTAGTAACCACTTCGTATAATCAAGGAAGTGTAAAGCCGTTGGATGAAGTCCCTGAGGTTGGTTTTATTTATAGAAAATATTTACTTTAATGAATAAAATTGCTTGTTTTTAGGTCACCCCTCGTAACCTAATGACAGAAAACATTTCACGTGACATCTATAAACCTTCATTAGCTACAAGCAGCCAACGCTACAGTTTGCATCCAAGCTTTGGCCAAACACAAACAAACATCGGGTCAAATAGAATCACAACTGGTTTACAATCGCGTTATAGTACCAACACCTTAACTAGCGGTTTATATAGTTCACAGGTTACACCATTATATAATGAACAAAGTGATGAGGACAGAGAACAAAAGGATTATGAGACACCCTTTTTAAGTAGTTTTGCTCGCAATCTGGAACGTATCAAGACCGATGGAGTACCATTAGGTAAAAGTGGTATTGATATGCAATCACCTCATCCAATACATCGTAGCAAACGATATGGTATTACTGGACGCCGTCCAACAAACGACTCTGTAACTGAATCGTTTCATCAATTTCTTATAGCACTAGACCGGAAGTATAACTTACGGCTGTATCTGGTTCTTGCAACAGTATTTTTTTTGTTGGTCTTTCTTTATGTTGTAATGTATCAGTAAAAGTCCTGTTTTATTTGTTTATGTCTGGATTGATTTTGAATGTAAAAGATTATTTTGTAAAGAATTGTAATGTGTAGCTTCGAACAATGTGCAACGTTTTACTGTTGTGGTAAATGTCTACTGTTAAAATTTAATAAACCAAACTATATTTCATCTAATTTGGCCACTTGGACTTATTCGACCACAAGAATGGGGTGGATTCCTGAGACAAATTTTTTGGAAATTGTGTTATACGATCCGTGATTGGAATCCATTTTTTAAACCACGATAGCTCTGAAATGGTAAATCCTTTGAATGACATATGTTTACTACTCACTAGGTTCATAGTTTAGTACAGTTGAGGTAAATGGGTTTTTAAACCCTGATCGTATAAGACGATACGGGCCTTGAGTTCACAAGCTACGATACAGACTCTGGTAAGCTCTCCTGGAGTTGGTTTTTTTGTATTAAAACAGCAGTATATATTTAGGAGGAATGTAGGGGTGAATCCTTTGTGGGGCTATGCTTATGGTTAAATGGAAAGTGAGAACGGCATAGATAGAAAGATAAACATGCCTATAGCGCTTTACGGCCTATCTCTCTAGTACAGGGAGTAAGAATCGAGTTTAAACTAAACAGTACCTGATTTCAGTTTCGGAGTTTTAAATCGCATTTAAGTTATTTTTCCTCAAAAGGTAGTATCGACGACTAAATGGAATATCAGCCGAAATGCATTAAAATTATTCATATTATTAAAAATACTTTTTTGAAACAAAATCCCATGTAGAATATATTAACAAAACGAAATGAATGATCATGAGGAGAAAGCATGCCAAATAAAATTATATAGCCTTGAAAATAGCAAATAGTACATTACAAAAAGTCAATGAAAGGAAATTCCTGGGAATAATCATAATTGATGACAAACTGGCTAAGTGTAAAACAACTAATTGTAGGTTTAGATACCTTAAAATTTACACATTAAATGGCAACCTGCTGAATTATTTGAATGACCGAGTAAAATATAACGATATTAATTATTACCAGACAAGAAAAAGAAATAATTTTCGTCTGCCAGCTGCTCGGAATTCAACAAAAACAATATATACTACGAGGCATTGAGATAGTACAACGAGCTACTATGTGAAATAAAACAATATCAATCAACTTAAGAAACTATTGTATAATTACTGCAAAGCACCACCATTTAGATAATGTGCTCATATATGTAACTAATCTTGGTCTCAAGACCGTATAAAATAAATGAATAAATAAAATATTGCTATGCTGAGAGCGGTGTTTTGGCCGCACCGTTTCCTCCAGTGTTTCTTTTAATTCCGACGACCATACCGGACACGCAATAGCACATGAGTAGCAAACAATTGGCTTTTTAGTAAGCTAGCAGCGTTTTTCTCCTTGACCCGAGTAACTCTACTTTAAAATTTTTTGGATGTCCAGTAGGTCTGTCACTCCCTGTTTTCACGTTTTGGATAAGGTTGATGATAATGTCAAACTACGGGTAGAAAGAATCTGTAGTGACCAGGGAGATAATTGCTGAATTAAAGCATAGTTCATCTGTGGTAGGTAATGGTAACACACCCTGTTTAGTCCTTCTTAGCTTAGATATATCATTCTTAAATCTATAGACTTTGAGAGAGGGATGATCCTTTTACGTCTTCCAGTAACATGACATAGTAGACTACCTTAATAGCCTTTGAAAATTCAATCGCAACTATTCGTATCTTGTGAAACCACAGTAGTAAATTAAATATTTATACATTGCTTATTTATTAAGAAAATTACACAAGTGTATAGTCCAGCTAACCTCATCCTGCTATGGGATTTGCATGTATGGTAACACTATTAATTTTCTTTTCAGTGTGTGGACGATAGGTTTTAGGGTTGACCGGCAGTTTCTCTAACTCATCTATTGCATCAAAGCCATCTATCACTCTGCAAAAAAAAAACATTTAGTAGCTATACCTGTATTCAATATCAATTTGCTTACCTTCCAAAAAGTGTATATTTCAAATCTAGATTAGGTTGCGCAGCGTATGTAATGAAGAATTGACTAGCGTTAGCATTGGGACCATTATTTGCCATTGATACCATACCACGGTCGGAATGCTAAATACAACCGCTTATTAGTTAAGCATGAAAATATGTTGGCTAAATAGGCTTTATATACCTTAAGTGTGTCTTTGAATTCGTCTTCAAATTTTGTACCCCAAATTGATTTACCATTTCTTCCTGTATTTGTAGGATCGCCAGTCTGAACAATGAAACCTTTTATATTCCGTATAAAAGCGCAACCATTATAGTATTCGCTAGCACAATGCGCCAAGAAATTGTGGCAGGCTTTTGGACAATCCTCACAGAAAAGCTCCAGTTTAATGTCACCAACGTCTGTATGTAATGTGACTGACTAATAATAAATTGAGTTAGTAATAATAAGGCAAAATATTTTGTTTATTTACCATTTGTAAAATGTGTATTGGATAACCGAAATTCTTTTGTTTTGTCAAAGAGGATAAATACAATAAGAGGCGTCATTCGTTATTTTTTTGGCATTTACTCGATGTATACTGAGAGATAGTCGCTACTTTTTTTTGGGCGAGATGTTTATAAATGTCTTCAATACATTTCCGTGTATTTCTGTTTATTTTTCGACTGTATTTAATTAATTAATTTAATTCTCTTCCCAAAAATCACAGTTGCACAAGGGGCCTACACGGCATGGATAAATGCGAGACAATTAAAAATGTCCCTCTCAGAAAACATTAGGCATCAATTTTTTCAATTTACAGCGAGATACTTGCCACAAAATAACGAGTGACGGCTCTTATGCCCTTATTATGTATGTCACCGTGAATGTTTGCGTCGCATTCACTCACATTCACTCAGAATTCGTATTTTGTAACTTCTTACGTATTCGCGTTCGTTCTCATACGTAGTCACTACGTATTCACTGCGTATTCACTGAGACCATAGTGTACAAGTACAAGTGTGTTGACTTATCTGTCAAGCATTCTGACAGGCACTCGCTGGATTCGGAATGACAGCGAATTCAAAATGGATACCATTAACGAGTGCGCCGAATGATTGAAAAATTGAAAAAGTCGATACGATTGGTAGTCAAAAATGTTGTCGTTGAGACCAAAAATGCGACTCTAGACCTGAGATTTCCATCAGGTGAGCGAGGCTGTTTGTAGTTTTGACGTTTATCGCTTAGTGAACACACTTGGTATAGGTACACTATGACTGAGACTGTCAAGCCCAATACGTAGCCAGTATAGCCACTTATTACTTTTGTTATTTCGGAAAAATTTGCAGTGCAATTTTTTCGGAATAACATCATTTTAACGACCTGGCAATATTGCAGGGAAACACCTGACAAAAATAAATAAAGAAAACAGTGTAAACAAATAATTAAATCGCTTGTTTGTTAAATTGATTGCTTGCTAATATTTTTATGTGCAGTGATTGTAAATAATAATAAGCAGATCGATTTATTTGTGAACATGGGAAAATAAATTTTTATAAAAAAACACACATATTACTGATTTTGTGAAAAGGGATATGCCTGAGTGTTCCACTTTAGTCTCCTCCAACCAGGTAGGCGAATAGCCGAGCTTTCTCCCTGGTGTACCCATTGTTTTATTCTTCTGGGTTTAGGTTACGTTCCTGAATTGCATCGATGCATGTTGACCACATAGATAATTGGCGATCCACTTTTTGAGACTAGGAGGAAGAGGAGAGCCTTCCGAGTCTTGCAGTAACGTGCCGGGGTTGACTGTATCCAAAGTTCGTAAAAGCCTAGTTGAGGGGTCGACTGCTAATACGCTACCAAAAATATCGAGAGAGGTGTCAAACGATGCGTATTAATCTCGAGAACAATAATCCGATGGCGGAAAAGAAAAATTTTATCTCTGTCCGGATATATTTGCATTTGAAGTTGGCGATTTCCATGTGGTTGTTGTTGTGTTCGCACCCCCAAAAAAAATTGTGCATCACCGTGGCGGTAGCCACGGTTATACCACACACCCGGACTTGGCATGGCGTAGCCCAGGGTTATTTTTTATAATCGCGGCCGAAGGCCACCAACGCAGACAGGTGTTCTGCGCAAAAATACTATGGATCCGACCCCCGGTTTCGGAGGTACCCGCGGGTCTTTTTTCGGTTTTTCGTTAATATCTTTTGAACGCGTTAAAATTTTTATTTTCCGCCTTCGGATTATTAATACTGATGTCAAGACGCGTCGTTTGACACCTCTCTCGATATTTTTGGTAGCGTATTAGCAGTCGACCCCTCAACTAGACTATTAACATACTTTTGAGCAGAACACCTCTCATCAAAATTAAAAAATTACCCAGGGTGGGTCGAACACCGGTTTGGACATCAAAACTAAATCCGCGCAAAACACTTTTACACACGGTTTTTTTGTGGGTAAAAACCATCAAAATTTAACCACATGAAAATTTCCAAATTTCTTTCGCTCTAAGGAAATACAATTAAATTTCCGATTATTGATCCTGGGTTCATTGCGCGTCTTTGAACAGCTCTCCCGATATTTTTGGACGAGTTTCAAGTCGTATTCCGGTCACTGCCCATATTTATGGACGGGTATTAGTAGTCAGCCGCTGTTCTAGACCTTCACCTTGCATGCACGCTTCATATAAGTATACAAACTTATAAATTTACTTACATTTTTCCGGTTTTTAAGCCACTCATTTCTTTTTATTTTGTGTTTTTCATTGAATTTTGAATAATATTTTAACTTTAATAATTACTCCGGCTTTCAGTTATTGTTTTCCCACACTTATTTTAATTTGACATACACAACAGCTAGCAGGGTTGCAATTCAATCTGTAACTGCTATTAGTTTGAACATACCTCATCTGTGCCAAAGGATACTACAATTTTTTACTTTTTACAGCGAAACTTATGTTGCTTTTTCATGTTTTTGAACATAACGAGCAAATATTCACCCAAGTGAATACCTCAAACGCGACCCAAAAGCAAGTGAATATTTTGACAGCAAAAATGAGTGTCCGTGACACTTTGCGTCGCTATATAATACGAAAAAACGTAAGAGAATCACCTACAGTCACGGAGAGTCACCGAAGTGAATGAATGCTCTTATATGATACGAATTTGGTTTCACTTGGATGAAAGTGACTCTTCGTGTCGCTTTGCGTTATACATAATAACGCCATTATTGTATTTATCCTCTTTGCTTTGGTTTTGTGAAATTTGATTACATTGTGAATCAAACTAAAGGTAAGGCCACATTAGGCTGCACTACGCAGCACTGCACTACAAAATATTCTTTGCATGTATTCTTATGTGGCAATTCACACATAGGGTCAGCAGCACTGCGCGACCCGGCACAGCGCGGCAAATTTGATCAACTAGGCAAAAAAGCCGCGTTGGGAAGCGTCGCGCAGTGCTGCTGCCGCTAGATGTGAATTGCCTCATAAGAATACATGCAAAGAATTTTGCACCATCTTTTTTTAATCTGGGCAAAAGAGTGTGGAACTCTCCTTCCTCATATCTTGAGGATGAGATGTCTTGGACCCATAGCCACGACCTTTTTCTTTTCCTTTCCTCTTCTTCGCACAAAAATGAAATAATTACAGCTTCAAAAACTGTGTCGTCCATTTTGCAAACAAAAATAAACACAAACTTTTGCCGCAATGTGTCGCTCGATTGCCGCTTAATGTGAATTGCCAAAATATGTTGCTCTGTGCGGCGCCGCTGCCGCTACGTGTCGCGTAGCGTAATGTGCGCGTACCTTAAGTGTGGTATCTTCTGCATAGACGTCAAAATTCCAAAGTGATTGGATCACCTGATTTGCAATTACTATCGCTGTCTCATTCTGTATCTCTTTCTATCACCCACTGAAGATAGGCGCCGCCATATTGAACACGCTGTCAATACGCTAAAAAGTAGCCATATTGAACATCAAGAAGTTGTCAGATAAGATATCACACCACAATTCACACACATAAGATTGTACACATGGCGGAACGATACAAGGTGGCAGCATGGAACAGCTGATTATAAACCATGGTTCAATTATGTACAGGTTGGCTCATCTCATCAGCTGATTTTATTTATGTCATTGCATGGTCGAAGGGATTGTCAAAAGGAGATGGCAAACTCAAAATGAAACGAACACATTGGCAACATTTTACTTACACATACAAAAACTTTCCATTCCATACCATTCGCACCAACACCAATACACAGATTTTGACAATTTGAACAGACATATTTTGTTGCTTTACAGATGAGCCAAAGTGTATATAGTTGAACCACGTTATAAACTGTCGCAGAACGTCTCATCTACCCTATACCACAAACTTTTTTTATTTGATTTGATAAATCAACTTCCGGCGCAGTACGATTTTGACATTTATTCATCGAATTTACAAAAACAAAGTACATGGGTTTTTTATTTATGTTTGTAGGTATGTCACCATGCTGCCACCTTGTATCGTTCCGCTATGATTGTGCATTCAATTCACGAGTTCAAAATTGCTTCGTTCTGCGCATCTACGTCACACTTGACTTCTTTAGCGAATGAAAGAATGTTATGGTTACGCATTTACATTGGAAGCAGTAAGGAAGGCGGTCGGCATGATGTGTTGGTGCACAGTGGCTAGTCATTGTCGGCTGGGGCGGGTCCTTGCCAACCTTACTGTTCCTGCGCCATAAGCAGAAAAAAAGTCATATCATGCCTATCAAGACGAGCAGCTGTCAAATTCAAAAAACCTGGCAGAAGCGCAGAGACCGACTCAAAACGCTTATCAATACAAAATAAAACAACATCCGGCTGAACCGGATGTCACGGACAGACCGTTAACATTCAAAAATTTAAATTCAAATTCAAAAAAAAATTAAAAAAACTGACGCAAGAAAAATTTACCGAACCGGACGTGACCGGTTACTACTCTGAAATCAAATATCAAAAAAGCTGAAAAGTAAAATAACAAAAACTGAAAGGAAAATAAAAAGGCCGAATACACAGAGGGGCGCCGCGGGTGTTGTTGCGACGCCCGGTGCTTAGTCCCACCCTCAAATAACCATGGCCACCGACGCACCTAAAATTTCGGTGGCCCCTTACCTGTATGCCTACCTAGTGCCTTCTAAATAAATGGCGACGCCAGCATTCCCATTTTAAATATTAATTTATTTACAATTCATCTTTTTTTTGTGTTTCGCTATTAACTACATTAACAACACCAAAAAAAATAGTATATAGTACGGGTGGAATTAGGCAAAATGAAGATTGTATATATATATAATCATGAATAATTAAATTAACAAGGAAAAATTTCCAAATTCTTATTTGGTGGTACGTACTATTAAATGTTTCTTAGTAGTATTGTTTATTCAAATTTCAGGCTTATAATAACTGTGGCATTAGGATGCAACAAGGCTTAGTTGTACTATGAATTCCTCTTCATATACTATACGTACATACGTAACTTGGAAAAGAAAAAAAAATATAAATACGTGGAGGGGGTTCGGATGTAAAAATGAAATTTGTGCAGCAGGCCTACTCACATTCAAGTTTATCGCAATCCCTAATTAAATTCCGCTCCAAAAAACAATGCGAACGCTCAAATGTCGGTCAATTATCTTGGTTAGATATAAGGTATGGTATATAAAAAGAAATTCAGACATAGGTACATAGTACATTTGTATGCATACCTAGATATGAATTGTCATTTTGGTGAATTTCGTTGATATGGTGAATTGTTTTTGTGACTTTCGTTTACTGAATACCGAAATCATCTCAAGTCACAAAAATTGTCTCTAAAGGAAAATCTCAAATTTAGAGACTTGAGATGAGACCGAATTACAGAATTCAGCCATTAGTTTGATTCCCGATGTTTGATTACTGTCATAGATGAAATTTCTGTGGTAGAGATCTAATGTCGAATCGTAGAGCTGGATTTCAATTCGACTTTTAACCGATTTAATCGATCTTTCTTTAGGAAATAAGAATCGATTTTCTTTTTAGAATCGTTCGATTTTTTTAGCCTTCGAAGTTTTGATCATTGTGAATGAAACTAAGTGTGATATCTTATATGACAACTGACTGACAGAATGTTCAATATGGCTACTTTTTAGCGTTTTGACAGCGTGTTCAATATGGCGGCGCATAGGCCGGCTATCTTCAGCGGGTGATAGAAAGAGATACAGAATGAGACAGCGATAGTCAATTACAAATCAGGTGATCCAATCACGTTGGAATTTTGACGTCTATGCAGAAGATATCACACTTAGTTTCATTCACAATGGTTTTGATCATCTTTCTGCAACTGTGCCTATTTCATATTTATTGATAAAAACATGCAGACAATATATTTGTTGTAATTTTTTATAAATTTAGCTTTATTGGCGCATTTTCACAGACCAAATAAAATAGTGTTTAAATTTTCAAAAAGCTCGACTTTCTTAAAAACCATGAACTATGACTATGATGGTGGCTATTAATCAACCCCGACATACAAAATGTATGCCCCGCTTGCAAAGTGTCCAGGGCCGGCTCAAGAGAATTTGGGGCCCTAGGCGAGTTATTATTTTCGGCCCCTTTCTCGCGTATTTATAGAAAGAAATTGGAGATCAGAAAATTAGAGATCAGAAATATTAAATTCAAACTTAGTGTCAATAAAACAAAAAAATATTTCTTTTGCATATTAAATATATTTTTTTTTTTCAACAAAAGAACGAAAATATAACACAAAAGTATTTTTAATTATCTTCGAGTTTACTAAAACTTCATTTTCCGCACCTTCAGAGAAGGTTGAAATAATTTGACTTAAATCTACGGCTGAATTCTGTAATTCAGTCTCATCTCAAGTCTCTAAATTTGAGATTTTCCTTTAGAGACAATTTTTGTGACTTGAGATGATTTCGGTATTCAGTAAACGAAAGTCACAAAAACAATTCACCATATCAACGAAAATCACCAAAATGACAATTTACTCATACATTGAACAAATAATATAGCATTGCATTTTGTTAACATAACGTTAGGTGGTATTGTGGCTGAGCTTACTAAGACGCAGTTCACGATTTTTATAGAAAATCCCAAAGTGTGTAGGTTCGAATCTCAGCGGCGCCACATAGAGTTCGATGTTTTTTTAAGTATTTTCTGTTTTTAAATTTTTTCTACGCTTATTTTAATTTGAGGAATACAAAAAATATATTTAAAGCGTTTTTCGCAAATAATTTTCATACTTCTTCCCTGAGATGATGTAAACATTGATACTCAAATTTATGTATGTTCCTTTGATCGCTCACGCATGTCCGCATGTTCCCAACGACAGCCTATAATCATGAAAAAGGACTCAAACTGGGAAAGCTTCGGACACCTGGTACAGAACAAAAGAACATACAGCAGATACCATTATGCGTGTGAGACAGATACATAATTCTCAACGGAATTTTATGTATGCGAGAACAGTTTATCCGATTTAATCATGTTGTCACTACTGACTGTCTCATGACAATCAAATGATTATCACGGTTGTTTTGTTATTTTTTAAATTCCGCCATTTTCAACCGACGAAAACCATATAAAAAATAAGTTTAAAAAATGAAAAAAGAGCACTTCAAAGCTCCATGCTAAAAGAAAAAAAAAATCGAAAATAATATTAAAAAATACCAAAAGCTGTCGGAATGTGTGGGGCGCACTCAAAAAATTGATACGCGAAAAATAATAGTGGTTAGTGGTGATTCATTTTTAAATGTGTTTCCGCATGAGGAAAGCGCTCTTCTGTTGTTTTGTTATTTTCTGAATTTAAATTGAACATTCTGAACTCGAATTCTTATAAAACTATTTATTTTAAACAAATAAGAAACACGTATGCGTTTATCACGTACAAAATTAAAAACGTAATGAAATAAAGTAAATAAAAAGCATTGTTTCATTTTTGGCGGAATATAGCAATGGTCATTTATGATAGTATAACAGTCAAACCTGATATCTACAGTAAACTATCATTTATGACACTTTTTGATAGTTAGAGTGTCAGCACTGATCCAGGAAAATGAATGAGAGTGAGCAGTACGGCTATATACTTAATCAGTAGGCCATGTTGTTGTATAAGAAGGAGACAAAAACTCACACGTACATAGTTGTTTACATCACATTTGCGCAAGTCCCCTTAAGTTTGTGATAGAAAGTTTGTATGAGGCGCTGATCGTTAGGTTGACATTGCTGACAATCAGATGATAGTCATATGATAGTTAGTATTCTTGTTGGGTATAGGGCCCCTACAAAAACTGCTAATAGGTATTCAATGTTGCCATACGGTGGAATTCCCCTGTACAATGCTTGTGCAAACCACAAATCACACTCTCAAGATTGCGCATTGCGCATGTAAACAAAAGATCAGCTGTTTTTTATGGTAAATGATTACGTCATTTTCCTTTAGCTCTTGTTTTTTCTCTCTTTCTTTCATTCGCTCAAGCAGTCAAGTGTGACGTAGTTGCGCCAAATCGTGAATGCGCAATCTTCTGCTTGTGATTTGTGTGTGCAAACAAGAACATGCTATGCGTTTTCCAGCACTGGCCAACGTGCACACTGAATTTCGCCATTTTGAAATCACTGTAGTACCTTAAAGACCATTGCTCAATTATATGCATGGTTCAATTATGTACAGGTTGGCTCATCTCATCAGCTGATTTTATTTATGTCATTGCATGGTCGAAGGGATTGTCAAAAGGAGATGGCAAACTCAAAATGAAACCAACACATTGGCAACATTTTACTTACACATACAAAAACTGCTAAGTTGCATGTTTCCATTCCATACCATTCGCACCAACACCAGTACACAGATTTTGACAATTTGAACAGACATATTTTGTTGCTTTACAGATGAGCCAACCTGTATATAGTTGAACCATGATTATATGGTTGACTCATCAACTGATGATTGCATAGATTAGATTGATACGAATCTTTTGCTTACGCTCTCATATTTTCGCTCTCACGAGGGATTTATCTAGTTGTTGCTGGAAACAATCACAGATAAATCCCTCGCTCCAGCTGAAGCGGGTGCCAGAAAAAAAAATGTGCCAGCCAAAACGAAAAACGTGCCAAAAATTTTGGTAAACTTTAGTTTGACCTACAACTGTAGAATAGCGTTCAAAAATTATGGGAAAAAGGATAAAAATGCTTGTTTTAGTGTAAGTATTATTAGTTCGAAGGCGGAGGGTAAAAATTATTTCCCATTCAAAAGTTATCACTAAAAATAGGTTTTGTAAATATGAACTCCGGTGCAACCAGTCCATTTTGATCACAGAACCTGGAACGCCAGACATGTAGGATAAGTCCTATCCATTAAATAATGTTAACTATTATATCATAGGTCCGATTTACTGAAATTTCAAAAGAATATATGGTTTTCACTGCGAGTTAAATGCGTTACAATATTTGACTAATTAATTTAATCGAAATGTAAATTTTACTTACATTTGTTTATATTTTACTCTAAATAGTCGTATTATTGTAAAATAACTTTAAGGAAATAAATATTTTACGACTATCATTTTATTAAATGATTGAAACTATAATCGCCGAAATGTATGTCAAAAATGCCCATTTTCAGATCTACTCATTTTTGTTTGAAGTGGCATCATTGATAAATGTTATAAAAAATGTGCATTTTGACAGCGCTCTCTCGAAACAAAGAGTTGCAAATCAATTCATCTATTTTTTTTTATTATTATTTATATTATTGATTAAGATCCCGCTTAGAAAAAATTTCTTCTAATTGAAAAAACTTGTTTCTAAATTTTGATGTTGCTTTGCCCGGGGCGTGAAACCAGGCACTTCGATGTGGATGGCGGAGCACGCTACCACCACAGCACGGCGCCCGCTCATTTCAAGGGGTCGCCAGCGCAATATATAGCTTCTCCAAAGCAATTGTCAACCTCACCCGTGGCGAACCCTGTTGCTTTAATAGCCAGGGCTCTGGCGCCATCAAGTTCCTCGTGTATCTAGGGAGTGCGAGGGCAGGATACCTAGTAGGTTTCATGTGGTCATACCAAATCGTTCCCGAGATGGTCAGACCTTAATGGTGCTTATTACCGGAACGTAATGGATATGCATCCGGCGCAGGCCCATCAAAATCGATAACACTCCCAAAGACCTTCGGGAAGTGTCCTTATAGCTACAACAACAACAAAGGAAATCCTGCAAACTGTGCCAACTTACGCGGAATCAGCCTTCTTAATATCGCATATAAGGCCCTGTGTATTGTTCGAAAGATTGAAGTTCAGCGTGAATCAGCTGATTTCACGTTATCAGTGCGGCTTCAGAGCTGGTAAATCTACAATCGGTTAGATTTTCACCTGCGCAAAAGAATTGACATACATGACCTCTACGCCGCTGTGCAAATTGGAAAGGACCTCTCCGAGCCGTTCGAAACTTAATGAGGTTTCAGACAAGAGAAAATTATACTAAGTGCAGAACTTATCCGCTCTGGAACAACATTCTATAAAAGCATGCAATTACTGGCATAAGCCAATGGCATTGATATTATTGCCCTGAATACCCGCCCATAAGCTCTGCTTACTTTAAACTGGAAAAAGAAGCGGAGCAAAGAATCAGCGCATTCGCGCCTTGGCAACCATGCCACTGTTGGCAAACATTTCGACTTCGTTTGTTTGGAAACCAGAGTAACACAAACAACATCAGCTCTGAAATCCAGCGAAGAATCACCCAATTAATGCTATTTTGGAGTAGGTAGGAAACTGAAAAATCCTTCGTCAAACGAAATTATGCTCTAGAAGTCACTTATCGTATATGGTACCCGTCCTGCTATATGGTGCTGAAGCATGGACCGCGACATCAGATGAAACGGCTCTGGGATTGTTCGAGAGAAAAGTTCTTCGAAAGATTTACGGATCTCTACGCAATGGGGACGGTAGTACCGAAGACTCCGCCTGGCAAGCGCAGGTTCGGTCGTTTTCTCCTCCAACCCGCGCGTCCTACATCACTGACCAAGCCTAATTTAAAGGCGTGTGACGCCAGAAGGCAGTGTCCAGTCAGAATACCCGTCATGAGTCTACATTCATCTATTTTTGATGATTGAAGCAACTTCGTTAGTCCAAGGTCATAAAATCAGCGCTAGTCCTTGAGTGTGTGGAAAAGCTGAACCAACTAGGAGCACACAATGAATTACTGTTGGCCTGGGTTCCAGGCCACAGGGGAGTCGAGGGAAACGAGCAGGCGGACAGCCTGGCCAGAGAGGCAGCAACGGTACGACCTATTGGTCCTGAGCCGTTCCTGCCAGTGGGCCCGCAGGAAATTAGGGGGCATCTATTGGCAGAAGAAAAGGAAAAGAGGGAAGAACACTGGCGTAATATGCCAGGCCTAAGACAATCTAAGCTACTGTTAGGGGGTTATTGCACAACTCGATACAGGGCATTTATAGGCCTCTCGAAAAACAACCTAAGAACTCTAACAGCAATTCTTACAGGACACTGCAGACTGAACAGCCACATGCAAAAGCTGGGTATAATATCAAACAACACATGCCGATTTTGTGACAGATCAGCGGAGACGGCGGACCATGTCCTCCTGGAGTGCGATGCAATCTCAAGACGTAGAGCTAAGTTTATGGGCTCACCATGGCCAGAGCATACTCACATCAAATCCCTCAAGCCAGGTGAACTGCTAGGGTTCATCAGAGATGTCGGCTTGGATGAGGTGTTGTGAAGCAGATGAGGGCACAATAGACCAATGGTCGCAGTGCGATCCTCAAATAACTATCTATCTATCTAGTCCAAGGTTGTAAGACCTCCACATAACCTTCGACACTTTAGAGCCCCGCGCTTGTACCCATGCCTTTCCCGCTTGGTCGATCATATCAACCTCTCGCCTTCTCTTAATTTCACGTCTACGGAGCAAGCTTCAAGGGATGCGTCTTTTTTTAGCTAGTTCATTCGATTTTTAATTCCCATATGACCTGGGACCCAATATAGATGTATGCTTTTTCCCGTTCCGATTCTTTCCAGGGATTGCTTACACTCTAAAGACACACTTTTAGATGTTGTGCTATGCCGCCTCGTCCGCCATTTGAGCACCCTTACGCCAACCATCCACCTCTATTGTGGCTTTAAGAGCCCCCTCGAAACTACGTTGCTAATTATAGGCAACTTTTTTTTTCGAGTTGCGTATAATATTGAAACACGGTACGTATACTCAGTAATTTTTTGATGTTTTGTTTAAATTTATTATAAAGACTTGTTTCCTCCAAGAGCGGTGCCGCTACTTTACGACCGCTAAAGTGAGCAGCCGGTATACTCACCGTTTTGAGCGGCACCGCTTTGTTGGAAACGTCGAAGTTAGGGGTGAACTTCACCGTCTTAGTTTCCACATAATTACTTTTACACTGCAAAATTGTTGACAACATACTCTATAGCGGCAACGCTTTCGAGGAAACCAAACCTTAAAACTTTTTTTATATATTAAAAATTCAAAAAAACAATTACCAAAAATTACAAATTTCAAACAAAATCATATACATAATACATCTATTCGTATGCAAACGTCGTTTTGATTCAACTAAAAACACGTGCTGACCCGTGCGCATCTTGCGCAACCAATATAAGTCTCTTTTTAAATATCAACAGAAATCAGCTGTTCTATTAACTTACAGCTTGCGCTGGCATCTGGCGTATACTAGCAATTGTCGTCAATCAATTAAAACTTACAGCTTGCGCAGGCATCCAGCGTACAATAGAATAGTGCCATAGTACAAATAGATTTCTTTGTGTGCTCACAATCGTTTATTTTTAACAAATTATTTTAATAAAATATAGCTAAACAAAAGTACTACGACCAAAATTGCCCAAAGCTCGCTAAAAGCCCGAATCTCCCGCTTCCAAAGGCAGTCGGTTCTATGTAGGCGATGCAAACCTAGAAATCATCAACATCTACATCCCTCCTGCCACCTGTTGCCCCATTGGATACCGCCCTAATATCAGGGCCTTACTCACTGGCAACAATCGCATTATCTTAGGCGATTTCAACGCCCATCATGATCTATGGCATTCAAACTTGCGGGCGGACAGTAGGGGTGAGATGTTGGCGGATCAAATAGAAGAAACGACGTTCTGCACAATAAATGGAGACGCCCCCACACGTATGGTAGGAAGCTGTCACAGCTCGCCTGATATCTCAATCGTGAGCGCAGAACTCGTAAACTGCGTCAACTGGCAGCCGATGGTAACATTGGCATCCGACCACCTGCCCATACTTATTTCGCTCGAGCGTACCGCCGACTTCATCGTCACTGAAAAACGCACTTTCATAAACTTCAAAAAAGGAAAGTGGGAAGAATATAAATCCTTTACAGACAACCGCTTTGCTGCCCTCCCTATCCCGACTGATGCTCGCCAAGGGGAGTGTGCCTTCCGTAAGGTCATTGAATCCGCCTCGGCACATTTCATTCCCGCCGGGAGAATTCCCGAAATCCGGCCCCACTTCCCGGCGGAGGCCGCAAACTTAGCGAGAGAACGTGACCTTATAAGACAGCTCGATCCCGGCGACCCCCAAATAAGGGATATAAACCAACGCATCAGATTGCTTGTGGATGAACACAAGCGGGCGAAATGGGAGGAGCACCTAAGAGGTTGTAACCTCTCTACCGGTGTAGGTAAATTTTGGTCCACCGTAAAGTCCCTATCGAATCCGACTAAGCACAAAGACAAAGTTTCCATCGCCTTTGGCGACAAAGTGCTGTCGGACGCGAAAAAATGCGCGAGCGCTTTCTGGCGACAATATATAATGCATCCTACGGTCGACAAAGATAGACGGAGAGCCAATAGACACGCACATAAACACAAATTCAGCGCGTCACCAATCACCATCACCGCTAAAGTGGTTGAGGACGCCATTGGTCGTGCTAAACCATCCAAATCAGTGGGCCCAGACGGCATAGCCATGCAGATGCTTAAAAGTCTAGGGAAAGAGGGTTTCAAATATTTAGCGCATGTCTTCAACCTGTCTATTTCCACCTTTGTCATACCCGAGAAATGGAAAATGGCCAAGGTGGTCCCGCTACTAAAGCATGGGAAACCAGCTAACATAGGTGAGTCGTATCCTCCGATATCTCTCCTATCGCCAGTGGCAAAGACGCTTGAAGCCATTTTGCTCCCTTATTTCCAAGCAAATTTGTAGCTAGCCCCTCATCAGCATGGCTTCAGAAAACTCCATAGCACTACCACCGCGCTAAATGCCATTAGCACCCAGATAAATTGCGGTTTAAATCAATACTCCCACCATAGAACAGTACTCGTAGCGCTAGACCTATCAAAAGCTTTTGATACGGTCAACCACGGCTCGTTACTGCAAGACCTGGAAGGGTCTACCCTTCCCCCATGTCTTAAAAGGTGGACCGCAAATTATATGGGTGGTCGGCAGGCATCGGTGCGATTTAGAAACGAAACATCAAAACCAAAGAGAATTAAACAAGGGGTGCCACAGGGTGGTGTTCTATCCCCACTTTTGTTTAATTTCTACATATCTAAGCTACCTTCACCACCGGTAGGAGTCACAATCGTTTCCTACGCCGATGACTGCACAATAATTGCCACAGGCCCAGGCCCAAAGATCGATGCGCTATGCAATAAAATAAACGGCTACCTCCCTGATCTCTCCAGTTTTTTCGCCTCCCGAAACCTGGCATTATCACCGACTAAATCTTCCGCGACCTTATTTACAACATGGACGTCCCAAATGTCGACCATTTTGAACATCCACGTCGATGGCACTACGCTACCGACTGTTCTACACCCCAAAATCTTGGGTGTGACGTTTGATCAGGATCTACATGTTGGTGAGCACGCAGCCGCAATTGTTCCGAGAATTCAGACCCGTAACAAAATCCTCAAATCCCTCGCTGACAGTACCTGGGGAAAAGATAAAGAAACGCTCATGACTACATACAAAGCAATTAGCCAGCCGATTACGTGCTAGGCGTCACCCATATGGTCGCCAAGCCTAAAAATCACCAACTGGAAGAAACTACAGGCCTGCCAAAATACTGCTCTCAGAATCGCCAGGGGCTGTCTTCTTATGTCCCCAGAACAACATCTGCATAATAAGGCGAGAATACTCCCCATCAGGGAGAGAAATGAGATGCTGACCAAACAGTTCCTGTTGAATACCCAGAAACCTGGGCATCCCAACAGACATCTGATTGATGAACCAGCACCGCCTAGGGGCTTAAGGAGTCATCTCCGTAAGCATTTTGAGGAAATACGGCACCTGAGAACCCAGCCGTATGAAGTGAAAAAACACAAGCAGGTCCTTGGTGAACTCCATAAACAGGCGTCGGATCTTTATGCCGGGAATTGCCCGGTGAATCCAGTACTTAAAGAAAATTATCCAAAACTCGCGGAAGAGGAACGCATACTCCCCAGGGAAACGCGTGTCACTCTTGCTCATCTTTGTTCTGGATACTGTAACAGGTTAAACTCTTATCTATCCAGAATCAACCCCGACATACAAAATGTATGCCCCGCTTGCAATGTGTCCCCACATGACACCAACCATCTCTTCAATTGTAATGTGGAACCAACACCTCTAACACCCCTTTCCTTATGGTCCACCCCTGTTGAAACGGCAAGTTTCCTTGGACTCCCGTTAGAGGATATTGATGACAATTTGTGATCGGTCGCGGCTATTAGGTAGGGCGAGCATTGCTACAACAACAACAACAACAGCCCGAATCTCCATCTTTACAACCAAAACTTTATTTATAGATTTGGATTCCAAACAAGAGCGAAAAAGGGACCCGTACATAAAAACAGCAATTAGAAATAATATATGTGATTATGCGTTGTCCCTAGTCCACATATTTCATTAATCCAATGCACCATTTTGGAGCTATAATGGTGTAAAAAACGGCATTCGATAACAGATCGTATGTAACGATTCGACCCCTGATTAAGGTTCAGTTGGTCTTACTTATGACTAAAAATAAAATAAATGTAAGGCGCGATAACCTCCGAAGAGATCTAAGGCCGATCTTCTCTTCCAATTTGCGTCGTGCTCCTCTTGATTTTCCCTACAAATTGGCCGGACGGGACCTACATGTTTTATGCCGACTCCGAACGGCAGAAATACACCCGGAGCGCTTGCCAAACACTGCCGAGGGACGACCCCGCTTAGAAAATTTTCTTCTAATTCAAAAACCTTATTTCTAAAATTTTGATGTTGCTTTGCCCGGGGTGCGAACCCAGGGCATATGGTGTGGTAGGCGGAGCACGCTCCCATCACACCACGGTGGCCGCCAATTACTTATGACTATCAATAGAAATTTTACGCGTCCAACGCTTTTATTTAATTGTCTCATCAACGCCCTAGATTGATGAGGAGTGTGATGACTAGTACCTAGGACCTATCTAATTATTTTCTATATTTTAGTATTATCATTACTTCATGTATGTAAGTAACGTTTTCAATAAAAACGTTTAACTTAAAATTTTAGTTCATTTAGTGACTCACTACTACAAGGACTCTTTCCTGTAAATTTGTTACAATCTAAGTCCTCAATACATAATCCTTCCAAAGGTTTACTCGACTCTGCGCCACGTATGCTTGTCCCTCCTCGAACTCCAAAATATTTTGATGTCACTTCTACCGGACTGTATGTAATATATTTATTTATTTTATGTTGCAAATATGAGCCAAATCGGACATCATAGGTCCCTTTGTATTCATGTATATATTATGTGTTCGAAATATGGACCAAATCGGACCACAAATACGATTTTTTTTTGAATATCTCGATCCTTGCGCCACTTAGCGGCGATTTTTCTTCATATGTCGCTTCTATTCTTGTATGCATTATGTGTTCCAAACATGTACCAAATCGGACCACAAATACGATTTTTTGAAATATTTCGATCCATGCGCCATCTATCTGAGTTTTTTTCTTATTATTGCATTGTCATCGGGTTATGAACTATATTCCAAGTTTCAAGCTTGAGCTTATCGGGAAGTTACTTAAATTTTAATTACAAAATTCGTTCACAACGGCCGTGCGGCTGACCTGTCAAGTTAAATAAACCGGTTTAAAAATTCTTTCAGTCGCTTTTATAATAAACGGACATTGTAATCTGTACTATGGGTAAAATTGTCGTATAATTGAAAATTAATTGCTTTGGACAATCTATCCATTTGTACTGTAATACAAATATTTTAAAATTGAATTAGATTTTGGATAATAAAAGGTGAAGTAATATTTATTGGCGACCGCCGTGGTGTGATGGAAGTGTGCTCAGCCTACCACACCGAAGATCCCAGGTTCACGCCCCGGGCAAAGAAACATCAAAATTTTAAAAACATGTGTCTTTCAATTAGAAGAAATTTTTTCTAAGCGTGGTCCCCCTCGGCAGTGTTCGACAAGCAGTACGAGTGTATTTCTGCCATGAAAAGCTCTTAGTGAAAACGCATCTGCCTTATCTGCAAGTTCGGAGTCGGCATAAAACAAATAGGTCACGTCCCGCCAATTTGTAGGAAAAATTAAAAGGAGCACAACGCAAATTGGAAGAGAAGCTCGGCCTAAAATCTCTTCGGAGGTTTTACTTTTTTACTTATTTAGTCTTCGAGAACGGCTGATTTGATACAATATAGTAATGTCAGTATAAACGCCCTCTAAGAATGGATGTAGAAACACTTGTCTCAAACGAATTCAAATTGAGATTTTCGGGAAAATTTCTTTATTAAACAATAAATATCTTTTGGGTTTAAAAATTAAATTAACTTCTGGAAAATAAAACTACGTCTGTCACTGCACTTACCGCTCGAGTTATGCCTTACAAGAAAAAACATTAAAAGTCTCCGTTTTATTACGCAAGTTTATTTAGTTTTGGATAATTTATATAAATTAGTGTTAATGATTCACTGTTAAAAACTAAAGACATATATTCTGATGAACCGATCAAACTTGTCATATGTTCTGAATGAATTACCCAATTATACTACCATTGAGTATAGATTTTCCATAGAAAAAACCTTTTCGCCTCATGCGGAGAGACCATAATTAAGCTTCAGTTCATGATTCAAAAATACTTCAGGAGCAGATTAGAAACTAAACATAGAATGTAGCCCAATTGGATACTATTGATTTTTGTTTACTTTTAAAATAAATGATTTATTGATGTTGTTTTTTTGTGAATTTGAAATTTTTGTTAGTTCATGGATACGCATTTTTGTTATCAAAATTACTTTTGTAATAAACGGAGTTTTCTTGAAATAATAATTCATAAGTGAATATACGATTAAATTAATACATAATAATTTGAATGATAATAAAATATTTCGAAATATAAAAGTAAATAATTTTCGACAATACCATAGCCTAAGCCAAAACAGCCACAACTCGAAAAAATTTTATACCGATCTTTGGCGTAAATGGATGCCTAAAACTTCACTTCATAGCACTAACGTCTTTTGCAACTTGGAAAACTATCGTCTGTGCTATTCAGAAAACTTCAATATAAAACTGATTTGATTTCGAGTGTGACACTTTTTGATCAAGGATGCGTTACGATATTTAAAATAAAATTGGTAAATCAATACATATGTTTTAGAAATTGATAAACGAGTTTTACGAAAAATTATCTTATTCAAAAATATGTCATAATAAAATTAGGTTAAATCAAAATTACCATGGAATTCACATTGATGTTTTTGTTAGTAAAATTAAAGAATACGTAAAGATTTTTAAATATAAATCATAAGTAAAAGATTTGAATACAGAGTATGCCAATGTTATTTTTTTGCATATTCGTATTTAAAATTTTTTTTTTACATTTTTGAATTTTATATTTTTTTTTACATTTTTTTTTTATAGTTAAGTGGTTATGAATAAAGTACGATAAATTTGCCTTTGCTCTTAACTTTATTTCTCTAAGTTGACATATGCGTATGCGCGTCAGTATGATTTGACTCAGATCAATTCATGCCAAGATGGTTTGTAGGCATTTTCAAGTTGTCCCTTTTAATTAAACTGGAATTTTAAATACTGGATTTAGGTGTTAATATTTATTCCAATTTTTAGTGATCGAGCCATTGTGACAGACTTTTTATAGTTATTGTTTGTCAACTTAGTCTTCAATATGGTAGATGAAGAAGAAATTCTCAGAATTGGTAGCGGCTGGTGGTGCCATCGGTGACTTTGCTGACAAGGGTTGGAAACCCATGATCAAAAAGGTCTCAAAAAGACGTGCACGGTCCGATCGATTCTTGGGTACACACAAAACAACTGCATCAACATCCAATTTGTCCTCAGCGAATTCTAACAAGGAGATGAATGAATCCTTAGAACCCTCTGGAGGAAGCTTCTCAGGTAATGCAACGTATAAGATGTTATTAACGGGATTCAAAACCTTTGAGAAATAAAATTCCAATTTCAGTTAAATGAGCAATATATTTTACATACTCAATGATCATATATATATATAGTCTTACCGATTCCCATTCCGTAAACTTGTTTTCGGTTACGTGCAATTTGATTACTATACGAGTTGGATTATCATGTTGAAGGATATGCTTGACCATCTCTTGGCAATCGTCCTCCGAGTATAGCGAATGAACATCGCCGCTACGCTGTAAATCGCCGCCATCCGTATCAGAACACTCCGACGAGGAGCGGCTGTGTTCGAATACACTGCCACCAGCTGAATCCACAGAAGTCTTCCGAGAATGATCTACAACGCGAATAAGATTAAATTAGCTAAGCTGTTGCTTTACAAATTATTTTTTACAAACATACCAGTTAAGAGTGACGCCCTATCGTGATCAGTTCTGTGGTGGGTAGGGACATCAAAACCACCACAGAGGCCCTACGCCGAGAGAGATAGAGAAGGACTCAGTCGACATGTTGGTAGCGCAAGAAGAATTGGAGATAGTGCGCATCTTGGATACATTGGGGAATCCAAGAGCATGTTCATTAACTTCTCTTCTACTACTGGTACTACTACTAAACGTTGGGTCGCTGAAATTAATATATAACAATAATTGTATTAATAGAACGTTTTTTTTAGTGGCGAGGTCAATATAGAACGACTTTTTTTGCCCAACAAGATCAAAAGATATACATATGTATGAAGTTGGGTAATTTATATTTACTTATTTTATGTATAGAGGATTTGAGAGTGTAAAAGTTTTGTAAAACTAAAAAAAAAAAACCTAATGGCAATTTCACACAGAGGCTTAATGAAATAATTAGTCAAGTTTTCTACATTAAGGGCTCAATCTTCCATACAAAATACAAATTCTTAAATGTCTCATTATTGCTTTATTGATTGCATAATCGATTGAAAAATCTAGTCGGTTTTGCTTGGTTATTTGTCCGTGTAACAAATCGTAGCTCAACTATATGTTTGGCCATAGATGAATGGATTTGCAACTCTTTGTTTCGAGAGAGCGCTGTCAAAATGCACATTTTTTATAACATTTATGAATGATGCCACTCAAAACAAAAATGAATAGATCTGAAAATGGGGATTTTTGACATACATTTCGGTGATTATAGTTTCAATCATTTAATAAAATAATAGTCGTAAAATATTTATTTGCTTAAAGTTATTTTACAATAATACGACTAGTTAGAGTTAAATATAAACAAATCTAAGTAAAATTTACATTTCGATTAAATTAATTAGTCAAATATTGTAACGCATTTAACTCGCAGTGAAAACCATATATTCTTTTGAAATTTCAGTAAATCGGACCTATGATATAATAGTTAACATTATTTAATGGATAGGGCTTATCCTGCATGTCTGGCGTTCCAGGTTCTGTGATCAAAATGGACTGGTTGCATCGGGAGTTCATATTTACAAAACCTATTTTTAATGATAACTTTTGAATGGGAAATAATATTTACCCTCCGCCTTCGAACTAATAATATTTACACTAAAACAAGTATTTTTATCCTTTCTTCCATAATTTTTGAACGCTATTCTACAGTTGTAGGTCAAACTAAAGTTTACCAAAATTTTTGGCACGTTTTTCGTTTTGGCTGGCACATTTTGTGTTCTGGCACCCGCTTCAGCTGGCGCGAGGGATTTATCTGTGATTGTTGCCAGCAACAACTAGAAGATAAATCCCTCGTGAGAGCGAAA
Organism: Eurosta solidaginis; assembly: GCF_040869045.1. Classification (NCBI taxonomy): domain Eukaryota; kingdom Metazoa; phylum Arthropoda; class Insecta; order Diptera; family Tephritidae; genus Eurosta; species Eurosta solidaginis. The sequence goes on from NC_090321.1 coordinate 194,931,359, forward strand.
ATATGAGAGCGTAAGCAAAAGATTCGTATCAATCTAATCTATGTGTTTGGCTCATCTCATCAGCTCATTAAAATAAATTTATTCATTTCACTGGAGTAGGGATTGTCAGAAGGAGATGGCAAACTTAAAATGAAATCAACACATTGACAACATTTTCTTACAACACACAAGAGCTAAGTTTTATGTTTTCAGTCCTTTCCATTCGTCTAAAGGGCTCCGGCGATTAACAACGAGATTGACTGAATTTTGTGTGTGTTAGTGCAGTCGGGTGGCTTCGTGACCATTGTTTACTATATAGTTTGGCAGCTTAAGTAGAGGTTATGTTGCGAATAGAGTGGAAGGCAGTGGACTAGGCAGTCGAATGTCATATAATGAAGGAATGGTGTTCGGAGATTTTTCAAAGTTAAAAAAAAAAATGATAAAAGCTTTAATATAAATAAAAATATTGTTTTAATAACAACAAAAATGCCATATATATTCTGTATACATAAATTTGTAAGTATTATCTCACTTGAAAATTTGAATTAAATAATCTAAAGTTTTGTTTTGAAACTGAGTCGAGAACTGTGCGTGTGAATGTGCGAATTTTCACCGATCAGCTGTTAGTTGCGCTACTTGGTAAAATTTACAATGTTCGTGACACACGTATTTGTTCTCAGCTACACGTTGATGAAAATCAAAAATGTTTGATTTTTTAATTTGACGCTTGCTTATTTGATAGTCGTGGGGTGTGATTGACTAAACAGCAGTGTTGTATTTAGTTTATTCAAAATGAACAAGTGCGCGGAAGAACAGCATTTCATATTAAAATGTATTGAAAATTATCAATGTTTACCAGCATTATGGAATGTAAAGCGTACGTTGCGTACAAGCTTTTCATCCACAATTTCTTTTTATCAATCTTTTTCCTTTTCTTTTTATTTAATAACACTTCTGTAGTTGCAAGTAAAAAAAATCATCGTCCGATGATGACATTCACGTCCGAACGCTGCGGCATTGTAAACTTTACCAAGTAGCGCAACTAACAGCTGATCGCTCAAAATTTGCACACACACACAAACATCGCTAATGGCCATATTACGGAAATCTTAGGGAAATTGAAGTTAAATTTTTAAACAGACATAAAATGTTATAATTTTAGAATATATAGCATCTAGGACACCTTAATTGCAGTAGTTGAAAGAAAATTTTTGGTTATACTCAAGTATTTAATTATTTTTTCTAAATTTATCTTTAATATTGATGCAATGATTGATCCAATGCAACTCTGGTCTTCCTACTGTTCTTCATTCCACTCTATTCGAGTGCCTATTTTGACGGCCTGCGAGTGCCTTCCACTCTATTCGCAACATAACCTCGAATTAAGCTGCCAAACTATATAGTAAACAATGCGCTGCGGTTTCTCAATGCAAATGTTGATTGATGGCTTCTTATTTCATAGTCGGGGGCAGTGTTGCCAGGTTAGCCTTTTCGAGGCTAGATTTAGCCTTTTTTTTTTGCCTTTAGCCTCGAAATTTCGGGTTTAGCTTCGTGACTTTTTTCTAGCCTTTTTTACTCCGAATGTATTTTTGAAAATTTCTAAAATAAAATAATTTTAATAATTCCTGTGAACACCTAATACCTAATAAATATGAGTTCTCTACAAAAGATTAATTCTTTTTCTGCTGAAAATTCGTTGAAAATTTCAAAGCCAGATGTATTTTCTTACTTTGAAAAAGAGAAGTATAGTTATTCTTCAAGTCAAATAGCATTAATAGCGCTACAGTGGCGAAAACTTATAACTATACAATGGAAAAATGTACACTCCACCACGGAATTTTGGTCGGAAGTCCGAGAACATAAAAATGCATTAAATGCATTTTTTAGAACTTGTCGAATTCATATTTAGTTTTTTAGTATTACCACTCAGTAACGCGAAGGTTGAAAGAATTTTTAGTGGCATGAAAATTCTGAAAACTAAATTAAGGAACAAATTAAAAATTAATATGCTTAATGCGCTGCTTAATATTAGATGCTCGTTAAAACGCTTATCTAAATGTTGTAATGACTTTGAAATTACCGATGATCTCATATCTATGGTAAATAGCCAAACTTTATACCCAGACTTATGCTCTTCTGATTCTTCAGACGGGAATATTTTATATAGATAATTATTTTGTAATATTTTTTTATGTATATACACATATGCAATCATTTAAAGTAATTCCACGTGCTAGTCAAGGAAAATGTGCCTGATATGTTTTGAAACAGGAAGTTATTCTTAAGCTATGTTTATAAGTTTTTATTTACAAATGTGTAAACTAAAATATAAACAAAATTTTATGAATTAACCAAAAAATTTCTGGCCTTTTTTTAGCTTCTTTTTTTTCTAAACTTAGCATTTTCTAACCTTTTTTTAATGCCAATCTAGCTTCTTTTTTTTGCATCACCTGGCAACACTGGTCGGGGGCATGCGTCAAATACCCGACACGCACACATATAAAAATTAAGTCAATCTCGTTGTTAATCGCCCATGGTTCAATTATGTACAGGTTGGCTCATCTCATCAGCTGATTTTATTTATGTCATTGCATGGTCGAAGGGATTGTCAAAAGATGGCAAACTCAAAATGAAACCAACACATTGGCAACATTCTACTTACACATACAAAAACTGCTAAGTTTTATGTTTCCATTCCATACCATTCGCACCAACACCAATACACAGATTTTGACAATTTGAACAGACATATTTTGTTGCTTTACAGATGAGCCAACCTGTATATAGTTGAACCATGTAATCGCCCTTAACACCAACCCGCTGATTTTGACAATCTGAACAAAGGTATGTTGTTGCTATAGAGATGAGCCAACCATATAGTTGAGCCATGGTAACAAATGACAATCAAAAATAAATTATTTTCAATAATTTACGAAAAATAAAAAAAACACGAAAAAATTCAAAATTAAATTTTCACTGCATTTGCTGCAAAAGATAATACGGCTTTTTCGAAAATAGGCACATATTTGGTTAGGTGCAACATCTATCGGTAGTTACGCATGCATTTTATTTTGATTGAATTTCCATTTAGCTATTTTTTGTAAAAATTAAAATTTTTTTGGGGCTGCTGACAGATGACTAATGAAGCAAAAGGCCCTGTATGAAAAGGGAAACTTAATTATTTCATTAAATAGAATTGTGATTCGATTAAGTTTCTGTGTGAAAATGGTATAATATCCACATGCATTTATCATTTAACATTGGAATTTTGTTGATGCTAGCCACGTTTGTTTGCAAGTCCTTGTTATCACTTTATGATGCTGTATATTATCTTTACTACTTTATCAGTTGGATGTATGCCTGTTTACCTTACTTGAAATTGTTTATATTTAAATACATTATTCACTTGTTTACATAACCTCGATACCCATCGTGATGATAACACTACAAGCCTGTAGAATGGGTAAATACAAATAAGTCTTAGATAAGATTATGGTACAGAAAATCTCCTTCCTACGATAAAAAACAAAATTTTTATTATTTTTTTCGACGCGGCAATGGGGGTCATATATTCGCTTAATTCACATGTCATCATGTGAAAATGGTTTGTGTTCGTATGTTAAAGTGGAGATAAAAATTAAGTAAATCTTTAAACTTTTCACTTGAAATGTGCTTATTAAGTAATGAATATAGAAACTGTTGCACTAAAATATCTGCGTGCTATACTCTCATAACTTCGAAATATTCGACCCATATGAAAACTACCCAAGTCCACAAGGGGTTGATGAGCGCAATACAAAGCTGTATAGCTTCAAAGCTTCCGCAACACATTTGTCAACCTCACATTCGCGAGGGGAATCGTGTTACGAGGCTCTGGCAACCCCATACTCCTAATGACACTAAAGGGTGGGCGTGATGGCCTAGAAGGTTTAATGTGGTCATATTAATCGTTCCCGGGATGATCGGGCTAGTACCTTTATGGTGCTTTGTTACCAGATCTGTATCTGGCAAAGGACCAGCAACATCGATAATACTCCCCAAAACCTTCGGGGAGTGTCTTTATCGGTAATGCAATAACAACAACAACCCCAATTGGGGTAGCATTAGTTGCGGTAGGCGACGTTTTTTAGATTTTTTATGCATTTTACACTAGTCGACCAAATCAATAATATAGATCAAAATAACAAAAAAAAAATTAACAAGCTGTAGCACAGAGGTTCGTGCCTCCGCTATTAAGCACGACTTGGGGGAATATTTAGAATAAGGTGCCACGATTTTCCAACTTTTCTTTTTTTCGAGGGGTGCCGGGGGTCCTAAAAATCACAAAATTATCATCCGCAACTCTAGGAAACTCTTAATTTATGAAATATAAGCCTTTTAATTTCCAAATTTAGCAAAATTTCAACTTAAGTCCTGCACTTAAAATTCGGGTCGCACATGTCGATAGCGATATCAAAAGACGCGTATTTGCGTCGATTCAGAATCCGAAAGCAGAAACTACATTTTTTATCTCGTTTAAAAGTTATTCGCGGAAAACCCGTCGGTACTATTGTCGCTTTTTTTGTTGTTGCAATTAAACAAACGAAAACAAATGAATGTGGTGAATAGTGTTGCCAGCTCCGCAACAATATCTTTTTAACTTGGTAGAAGATTATAAGGAGGTGACACGTCGACATAAATGCGAACAAACATACACTATCAATGTATTTTGTTTTGTAATTCTCTGAATAATTTGAAATTAATGTATTTAATTGGAACAAGTGCAGAATACATACATTTGTCAAAAAAAAAAAAAAAATTGGACTTTAGATTTTTATGCTGATTCCAACGGTAATTCTGCGTAGAACACCTTTCTGCATAGGCGGCCTTCGGCCGCGCTTATAAAAAATAACCCTGGGCTACGCCATGCCAAGTCCGGGTGTGTGGTATAACCGTGGCTACCGCCACGGTGATGCCCTTCTGCGTAGTACACCCTTCTGCGCAGCACCCCAAATAATATTAGACTACAATTATTAAGTGTTTTACAAAAACAAAATACATTAATAGTATATGTTTGTTTGCATTTATGTCGACGTGCCACCACCGTTCCCGAGATGGTCGGGCCAGCACCCTTAATGGTGCTGTGTTACCGGAGCGTATCGGATCTGTATCCGACAAAGGACCATCACATCGATCACTCCCCAAAGCCTTCGGGAAGTAACCTAATCGCTACAACAACAACAACGTGCCACCACCTTATAATGTTCTACCAAGTTAAAAAGATATTGTTGCGGAGCTGGCAACACTATTCACCACCGTCATTTGTTTAATTGCAACAACGGAAAAATAGTACCGACGGGTTGTCCGCGAATAACTTTTAAACAAGATAAAAAATGAAGTTTCCGCTTTCGGATTCTGAATCTTGACGCAAATACGCGTCTTTTGATACCGCTATCGACATGTGCGGCCCGAATTTTAAGTGCAGGACTTAAGTTGAAATTTTACTAAATTTGGAAATTAAAAAGCTTATATTTCATAAACTAAGAGTTTCCTAGAGTTGCGGATGATAATTTTGTGATTTTTAGGACCCCCTCTACCCCTAAAAATCAGCAAAAGTTTGAAAATTGTGGCACCTTATATAAAATCCAACCCATTTTCACATTCATACTCGTACATATATGTACAGCATGCCTAATGTTTCTTTACACTTTGAAAGCCTCTTTAATTCGTTGCCAACACCAATGCCACTAAAACTGGCTGTCAAGCATGCCAGCAAGCACATTCAGCTTGAAAATGGCGAATGGCGAGCTCTAGCGAGTTGTAGTCGTGCAGCTGTCAAAAGAGTATAAACGTTTTGTCTTGCAGCGAAAGAAAAATTCTTTGCGTCACGTTTAACAAATACAGTTTGTATTTTAACACTTTAAATATAATTTGAAAAGAAATATGTCGATTGGTGTTCCAATAAAAGTGCTGCATGAGGCTGAGGGTCATATAATCACGTGCGAAACCATAACCGGCGAAGTATACCGGGGCAAACTCATTGAAGCAGAGGACAACATGAATTGCCAAATGACACAAATCACAGTCACATATCGTGATGGGCGTACCGCAAACTTGGAAAATGTGTATATTCGTGGCTCAAAAATTCGCTTTCTTATATTGCCTGATATGCTGAAGAACGCGCCCATGTTTAAAAAGCAAACGGGTAAAGGGTTAGGTGGAACGGCTGGGCGTGGAAAAGCTGCTATTTTACGAGCGCAAGGTATAGTTTTCTTAAATAAATGCATTTGACTTCATTACATGGAATTAATCAAAATATTGCATTTATAGCGCGGGGGAGAGGACGCGGCGGACCAGGTGGTGGTGGCAGGGGTGGTCCACCGCCAGGCGCGCCAGGTGGCGGTCGCGGCGCATGGCAAGGCGGGCCGACGGGAGGTCGTGGACGAGGTGGTCTATAATTTAACTACTATTTTAATATTAATTACTCCTTACATTAAGTTGATATAACCAAATGATGGAATTAAGAATGCTGTGTGCTGAAAAAAGTGAATACAATAAAACGCATTCGACATTGAATACAATATACAGCAAAATCCTGTATCTTTATATTAGAAAGTGACGAAAGATCAAGCCTTGCAGCAGACACAGTTAAAAGGATAAGCTAACTGGTATATACAACTTCTAAAGTACTAGAAGTGGCAAAAATTAAATATCTAACAAATAGAAATCAGCATACACTTACCTCGCGACAACATCAATATTTTGAACATCGGTACATAAATTGCATTAGTTGCAGTATCAATGCAATATTTGTAGTAACATGATCAAACGATAGCAGTAAAAATATAACGCACGTGAAGTGTAGCTTTCAGGACAAAACACAAAATTTTAGTAATTTCGCTGACTGTCGAATACTACACAAAAAGAGCAATTCCATGACAGTATATTTTAAAACTTGACTGTCGATGGATAGCTCTCTTTATTTTGCTATTCGTTTGGTGGACTTAGATCCGATTAGATCCAACACCAAAAACAAGCAAACATAAAAGTATGTACGTGCTGCAGATAGCTTAGAATAATGGCATCATAGATACTTTTTAGGACATGGACAATATGAAGTATGTAAAAGTTAAATTTGTAAGACTAAAATGATTGTATTAATAATATGACATGTAGACATTTATACACACATAAAGAAGTAAATTAGTATTACCACTGTTGCGATCAAACGGATAAAATATAAAGAGAGCAATTCCATGACAGTATTCAATTAATGGAGTAAGACTGTCTACGGGCAGCTCTCTTTACTTTTTCGCTGCTTCGTTCTATGTAATTTTTTTATGTTGTTAGTCTAATAAATATAATCATTAAAAACATACACTAAAAAGTATAGTAAAAAAATTTAAATAAATAAATTGTGTAAAATTATGCAGGTTTTATAGTCGTAGAGCTAGCGTAGAAAATGTGCAAGAGCTTTTATTGGTCTAATATTTTCTCAGCATGCTTAAGAAAACATATATGTTTTCTATAGTGTAGTTAAAACCTTCAGTGCCTGGACACCTAACCATGGTACGCCCGATAAGTTGTTAGCATATTCAAAACTATTTTCCAAATACTTAAAATTAGTATACAAAATAAGGAGTAGTAATTTAGTATTAACAAGTAAGGAAGGCTAAGTTCGGGTGTAACCGAACATTACATACTCAGTTGAGAGCTATGGAGACAAAATAAGGGAAAATCACCTCGTAGTAAAATGAAATGAACGGAGCGAAGGAGCGACTGGCGCGCCTTGTTGGACGGCCATAACCGTTTAGACGGTTAAGCGCCAATTAAGTAAGTAAGTAAGTAAAATGAACCTAGGGTAACCCTGGAATGTGTTTGTATGACATGTGTATCAAATGGAAAGTATTAAAGAGTATTTTAAGAGGGAGTGGGCCATAGTTCTATAGATGGGACGCCATTTAGGGATATCGCCATAACGGTGGACCAGGGCTGACTCTAGAATTTGTTTGCTCGATATGGGTATCAAATGAAGGTGTAAATGAGTATTTTAAAAGGGAGTGGGCCTAAGTTCTATAGGTGGACACCTTTTCGAGATATCGCCATAAAGGTGGACCAGGGGTGACTCTAGAATGCGTTTGTACAATATGGGTATCAAACGAAGTGTTAATGAGTATTTTAAAAGGGAGTGGGCCGTAGTTCTATGGGTGGACGCCTTTTCGAGATATCGCCATAAAGGTGGACCAGGGGTGAGTATAGAATTTGTTTGTACGATATGGGTATCAAATGAAAGGTGTTAATGAGTATTATAGAAGGGAGTGGGTCTTAGTTCTATAGTTGGACGCCTTTTCGAGATATCGCCATAAAGGTGGACCAGGGGTGACTCCAGAATTTGTTTGTACGATATGGGTATCAAATGAAAGGTGTTAGTGAGTATTTTAAAAGGGCGTGGGCCTTAGTTCTATAGGTGGACGCCTTTTCGAGATATCGCCATAAAGGTGGACCAGGAGTGACTCTAGAATTTGATTGTACGATATGGGTATCAAATGAAAAGTGTTAACGAGTATTTTAAAAGGGAGTGGGCCTTAGTTCTATAGGTGGACGCCTTTTCGCAATATCGTTATAAAGGTGGACCAGGGGTTACTCTAGAATTTGTTTGTACGATATGGGTATCAAATGAAAGGTGTTAATGAGTATTTTAAAACGGAGTGGGCGTTAGTTCTATAGGTGGACGCCTTTTCGAGATATCGCCATAAAGATGGACCATAGGTGACTCTAGAATTTTTTTGTACGATATGGGTATCAAACGAAAGGTGTTGATGAGTATTTTAAAACGGAGTGCGCCTTAGTTCTATGGGTGGACGCCTTTTCGAGATATCGCCATAAAGGTCGACCAGGTCTGACTCTAGAATTTGCTTGTATGATATGGGTATCAAATGAAAGGTGTTAATAAGTATTTTAAAAGGGAGTGGGCCTTAGTTCTATAGCTGGACGCCTTTTCGAGATATCGCCATAAAGGTGGACCAGGGGTGACTCTAGAATTTGTTTGTACGATATGGTTATCAAATGAAAGGTGTTAATGAGTATTTTAAAAGGGAGTAGGCCTTAGTTCTATAGGTGGACGCCTTTTCGAGATATCGCCATAAAGATGGACCATAGGTGACTCTAGAATTTTTTTGTACGATATGGGTATCAAACGAAAGGTGTTGATGAGTATTTTAAAACGGAGTGCGCCTTAGTTCTATGGGTGGACGCCTTTTCGAGATATCGCCATAAGGGTCGACCAGGGCTGACTCTAGAATTTGTTTGTTTGATATGGGTATCAAATGAAAGGTGTTAATAAGTATTTTAAAAGGGAGTGGGCCTTAGTTCTCTAGGTGGACACCTTTTCGAGATATCGCCATAAAGGTGGACCAGGGGTGACTCTAGAATTTGTGTGTACGATATGGGTATCAAACGAAAGGCGATAATAAGTATTTTAAAAGGGAGTGGGCCTTAGTTCTATAGGTGGACGCATTTTCGATATATCGCCATAAAGGTGGATCAGGGGTGACTCTATAATGTGTTTGTATGATATGGGTATCAAATTAAAGGTATTAATGAGGGTTTTAAAAGGGAGTGGTGGTAGTTGTATATGTGAAGGCGTTTTCGAGATATCGACCAAAATGTGGACCAGGGGTTACTCTAGAATTTGTTTGTACGATATGGGTATCAAATGAAAGGTGTTAATGAGCATTTTAAAAGGGAGTGGGCCTTAGTTCTATAGGTGGACGCCTTTTCGAGATATCGCCATAAAGATGGACCATAGGTGACTAGAATTTTTTTGTACGATATGGGTATCAAACGAAAGGTGTTGATGAGTATTTTAAAACGGAGTGCGCCTTAGTTCTATGGGTGGACGCCTTTTCGAGATATCGCCATAAAGGTGGACCAGGGGTGACTCTAGAATTTGTTTGTACGATATGGGTATCAAATGAAAGGTGTTAATAAGTATTTTAAATGGGCGTGGGCCTTAGTTCTATAGGTGGACGCCTTTTCGAGATATCGCCATAAAGGTGGACCAGGGGTGACTCTAGATATCAAATGAAAAGTGTTAACGAGTATTTTAAAAGGGAGTGGGCCTTAGTTCTATAAGTGGACGCCTTTTCGCAATATCGTTATAAAGGTGGACCAGGGGTTACTCTAGAATTTGTTTGTACGATATGGGTATCAAATGAAAGGTGTTAATGAGTATTTTAAAAGGGAGTGGGCCTTAGTTCTATAGGTGGACACCTTTTCGAGATATCGCCATAAAGATGGACCATAGGTGACTCTAGAATTTTTTTGTACGATATGGGTATCAAACGAAAGGTGTTGATGAGTATTTTAAAACGGAGTGCGCCTTAGTTCTATGGGTGGACGCCTTTTCGAGATATCGCCATACAGGTCGACCAGGGCTGACTCTAGAATTTGCTTGTATGATATGGGTATCAAATGAAAGGTGTTAATAAGTATTTTAAAAGGGAGTGGGCCTTAGTTCTATAGCTGGACGCCTTTTCAAGATATCGCCATAAAGGTGGACCAGGGGTGACTCTAGAATTTGTTTGTACGATATGGGTATCAAATGAAAGGTGTTAATGAGTATTTTAAAAGGGAGTAGGCCTTAGTTCTATAGGTGGACGCCTTTTCGAGATATCGCCATAAAGATGGACCATAGGTGACTCTAGAATTTTTTTGTACGATATGGGTATCAAACGAAAGGTGTTGATGAGTATTTTAAAACGGAGTGCGCCTTAGTTCTATGGGTGGACGCCTTTTCGAGATATCGCCATAAAGGTCGACCAGGGCTGACTCTAGAATTTGTTTGTATGATATGGGTATCAAATGAAAGGTGTTAAAAAGTATTTTAAAAGGGAGTGGGCCTTAGTTCTCTAGGTGGACGCCTTTTCGAGATATCGCCATAAAGGTGGACCAGGGGTGACTCTAGAATTTGTGTGTACGATATGGGTATCAAACGAAAGGCGATAATGAGTATTTTAAAAGGGAGTGGGCCTTAGTTCTATAGGTGGACGCATTTTCGAGATATCGCCATAAAGGTGGACCAGGGGTGACTCTATAATGTGTTTGTATGATATGGGTATCAAATTAAAGGTATTAATGAGGGTTTTAAAAGGGAGTGGTGGTAGTTGTATATGTGAAGGCGTTTTCGAGATATCGACCAAAATGTGGACCAGGGGTTACTCTAGAATTTGTTTGTACGATATGGGTATCAAATGAAAGGTGTTAATGAGTATTTGAAAAGGGAGTGGGCCTTAGTTCTATAGGTGGACGCGTTTTCGAGATATCGCCATAAAGATGGGCCATAGGTGACTGTAGAATTTTTTGGTACGATATGGGTATCAAACGAAAGGTGTTGATGAGTATTTTAAAACGGAGTGCGCCTTAGTTCTATGGGTGGACGCCTTTTCGAGATATCGCCATAAAGGTCGACCAGGGGTGACTCTAGAATTTGTGTGTACGATATGGGTATCAAACGAAAGGCGATAATGAGTATTTTAAAAGGGAGTGGGCCTTAGTTCTATGGGTGGACGCATTTTCGAGATATCGCCATAAAGGTGGACCAGGGGTGACTCTATAATGTGTATGTATGATATGGGTATCAAATTAAAGGTATTAATGAGGGTTTTAAAAGGAAGTGGTGGTAGTTGTATATGTGAAGGCGTTTTCGAGATATCGACCAAAATGTGGACCAGGGTGACCCAGAACATCATCTGTCGGGTACCGCTAATTTATTTATATATGTAATACGACGAACAGTTATCCTTCCAAGATTCCAAGTGCTTTTGATTTCGCACTGCAAAACTTTTTCAATTTCTGCTATTTAATATGGTAGGTGTCACACCCATTTTACAAAGTTTTTTTTCTAAAGTTATATTTTGCGTCAATAGACCAATACAATTACCATGTTTCATCCCTTTTTTCGTATTTGGTATATAATTATGGCATTTTTTTCATTTTCGTAATTTTCGCTATCGAAAAAGTGGGCGTGGTCATAGTCGGATTTCGGCCATTTTTACACCAATATAAAGTGAGTTCAGATAAGTACGTGAACTGAGTTTAGTAAAGATATATCGATTTTTGCTCAAGTTATCGTGTTAACGGCCGAGCGGAAGGACAGACGGTCGACTGTGTATAAAAACTGGGCGTGGCTTCAACCGATTTCGCCTTTTTTCACAGAAAACAGTTATCGTCCTAGAATCTATGCCTCTACCAAATTTCACAAGGATTGGTAATGTTTTGTTCGACATATGCCATTAAAAGTGTCCTAAACAAATTAAATGAAAAAGGGCGGAGCCACGCCCATTTTGAAAATTTCTTTTATTTTTGTATTTTGTTGCACCATATCATTACTGGAGTTAAATGTTGACATAATTTACTTTGTATATACTGTAAAGATATTAACTTTTCTTTTAAAATTTGACTTTAAAAAATTTTTTGTTTAAAAGTGGGCGTGGTCGTTCTCCGATTTTGCTAATTTTTATTAAGCATACATATAGTAATAAGAGTAACGTTCCTGCCAAATTTCATCATGATATCTTCAACGACTGCCAAATTACAGCTTGCAAAACTTCTAAATTACCTTCTTTTAAAAGTGGGCGGTGCCACGCCCATTGTCCAAAATTTTACTAGTTTTCTATTCTGCGTCATAAGTTCAACTCACCTACCAAGTTTCATCGCTTTATCCGTATTTGGTAATGAATTATCGCACTTTTTCGATTTTTCGAAATTTTCGATATCGAAAAAGTGGGCGTGGTTATAGTCCGATATCGTTCATTTTAAACAGCGATCTGAGATGAGTGCCCAGGAACCTACATACCAAATTTCATCAAGATACCTCAAAATTTACTCAAGTTATCGTGTTAACGAACGGACGGACGGACATGGCTCAATCGAATTTTTTTTCGATACTGATGATTTTGATATATGGAAGTCTATATCTATCTCGATTCCGTTATACCTGTACAACCAACCGTTATCCAATCAAAGTTAATATACTCTGTGAGTTCTGCTCAACTGAGTATAAAAAGATGAAGCGTCGGGATACGTGACGTTAGCACTCTTTAATGTTCAAGGAAACAATAAATTTAACATTAAAGCAACGCTGACGTTACTTGGTTTGATATTTTGCTGGTCGTATGAGTCTAATTCTTATATTTGGCGTAGGGCCTTTCTTCGGTGGCATTTTCCCGCTAAGCGTCTAGCTACCATAAGTGCTAAGTTTCTATCACTAAAATGCAGCTTATAAAAAACTGTGCATATTTTCGACAGTATTAGATCAACTGTAACTTATTCATTGTGATAAACCTCTTTACACCGTATTACATGCCAATCTAAATGAAAATTAAAAATAAAATGCAAATTTCTTTTAAACACGCAGTTCACAACATTTGTAGTTATTATTGCGCATTTGGCACAAAATTTTATAAACATTTGTATGCATGTGCTATGTATGAATGTATGATGTACAGCACCCATAGTCATTTTACTTTTGTGCACATTAAAACACTGGTGGCATAAATGTGTACATCACATTAGTATTTCGACAAAATGGTAGTGATGCAGAAAATCCATATGTGCTTTTAAATGTGCCTACTTAAAGTTCAGAAAGTAAAACACACGACTACGAAAGCTCTCTCTCAGAATAGTTTTTAAGAATGCGCCCTATCTTGTTTGAAAATATATCGGATAAATATTAAGAAGTCGTTTTATACATATGTACATTTCAAGAAGGGCGTTCTTTATTCGTTTGTTGAGATAGTGCGTTGTCGAAACGACAGCAGAGTAGGGTAATTTTTTACTCGACCTCCCAACTGCTGATGAAATGCTTTGATCGGGTTATTCGAAGTAACGTAAGAAGTAAGAACCACAAAAACTTCCAAATTCGTGTAATAGATCATCTCAGCTGTCGACATGTGGCTTAATACCCTGAATGGTAAGCAATGTACCGTTTGGACCTGAGTCATGAAGTCAAGTTCAACTCGGTTTGTCAGTTAAACTACGCTTAAACTTATTCTGCAGTTTTTCAGTATATTTTAACTGAACTTTAAGCTAAGCTTAAGCGGCCGATCTGCCAGGTTTAAACTCTAGTTAACCTATCCGTGATTTCCGTTCGTTCGAAATGGCGTCGAATATACCCAACAAGCATTTGGGCTTGAGTATCATTAGAGCATATGTTGATAACTAGGCATACTTCTAAAATCTCAAGAGTTGTTTCGAAACAGTGGACCAACCCGAAAATCATAGCGTACTCAGCAAAAGATGGAATTTTTTATAAAGCATAAACTGCTATTACTTAAGTGAAAAAATTTAATTAACAACTTGTGGTTCTCTAACTGGACTCAAATGTAAAATTCCATACTACAGTATTTTCATGAAATTAAAATAAAATATGCATAATTCATTTTTGATAAATGACGATTCATTACTGCTATCAACCAGGTGTTTATATCTCACAATAAACAGCTGTCGGTTTTGGTGGTACCACCGTGGAGGTTTTTTTTTTCAACTCCACCTCAACTCGATATCCAATGTAGGATATCAACTCGAGAAATGTGTTGAATATTCATTTGAGACTTTTACATTTCTCAAAATATCTCGAAAGTTGGATAATAATTGGAAAATATTAACGACGTTGGAGATCAACTGGAAAACTTTTAATTTTACAAAATTTCTCAAAGGTTGGTAGTGTTTGGAGAATGAACTTGGATATCAACTCGAGCACTATCTGGTTAAAAAATAATAGCCATCATCCGGTGGCAAAGATCCTGAGCCAGATAAATAATTTAGCATGTAAATGCAACAACGATTTGAGCCAGATAAATCCAGATAGAAGTCTGGTTAAATTTGTGAGCCAGATAATTTGTAAATTACTTGTCTTCAGTTTGACAACGCTGCCTTTAATAAAGCTACTTTTTCAAAAATAGATGTCGCTGGTTAGCCTTTCGCCGTATGAGTTAAATGCAAAACAGCGGCGCCATCTACCTATCACATTTCAAATGTGCGAAAACATTACGACCTCTGCTTCTCAAGTCTCTCAATGATCCAGAGCATTCCCGTGAGAATTGAGCGTGATCCGGAACCGTAAAACTCACGGGATGACGGCTAATTAAAAATTGATGTTGGATATCACCTGCGGAACTAGATATAGCTCCCGCTGGAGAAATTTGGTTTCCATGTTTGTTGGGTAAACAAAATCCAGCTGTTGCCGTATCTACAAATTATCAGGATAATAAAAAAAGCAGTGTTGCCGCACTAAAGAGCATACCCCAAACGCGGCATTAAACTGTGACTGAAAAACTGCTCAGTAGTTTAACTGGAGTTTAAATTTGACTAGAGTTTAAGTAAACTTAGTTTAAAATGTACTCTTAGCCGAGGTGAACCTCTAACTATACCTGAAGACCCTTACCATCCTTTCCTGGAAATAGCATACGAATTCGAAACAAATTCTCTGAGTAGCGCTGTATCTAAATACGACTCTAGTTTCAGATTTGACTTTGCGAAGGCTAATTTTAGCAAACTTAATCAAATTTTATCTATAGTGGCTCTGCCCAAATACGGTGGAGATATTGACCACAATGTTTCTGACTTTTATACCATCATTTACGGTATTTTGGAAAAACACGTAGCTAAGCGAAAACGTGTGTCTACCGAACCAGTTCGGTAAAGAGCTGAGGTCCTTAAAAACAGAAAATCGCGCTTAGCTCAACCAACTACTGAAAAACCGGGCTTAGAGCATTTAAAACATCCAGACTGGAGCGCCACCAATGATTTAATTAAGAAGATCGATATTAGAATAGCAAATGGGTAATTCGAGTGCTACCCATCGCGAATGGCCGGCATTTATTAACCTTAAAATGATTAGTTCCATATCTAACAAATCATGGGGAAAATCATCCCCAGATCAAATACTCCAGGAGGGATTTCGTTTAGAGTCTGCTCCAGGATTGTTTCTTAAACCTAGTCGGAGAAGATTTTTGACCCAGGCCCCTCCCTCTTCATTTAACTACTTGTATGTCAAGCGCTCTTAAAGAAATTGCAGTCACTGCTTTTACTTTTATGCTATATTTGCAATTTTTCTGCATATCAATTACAGCATTGTCACGTAAGATGAATAGAAATATAAGTAAGTGTGCCCAAGTGTACTTCGTCAAGAATAGAAACATTTATAGTGCATGCATGGTTTTGTTATATTGCAAAAGTGTATACCCTTAATCGGTTATTATTATAGACAAGTGTTTAATTTGCTGTAGGTACGTACAATTGCAGCTACTGACTTGGCTACATATCGACAACAATTTATATCGTAACTTTTATTGGCTTAATGGGCTGATTTGCATAAGTTATATACATGCATACATACATACATACATACATATATGCATCAATCAAAATGTGTTCTGTGGATGTACAGTCGCATGCAAATATGTTCGAAAATATTAATAAAAATAGTTGATTATTACTTTACAATTTAAATTTTATTTCAGTTATATATAAAAGTCTCGACATGGGAAATGAGTGGATGTTAGCTTCCATATGTTGTATATTTAACTTCTTTGTATAAATTAAATATCACTAACACGTTGTGCGCAGCGGCGGATTTACATAAAGGCACGTGCCCAGGGGCCCTCACAAGGTAGGGGCCCCACAGAACAGTGGCGGATTAGAACTGCGTGGGGTCCGAGACTGAGATTCAGAAGGGACCCTGTCGGGCTCAGACAGGCGGGGGAGAAATACTAATAAATTATAATAAATAAACCCTAACTCTTAACCCTTAAACCTGTAACAGGCAGGGGAGAAATCTGAAATACTATGAAATCATAATAAAAAAACAATACTTCAACAAATAAAAGATGGCGAAAAATTTTGCGTGTCATAGATGTAATAATGTTTTAAGGTGAACGTGGTTTCACGTTTAGAGGGAGTAATGACATTTTAGGATCACCAGATAACGGTAATTTTTTAGGTATTGTGGAATTGCTATCTAAATATGACCCGTTCTTAAAAAATCACATTGAGAAGTATGGAAATTGTGGAAGTGGTAATGTAAATTATCTGTCTTCTACGATTTATGAAGAGCTTATTGAAGAGATTGGAAATGCTGTTTTTAAAGAAATAATAAGGCATTTAAAAATTGCTAAAACTTATTCTGTTTCCTTAGATGGAACAAAGGACAGAGGCCATCAAGATCAACTTACACTAATATTGAGGTATGTTGAAGGAAATAAGCCTGTTGAAAGATTTTCAAATTTTTACAAAGTCAAGGCCATAAAGCTATGGACATGTTCAGTGACTTAAAATGATTTTTTGAAAGAAAATGATATAGATTTGAAAGACTGCAGAGGTCAATCATATGACAATGCTTCGCCTATGAGCGGCAAGTTCAACGATTTACAGGCTTTAATAATGCAAGAAAATAATTTAGCAGTTTGGGTTCCGTGCTTTGGACATTCACTTAATCTTGTCGGAGAGAAAGCGTCAAGTGCATCGCCTTTTTCGACAGATTATTTTATGTCTTTACAAGAATTGTTTGTATTTTTTTCAGCATCAGATAAACGTTGGTCTTTGCTAGTCGATATTTTAAAATCGAATAAAATTGATGAGAGAATAATGGTACCTAAACGAGCTGAGTGCACTGAGTGGTCAAGTCGAGCTGAAGCTAATAAAGCTTTTATGAAAAGTTACCCATTAATATTAGAAACTCTATTATCCACAATGAATAACAGAGAAGAATATGAAGCAAAAATACGATGTCAAGCTGAAGGAATTTATAAAAAAATGTATACTCTGGAAACTGGTATTATGGCAACATTTTGGAATGACGTTCTTGATAATTTCAATAATACCAGTAAAACAATTCAAAGTCCGAATGTATTATTAAATACAGAGCCTTGCAGTGCATGCGAGCATTAAAAGAATTTGTAGCCAATAAAAGAGATTTATTTTTACATTATGAAGATTTAGGTAAAAAGTTGACAAACATTTTTAATTACAAGAAAGATCGTGTTCGTCGAAGAAATGTAAGATTGGATCCTCTCGATTATGGCTATGCAGAAAATGCTGATTTTACTCCCAGTCATAAATTTAGAATATTAGAATTTATACCGTTAGTCGATAATTTTATCAGCGCTTTGAATTAGAGAATTGCGGCATACAAGATGGTTGAATCGAGATTTGGCTTTTTATCGAAATTCGATAAATTTACTCCATGTGAATTAGCAGAGAGTGCTAAAAAGTTACTTAATATTTACAAGAATGATCTTGACTCTAATTTAGAAATGCAATTTCTTTTATTCCAAAAATTTTGTTCTGAATTGCTTGAATTCGAACCTGAAGCTGGGATCAGCATAGAGCAAGCGATAATTGAAAAGGCAGTCCGAGAAACTTTCCCGAATACTGAAATGGTTTTAAGAATTTATTTAACTTTATTGATAAGTAACTGTACTGGAGAGCGGTCTTTTTCCAAATTAAATCTAGTCAATGATTCCTTGAGAGTATCGATGACTCAAAAAAGATTGAATCATTTAACTATTATAAGCATGGAGCGTGTACGTGATATTAATATTGACGATATAATAAAATGTTTCGCTGAAAAAAGGCACGGAAACGCTTGCTATGATTACAGGTAATAAATAATATAATAAACCTAACTACCTACACGTCTTTTTTATTTATTTCCCTTTTAAATCCCTTACAAGGGGGCCTCCACATCATTGGTGCCCAGGGGCCCCACTAAACTTAAATCCGCCGCTGGTTGTGTGCCACGTGAGACCACCAGCAGCGGGATTTACTCGATTTTTGTTAAAAGTACTCGCAGTTGCCAAGTTGGTTAGGCGATAATAAAATATCTTTATCAGCTGGTTAAGGTCTATGCTGTGCTTTTAACCCGACACGTAAAAGCCCCGTTGACTGAAGAAAGTCCACTAGGTACAGATCGGATCTATTTTTTCTGATGACGACGGCGGCAAGCGTTTTAACGACTTTGATTTGCAATCATGCAGCTGTAATGTCCGGACTCGCGGAAAGGAAGATCCGGATGCAAGGTTTTTTTTTTTGTCTGGTTAATGTCATAGTGAAAGTAACGAACCACAATTGAAGGAGCAAGACAGAAGAACGACGTGGATAAGGGATCGTTATGAGAAACTAGAAAATAAATGCACTTGGTACTACAAACGGAAATCCCAATCTCCACCGTATAACATCACCGAACGGGAAGAAGTTGATTGACTTTGCCGCGGCTGGAAATATGTTCGTGATTTGAAAAAAAAAAATAAAATTTTACACTAAACCACTTGCCTGTCTGTTGATCAAGGAATATCCATTCAGTGTCGTCTACTCAGACCATTACCTCCGGGAGCCCAATATACCCCGACGCTTTTTGCAACAAAGATAGCGCCTGTAGTGACAGAAGGAAAGTTTGGCTTCGATAAGCTACACACGAAACAGACATCTGATGATTCCTTCACTTGGTTCTTATGCCTACTTACTAAGAGCAATATGCTATATGGCGCTGTATCCAAGCAATGTGAGTACATTACTCGTTTACTATGTGTCGTCGGTGCAGACAAATACAACACAATTCTACGGAGTTCGGAAAAACACTGGTACGATAAGCAGAAAGCTGCTGGCGCTCTATCTTGACATGAAGAGGAAATTGAGACGCGTACTTAAAATTAAGAAACATAAGGCCTAACGACGTGAATGCGAGGAGCTTTAGATGCCGGCTAATAGAAATAATGATCCAAAATTGAAATCTGGCAATTGATATACAAAGCATGGTAGATAGTGAGGGGGATGACAAATCTGATACAATAATCCCTGACGACGGAATATATGTTCCGTTACCCGTCTTTGACGAGAATGGTAATATCGTGTCTAAGGAATAAGAATGCAAAAGAATCACTATTGCCATTCCCTGGTGAATGGCGATCAAAACACTTAAGAAAACGTTTTTCTTAGCGGGGTCGCACCGGCAATGATTTGTCAAGTACTGAGTGAATTTCTGACATGAAAACCTACTCAGCGAAAATTCATGTCTTGCAGATACCGTTTGGAGTCGGCATAAAATATGTAGGGCCTGCCCTGTAGGAAAAGTTAAAAGTTAGCGCGACGTAATTCGGAAATGAAGCTCGGTCTTGTATTTATTTCTATTTTTAGAATCGAATCAATATTGGCAACAAGTGCAAGAATGAAGTTCTAAACATCTCTCGTTATACTTGTCCTGATGTATGGCTCGGTAACATATCCGCTGCCTAGATACGATGAGTACTGTAGAGAAAAGTTTTCCGAAAGATTTATGGTACTGTTCGATGCCAGCGGCATTTATCGAAATTTAATGATGAGCCGAATGAACTTAAACCGGGTATGAGCATAGTCAGCGGATAAAAGTCTAAAACATTCGCTGGCTTGGTTATGTTATGCGAATGGATAAAAATGCTCCGGCTCAGACACCGGTATTTGCAGGCGGAGGGATCGGCAGGGATTTTAGTACTCTTTTACTAGTTATTACAGCAGCGTGTGATCTTGGAGAGGATGAGCCATATGTGTAGTTCTGTTATTCCCTTTATCTATGGGCACTCAACGTGTTAAGGCCATATTCTTGTTTCGATGAAAAACAGCTAACTAAATATCAACAAAACGACATACCATGACGCCATACTGTCGCTAGCGTCCGATGATTCTGAAGAACTATTCGAATGTAACAAAAAACGCGCACTCATTTCACTTAGATTTCGTAAATAATACTAACGATAAAAATTACAAACACTTCTTAAAATTGCTTAAAATGGTTAAAACTGGCCTCTTCAAATTTCTGAATACAATGCAATTCGACTTTAAACAAGTTTTGTATATCTTATCTTAAAACGAAGTTTCTTTCCAAGTCTGTCTTACTGTATTAGATATAAATTTAATATTTTATTTAGTCACTGTTCTGTTATTTATATATATATATATATGTTCTGTTCAACGTCTGAATTTAGACTAACAAAGCCCCAAGACTGAAAACCGATTTTTATAATTGTAGAAAACCATTCAAACACACACAGAGATAGGGCAGAGTAAGTAAACAATAGCAAGCAGGCCGGCGAGCAACCAAACGTTTCGGTAAAAGCTTGAAAAGCTTCACCAAGAATATTATCATCATCATTGTTATTCAGATTTACATTAAGAAGCAAAATGAAAACTAAATACAGTCAGTCAGAGATAGGTAAAGTAAACAAAGTCTCGGCTGGCTGCATGAAAGATAGCGCTCATCTGGGAGCAGCCGAAGAGGCTGTAACATGCCGGAACCATACAAGGTGGCAGCACGGTGACATATCTACAAACATAAATAAACGTTTCATGTACTTTATTTTGGTAAATAAATGGACTAATGTCAAAGTCATTAAAAAGGTATAAATCAGGGCCCGTATTACGTGTTACGATCAGTGACTGAAACCCATTATCACTCAAGCGGTAACTATGCAACTGTCAAACTTTTTCTAAAAATTATAATAAGTTATGGATCTAACGAGTACTATTTGTTGCTAGTTCAAATATGCCATTAATCCGATCCACCAAGAGCTATTGAGATTTAAACAAGTAAAGGTGTCTAAGTTCGGGTGTAACCGAACATTATATACTCAGCGTGAGCTTCAATGGTACATTTCATTTCAGATAAATTACTTTTCTACATAACACGTGGCACCGCCCATTTAAAAAAAAATGTCTCCCCATTTCCTCTTACAATAAAACTTGATATGTTAAATATCATTGATTCAAAACTATTTTGCTAAGTTATAGCTTATTATTCTAGTCTACGACTCTTTTAAAATTGTTTTATATCTAAGTTGCCGTGGTCTTTAACCAAACCCGTCCATTTCTACTAGAAATATTTTCTGCTATAAGGAAAATATGTATACAATTTCATTACGATATGTTAATTTTTCTTCGAGTTATGGCTCCCGAAACATAGGAAATTGCTTAGTCATAAAAGGGGCGGCGCCAGGCCCATTTCTAAAGTTTGAAGTTTTTCCTATTTATTGTTTTAAATCCACTTGGGAAATGAAACACCATTGATATAAAGCTCTTTTTTGCAAAGATATAGCTTATTTTATTCGTCCACGACCCTTTTAAAAATCTTTTATATAAAAGTGGGCGTGGTGCTTAACCGATTTCGAAAGTTTTTCTTCAAAGCATTCCTTACAGTAAAGGGAAGCTCTCTGCCGAATTCTGTTACGATAGGTTTAACGATTTTTGATTTATGATTAATAATATTTTTAAAATTGATTTTATCACAAGTTGGCGGTGCCACACCCATTTTAAATTTTTTTTTCAAATTTTTATCAAGAGTCTCAATATCAGTCCACACGTCAAATTTCAACATCCTAGGTGTATTATTTACTAAATAATAATGTTTTTTGTGTTTTCCAAAATGTTATATATATAACAAGTAAGGAAGGCTAAGTTCGGGTGTAACCGAACATTACATACTCAGTTGAGATCTGTGGAGACAAAGTAAGGAAAAATCACCATGTTGTAAAAAAAAACCTAGGGTAACCCTGGAATGTGTTTGTATGACATGTGTATCAAATGGAAGGTATTAAAGAGTATTTTAAGAGGAAGTGGGCCATAGTTCTATAGATGGACGCCATTTAGGGATATCGCCATAAAGGTGGACCAGGCTTGACTCTAGAATTTGTTTGTACGATGTGGGTATCAAATGAAATGTGTTAATGATAATTTTCAAAGGGAGTGGGCCTAAGTTCTATAGGTGGACGCCTTTTCGAGATATCGCCATAAAGATGGACCAGGGGTGACTCTAGAATTTGTTTGTACGATATGAGTATCAAATGAAAGGTGTTAATAAGTATTTTAAGAGGGCGTGGGCCTTAGTTCTATATGTGGACGCCTTTTCGAGATATCGCCATAAAGGTGGACCAGGGGTGACTCTAGAATTTGTTTGTACTATATGGGTATCAAATGAAAGGTGTTAATGAGTATTTTAAAAGGGAGTGGGCCTTAGTTCTATAGGTGGACGCCTTTTCGGAATATCGCCATAAACGTGGACCAGGGGTGACTCTAGAATGCGTTTGTACAATATGGGTATCAAATGAAAGGTGTCAATGAGTATTTTAAAAGGGCGTGGGCCTTAGTTCTATAGGTGGACGCCTTTTCGAGATATCGCCATAAAGGTGGACCAGGGGTGACTCTAGAATTTGTTTGTACGATATGGGTATCAAATGAAAGGTGTTAATGAGTATTTTAAAAGGGAGTGGGCCTTAGTTCTATATGTGGACGCCTTTTCGAGATATCGCCATAAACGTGGACCAGGGGTGACTCTAGAAAGTGTTTGTACGATATGGGTATCAAATTAAAGGTATTAATGAGGGTTTTAAAAGGGAGTGGCCCTTAGTTGCATATGTGAAGGCGTTTTCGAGTTACCGACCAAAATGTGGACCAGGGTGATCCAGAACATCATCAGTCGGGTACCACTAAATAATTTATATATGTAATACCACGTACAGTATTCCTTCCAAGATACCAAGGGCTTTTGATTTCGCCCTGCAAAACTTTTTCATTTTCTTCTACTTAATATGGTAGGTGTCACACCCATTTTACCAAGTTTTTTTCTAAAGTTATATTTTGCATCAATAAACCAATCCAATTACCATGTTTCATCCCTTTTTTCGTATTTGGTATAGAATTATGGCACTTTTTTCATTTTTCGTAATTTTCGATATCGAAAAAGTATGCGTGGTCATAGTCGGATTTCGGCCATTTTTTATACCAATTCAAAGTGAGTTCGGATAAGTACGTGAACTGAGTTTAGTAAAGATATATCGATTTTTGCTCAAGTTATCGTGTTGACGGCCGAGCGGAAGGACAGACGGTCGACTGTGTATAAAAACTGGGCGTGGCTTCAACCGATTTCGCCCTTTTTAACAGAAATAAGTTATCGTCTAAGCCCCTACCAAATTTCACAAGGATTGGTAAATTTTTGTTAGACTTATGGCATTAAAAGTATCCTAGACAAATTAAATGAAAAAGGGCGGAGCCACGCCCATTTTGAAACTTTCTTTTATTTTTGTATTTTGTTGCAACATATCATTAGTGGAGTTGAATGTTGACATAATTTACTTATATACTGTAAAGATATTAACTTTTCTTTTAAAATTTGAATTTAAAAAAATTTTTTTTTTAAGTGGGTGTGGTCGTTCTCTGATTTTGCTAATTTTTATTAAGCAGACATATGGTAATAAGAGTAACGTTCCTGCCAAATTTCATCATATCTTCAACGACTGCCAAATTACAGCTTGCAAAACTTCTAAATTACCTTCTTTTAAAAGTGGGTGGTGCCACGCCCATTGTCCAAAATTTTACTAGTTTTCTATTCTGCGTCATAAGTTCAACTCACCTGCCAAGTTTCATCGCTTAATCCGTATTTGGTAATGAATTATCGCACTTTTTCGATTTTTCGAAATTTTCGATATCGAAAAAGTGGGCGTGGTTATTGTCCGATATCGTTCATTTTAAATAGCGATCTGAGATGAGTGCCCAGGAACCTACATACCAAATTTCATCAAGATATCTCAAAATTTACTCAAGTTATCGTGTTAACAGACAGGCGGACGGACGGACATGGCTCAATCGAATTTTTTTTCGATACTGATGATTTTGATATATGGAAGTCTATATCTATCTCGATTCATTTATACCTGTACAACCAACCGTTATCCAATCAAAGTTAATATACTCTGTGAGCTCTGCTCAACTGAGTATAAAAAGTGGGCGTGGTTATCATCCGATTTCGCTCAGCTTCAATACCAATCTATTTTGGGTCCAGATAAGCTCGTATACCAAATTTGGTGAAGATATCTCAATATTTACTCAAGTTTTCGTGTTAACGGACAGACGGACAGACGGGAATGGCTCAATCAAATTTTTTTTCGATTCTGATGATTTTGGTATATGGAAGTCTATATCTATCTTGATTCCTTTATACCTGTACAACCAACCGTTATCCAATCAAAGTTAATATACTCTGTGTGCAAAGCACGCTGAGTATAAAAATGAGTTTCGGTCACGGATCGTAACACGTAATACGGGCCCGGCTCTCACCATGCTGCCACCTTGTAATATTCCGCCATGGGCTGTAGCAACAAAATATTTCCGAAAAGTGATTGTGAGGGCTTGAAATGTTGTTTTTCGTCTGCTGCTAGCTTAATGATGAACAATCAACGATAGTAGGCATGAAAGTTAAGTACAGCACACTGCCGTTTGTTTAGGGAATAATCCAATAAATTAATTTTCAGATTGTGCAATATACATATGTATGTACATATATACATATGTAGTATAGACTATAGTTTTGCAGTGAGAAAACAAAAATATATGTAGATAATGTGTACAGTAAGATCAGTAGCGTAACAATAGGGTGGAAGGGCTGGTAAAATGTCACGGGCCCCGGGCCAAGATGCCGCGAACTCAAAAATAGTTTTTTACATGGCTCAATTATATGGTTGGCTCATCTCACTAACTGATTTTATTTATTTCCTTGCATGTTCGATGGGATTGTCAAAAGGAGATGGCAAACTCACAATGAAACCAACACATAGGCAACATTTAAAAGACTTTAAGTTATTAGATGTGCAAAAATTTGTTTTATAAATTGAATTGAATTAATACAGAAAAGGGCAGTATCACGCTCCTATTTAAAAATTTAATTTGGGGTAGTTATTTTCACCATCATATGATGATTGGTTATAGTAGCTGTATTAATTACTGAATAAGCAGGTTTTTGGTGTTTTCCATAATTTTATGTATATAAAAAGTGGGTGTGATTATCATCTGTATTTGCTGATCTTAAATAGCGATCGGAGATAAGCGCCAAGGAACCCACATGGCAAGTTTCAATAAGATGTCTTGAAATTTCCTTTTTCCCCTCTGATCATTTTGAAATATGGAAGTCTATAGGGAGCTTCCATGAGAAATAGAGCCTCAGACGAAACATTTGTTTTTTATTAAAACTAACAAACCCTTGCGAAAAACTCTGTTAAATATATTAACGCATCCGAAAAATAACAAATTTTAACATTACATACACTTTTAATGACGTTTTTTCACTTTTTAAAGTAAAGTATTTGGCCCCCATTTTTTGTAAAGATGAATAAGGTAGTTTTGAAATAGCTGTCAAATTGTTTTTGGTTCTCTATTAAAGTGAATGATAATTGTAGTAAATACAGGAGCTCGTCTTTATTTAATAAAATTCAGTTTTATCTCACATTGGGTAAGTTATTACTATTTTTGTGCAATAAATAAAACAGTATCGGCCTTGTCCCACCCGTGACAAAAAAAAACAAAATTTCTTTTTTTCCTTATTTAGTGATGAACCGTTTTTTCGTGTTTATTGCCTAAAACTAGAATTATATTGCGAACGTATACCACAATTGCAATTTTGTTTCTAGAGAGTTATTTAAGAGATATGCAGTATGTGCCACCCGTGACAGATATGGGTGGGACCGTTGTTGGAGGTGGGTTAACTGGGCTGATGGGCCTTATAGTGAAAAAAAAATGTTTCTTATAATTATGTTAACATAAATTTTGATCAGAATTATGAGTAAAACAACATCGGCGAGAGAATGAGAAAGTATAGACAGAAACTAAAGGAATCACCTGACGATTTTGCTGACCACTTATTGCTGGAAAGGAAAAGAGATCAGATAAGGCGGAAAATAAGGAATGTGGAGGAAAATCGTTTCAAACAAATGAAATGGGACAGGCAACAAAAAGATAGGGAGAGGAAAAGACCGTATAGAGAAAGAAAGACTTCTCGCGTCAAGTTCAATACAACAAAGCGGAAAGTCGTTTTCATCTTTGGGGTCGAATTCTTGCAATCAGACATTGGGAAAAGCTGTAAATAAGGTAAGGAAAATACTTCTTTCCAGCCCAAACAAGAAACCAGCAGTCATTCGAAAGCCGGTTTTGGAAAATGTTGATGATCCTCGTAACTAACTTCTCCCACCTGAAGGGAAAAGAATGTGTAGGCATGCTATTTTTGATGTAATAAAAAAAATAGTAACAAACTTTTATCAGCGCGATGATATTAGCCGCGAAGAACCCTGGGATTAAAGGTGTTAAGGTTATAAAAGATATTGAAACAGGGGAAAAAGTACCAATTCAGTAGCGTCATATGAATATGACGGTTCGAGAAGCGTATTTTCTCTTCCAAAATGGCAACCCTGAGGCGAATATACACATTTCGAAACTTTAAGAGCTTCGCCCTGAATATGTACTTTTGACTAGTCAAATGCCACATAATTTCTGTGTATGTAAGAACCACGCAAATTTCAGTTATCTACCGGAAAGTACTGCCACAACGATTCCGGATTACCCTTCTACTGGCAGTGACTTATTACAGAAGATTTGTTGTGATGTAACGTGTGAAGAATGTATGCTTGGAAAATGCAGTTCGATGCATAAAGCAAATTAACATTATTCTAAGAAAAACTAATAGACATGATTTAAATGCTTTTTTTTGCTGGAAAAAATGGACAGAAATTGATGGACAGCATAAATTGCTATCAGTAAAAGGCACTATCGAAAACGCCTTGTGTATGGCTGGCTGAAGGCAAAAGATATTCGTACGCCATTGTTAGTCACGTTTTATGCCACAAGTATACTGTGTACGCATGCCTAAAAAAGATTATCGTGCCACTAAAAAATGAAATTCCCGGACTAAAAACAATTAAAGTGTTCTCTAATGGTGCAGCATCACAATTTAAAAACAAGTATACCCTCTCGAATCTTTGTTATAAACCTACAGATTTTAATGTGCAGGTAGAGTGGTATCTTTCGCCACTTCCCATGGAAATGGAGCAGTGGATGGAGTTGGCGCTGCTGTGAAGAGGTCGGTATTGAGTCAAGTACGGCAACGCAAGGCTGATATAAATAATGCTGTAGATTTCATGTTGACTGCTAGAAAGGTTGTAAAGAATATTGAGACTATGCATTTATCTGAAGAAGAGGTTGAATCTAACAGAATCATGCTTGGCCGAAGAAAGAACGATGTACTCGCTATTAACAAGGTTCAGTCACACCATTTCTTCAAAAGATGTAGTCAAGAAGATCTTTCTATGGGACTTACATTCATGTCAAAACTTACTAGTCTTAAAGTATTTAAACTTAACGTAAGCAAAATTTATTCCCCGATGATGAAAGTTCATGGAACGAGTACGACTCTGAACCTTTGGCATCTTTAATTTATGGTAAATCATCGAACGAGTCCGATTCTGACCTTTTGGCATCTATAAATTATGGTAAATAAGCTTTCAAAGTACTTTCGGTTCGAACGTGTCCCACCCGTGACAAAGGCTGTCCCACCCGTGACACTACAATTTTGAATTATTATTATAAAAGTAGAATCTGGAAGTAAGCTATTTTTATGTTATTATATTCCACATATGTCACTGCAAATGGAGATATTTAAATAAAATGGATTACTTTTATAAATTCGCAGAGTTGAACTAATACTTTATGTGACTAGAGAATAGCTTCTTTTTTCTGTCCCACCCGTAACAGTTTTTAAAATAAAAATGTTGTAAAAAAAAAAAATATGTTGTAATTTTACGGTTCTTTTTTCAACTGGTGCATTAACAACTGACTATATTTTCCAAAATCTATATTTAAACTAGGAATAACTTGTAAAATTTATGAAAATCCTTTAACAAACATGAAATTATGCGTACAAGTGTCCCACCCGTGACGATGGAATGCCCCTATATTTATCTCGATGAGTTTATTCCGTTACAAGCTACCGTTTTGTGAACAAAGTTCATATCCTTAACTTAATTCACATGATCCTAATCAACAGATTTTTCGAAACTGCGGTTTTCACAGATTCTGGTATGGCATATTAAAACACACCCTCCGCAAAAATTTTTATTTGTTAGAGCCAATGACAACGGAGATGTGGCACTTTGAAAAGTTCATACATATGTTTCTGCATATAGTGAATGTGAAAATAAAAAATTGCTTAGCTCAGTATAAAAAAGATATGCCAGCCACATTTAAAGATAAACAGCGTCTGAATAATGCGCTGTGAGGACCAACTGTATAAACAACCATATCGCGGGGTGACCGGTAAAACTCATAAGAATAATAAATATAGTTTAAAACAAGTAAGGTAGGCTAAGTTCGGGTGTAACCGAACATTACATACTCAGCTGCCAAATTACAGCTTGCAAAACTTTTAAATTACCTTCTTTTAAAAGTGGGCGGTGCCAAGCCCATTGTCCAAAATTTTACTTATTTTCCAATTACCAAGTTTCATCGTTTGATCCGTTTTTGGTAATGAATTATCGCACTTTTACGGTTTTTCGAAATTTTCTATATCGAAAAAGTGAGCGTTGTTATAGTCCGATTTCTTTCATTTTAAATAGCGATCTGAGATGAATGCCCTGGAACTAACATACCAAATTTCATTAAGATGCCTCAAATTTACTCAAGTTATCGTGTTTACGGACATACGGGCATGGCTAAATGCATTTCTTTTTTCGCCCAGATCATTTGAAAGTTTATGCCGTTACGGGGTACCGTTATGCGAACAAATGTGTATGTATCTACTATGTGAGCTCTGCATAGCTGAGTATAAAAACTAAAAAAACACGCAAGTACGGTGCTGTTTTAGTTTCTACAATCCACTTAGATATTTGATATTGATAGCACCGTAGCAGAGAGGTTTGTGTCTCCGCTATTAAGCACAACTCGTTTTGTAGCGAGTTATTTAGCCACTGTCTTCTTCAATAATTGCCGCTAGATGGGTCTTTTTGCGCGCCTAGCCTAAACAACATACAAGTAAAGCTAATATAAGCGTGTTAATGAGTACGCAAACAAATTCAAAAATTTTAAAAACCATAAAAATTAAGTGTTATAAAAATCAACGAGACAGATATTTATATTCCAAATACTTTTATATGTCTGAGGTTATAAGCGATAACCATATAACTCCCATTTAAAAGTAGATATGTACATTAGGGTGGAGTGATACTCTATGGATTTCTTGTAATGGCCTAGCAATGAAAAGTTGTCTTTATAAGAGTTAACCAAAACCACCAAATATTATATTCGTAGGATGGCGTTTTGAGGTGCCCCAGCCCCAAGAAGTTGAGCAAAATAATAGCGATTTTACAAAGCTCATTATTTACGTATTTATTTTATTTCTTTTTTAATATACATAACTTTTGTAAAATAAAATATTATAACTAAAAACGACAAATTTTAAATGGTGTTTTACGGTATTTTGTTGATAATAGTGTGTTTCTAATCAATTGTATAAGTAAGAGTTTTGCGGCACATAGTAGGCCAAGAAAATCAGTAGGCTTTGAAATCAATGAGCACAATAACAAGAAGCGAAAGTAAATCAATGAAAAAAAAAAGAAAAAAGTTGAGTTGCCTTGACCACCTCTAAACAGACGATGAGTGAAATAAAATTTGTTAACCTTATTTCTGGTTTAGAAAGGCAACTTTGTGGAGGTCACCCAAAAGCGATTTCGATAAAAAATAAATTCACTCCACCCTAATGTACATATATGCATTTAAATGAAATAAATACTGGCAGTTATTTTCCCATATTCATGTGGCTTACAAAGTTTCCAATAGCAGATAAGATACGATGCTTCTGACATTAGGCTGTATAAAACCTTTTTTAAGGTACTTTGAAAATACTGTCAAAAGTGGTTTTTTCATTTACCATACTCCTTAAAGCCCAGGTAAACTTAACATAGATATCTCCACTTGGAACGGCTGATTCAACCATTAATGTAATTGATTATTTTTGACATACCATAACGTATTAGTTGTAACTATACTATAGCCAATCAATTGGTATTTGGTTTTCCACCATAACCATAACCTACAATTTTTGAGTAGCTGCAATTATTCACTTTATGGTTTTTTGATTTCGTTTTGCGAAGGCTTTATTTATTTAAATTGTGATACCAATTTCACACAGAAACTCAATCGAATCACAGTTTTATTTAATGAAATAATTAAGATTTCCTTTTCACACAGGTCCATTTGCTTCACTAAGCAAACATCTGTCAGCACCCCAAAAAAAATAATACTTTTACAAAAAATAGTTAAAATAGATAGTAGCGATATCTTCCTCAACTAATGAGACAATCAGTATAAAATACTTGTGCTACTCATAGATGTTGCACCCAACTAAATATATGACTATTTTTGAAAAAGCCATAATATCTATTGCAGCAAATGCAGCGAAAATAAAATTTTGAACTTGTTTTTCTATTTTTCGTAAATTATTGAAAATAAAATCCGAGACCCCAAGCAAAAGCGACTAGATTTTTCACTCCATTAGGATAAGATAATTAAGAGTTTGTATATGTTATAGAAGATTGAGTCCAAAAAGGCTTTATTATTTCATTAAGCTTCTGTGTAAAATTGGCATAAAACTTTTTTAAATTTTCTTCTGTTTTATGATCTATATATTTTAGCTTAAGACACGGATAATCGATCCCAACGATATGTTTAGGTATGCATTATGTTATTACTAAGGCGTTATAGCTGTCAAGTTGCCTGCAGCTTTCATCAGCAAAATGCTACGAATTCGGTTGAAGAACTCCATTTCACAGTATTTTTCTATAAACTCCCTATCTAGCTCAAAATGTATTCGATTTGTGCTGTGATAGGGCGTTTATGAAAAAAATCTGGGAAAGGGCGTTCCACAACCGAATACTGGAAACAGCGTTTTTGGAAAAGATTTTTCAAACATAATCTGAGCTGGGTCGATTTGTATGGACGAAAGTTAACCGATATCGCGTCATCGATTTTTCGATAGGATTTGGGCTCAGGAAAAAAGTTTCACTACGCATACCCAAAACCCGAAAAATATATTTTTTTTTTCAAAAAACTGTTGTAAAAACGTTGGCGATAACAGTTTTTTGAAAAAAAAAAATATTTTTTGGCTTTTGGGTATGCGTAGTGAAACTTTTTTCCTGAGCCCAATTGAGTGTTTTGGTCGAAAAAGTGACCCTTTCGCCATTTTTTTGTCGCAGGCTCGAAAATTATTTTTTTAGGGTATGCGTAGTGGAACTTTTTTTCCTGAGCCCAAATCCTATCGAAAACTCGATGGCACGATATCGGTTGATAAATCGACCCAGTCTAAGGTACATATCGTGTCGACTGCATAGTTCGAGTTCTTGAGGCCACGTGGCCCACTCCTAGAACTTATTGTTTTTATATTTGGCGGGTGCTTGAGTTAAACAAGCCTCAGATTCGACTTTAGCACGTCGGAATACATAAAGCAATATGGGTCTAGTTAAATATACAAACAACTTTGTTTAGTTTTTTGCCAGAATTATTGTTGCTATTTTTGTGTCCACAAGTGTTCTTTGCGAATATTTCTTGTTTATCACGAAATTGAGGGCACGCGTTCTATGCTTTTTAATTATTTTTCTGCCTTTCTTACAACAATAAAGAATTTCCGATAACAAGAGCAAAAAAAAAAAAAACGGTTTACACCGAAATTTGAATTGTGGATAGATAGAACCCAAGGAAAAAAGTTTTCTGTAAATAATCAACACGGTCAACCTGGCTTATTTTTAATGCCGCTCTGGTATTAACGAACATATGTAATATTACATATATGGGGTATTCCACCATATCAGACCCATTTGAGCTAACAAATAAATTGCATCTTCCGCGATCCAAAACCGTTTACATACGTTCATTCACGTAAGTCTACTTCATTATTATTTAAAATTTGTTTGCATTTAGATATTGTGACGAAGTTGCTTCAAAGTTGATATCAAGATAATTTAAAAATCTTTGAAACCATAATTGTAGTTGCAAAGCTATTTTAGGAAGTTGCCCTTCTTTTACAACCATCAAATTAGGCTGCGATGAATTTGACAAGCTTCTCCCTAATTCCAAACAAATCTAGTGATCTTTGGAAGTATAAATATCTAGACAACTAACCATGACGCTACCATAACAAAGAGATGTCGCGGCCGTAACATTTTAAAATTGTAATATACAGATAATAGTCGTAAGAGCCCGTGACTGCCACACCTTCGTCATTTTATAAAAGTTGAAATTTCGCCAGTGCATACTTCCAACTGAAGCAGGATCGTTGGTCTATTATAAAACTTGTGTCATAGTGGCTTTAACAGATATCGTTCAAAAATTTTTCAGAAAAATAGACCTTTCTTTCGTCATTTTATAAAGACTGATTTTCATATATGGTCTTCGTCACGATATAAGAAGCCACTAGCCTCATTGCCAGACACTTTCCATCGTGGTTTTGTCCAGCCAGACACCTTTTATAATGCAAAACTGTACTTTTTCATAAGCTGAAAGTTTTTTACGGCAAACAAAAATTCAAAAGTTTTTTAAAGATTTTGTATTCGAATTTCAGTATAAAATTGCTTCGATGTTCTTTGATGTTTACAAGGATTAAAAGTGTCTGGCCAAGCAAAGCCACTATGGAAAGTGTCTGGCAATGAGACTAGTGGCTTCTTATATCGTGACGAAAGCCATATATGAAAATCAGTCTTTATAAAATGACGAAAGAAAGGTATATTTTTTTGAAACATTTTTGAACGATATCTGTTAAAGCCACTATGACTCAAGTTGTATAATAGACCAACGATCCTGCTTCAGTTGGAAGTATGCACTGGCGAAATTTCAGCTTTTATAAAATGACGAAGGTCTGGCAGTCACAGGCTCTTGGTCTATAAAAAAGGGTTAACAATTATTTTTTCTTTGATCGCAGTATCAATTACAATTTTAGATATGCATACACGTTTAAAAATGAATCACCACTAACCACTATTATTTTTCGCGTATCAATTTTTTGAGTGCGCCCCACACATTCCAACAGGTTTTGGTATTTTTTAATATTATTTTCGATTTTTTTCTTTTAGCATGGAGCTTTGAAATGCTCTCTTTTTCATTTTTTAAACTTATTTTTTTATATGGTTTTCGTCGGTTGAAAATGGCAGAATTTAAAAAATAACAAAACAACCGTGATAATCATTTGATTGTCATGAGACAGTCAGTAGTGACAACATGATTAAATCGGATAAACTGTTCTCGCATACATAAAATTCCGTTGAGAATTATGTATCTGTCTCACATGCATAATGGTATCTGCTGTATGTTCTTTTGTTCTGTACCAGGTGTCCGAAGCTTTCCCAGTTTGAGTTCTTTTTCATAATTATAGGCTGTCGTTGGGTACATGCGGACATGCGTGACCGAACAAAGGAACATACATAAATTTGAGTATCAATGTTTACGTCATCGCAGGATCAGCATTGTCAATTACAAGTGTGAGTGTATTAGTAAAACTATCAGCGTTTGTTGTAGGGTGGTAAGATGGTTTTATTGAGTTTAGTGGGGAAATTTTACAGTGTATTGTATGAAAATGAGTTCCCCACAATTTTTAAATTTTATAATGTCGCTACCGAAACGCTCTTTTTGACTTTTCCTGGGCTCTATCAATTATTTTTTTTTTTGTAATTTGCCTGACTATATATCTTACTTCTTATAGTATTTTTGCACATAATGATCCTGTCATTACTTCGACAGATTTCTTTAAAATTATAAAAGTTTTGCACAAAAGTGTCCCGGCTGTAAGAATGGAAGCCCGTATGTATATAGCAGCCCCAATCAGTGATGCCAGAGAAACTCCGTAAAACTACCCACAGAAATTAAAAAAAAAAATTCCTAATTCCTAAATCATAAATAAAACAAGTAAAGGTGTCTAAGTTCGGGTGTAACCGAACATTATATACTCAGCGTGAGCTTCAATTGTACATTTCATTTCAGATAAATTACTTAATCATAAAAAGGGGCGGTGCCACACCCATTTTTTGAAATTTGAAGTTTTTCCTATTTGTTGTTATAAATCCACTTGGGAAATGAAATACCATTGATATAAAGCTCTTTTTTTGCAAATATATAGCTTATTTTATTCGTCCACGACCCTTTTAAAAATCTTTTATATAGAAGTGGGCGTGGTCCTTAACCGATTTCGTTAATTTTTCTTCAAAGCAGTCCTTATAGTAAAGGCAACCTCTCTGCCGAATTTTGTTACGATAGATTTAACGATTTTTGATTTATGATTAATAATATTTGTAAAATTGATTTTATCACAAGTGGGCGGTGCCACGCCCATTTTAAAATTTTTTTTTTCAAATTTTTATCAAAAGTCTCAATATCAGTCCACATGTCAAATTTCAACATTCTAGGTGTATTATTTACAAAATAATCAGGTTTTTTGTGTTTTACAAAATGTTACATATATATAAAAAGTAGGCGTGGTTATCATCCGATTTAGCTCACTTCCAATACCAATCTATTCTGGGTCCAGATAAGCTCGTGTACCAAATTTGGTGAAGATATCTCAATATTTACTCAAGTTATCGTGTTAACGCACAGACGGACGGACAGGCATGGCTCAATCAAATTTTTTTTCGATACTGATGATTTTGATATATGGAAGTCTATATCTATCTCAACTCCTTTATACCTGTACAACCAACCGTTATCCAATCAAAGTTAATATACTCTGTGTGCAAAGCACGCTGAGTATAAAAATTATATACAGTGATGGAAAAAATAATAGGGACAAATGACAAATATCCAATCCATTATATCAGCAGTACTTCAATGTGTTTCTTGGCATGGTGCACCCTATAACAATAACAGTTAAAGGTTGTTCTTTTGTAATTGTATTCCGGCAGTTTGCGTTATTTGCGAAAAACTGAACGATTCCAGATTTAGCTTGGAAAAATAAATAGGGACAATTGAATAAAGCTTCTTATAGCGTATTTAATGCATGTTAAGTATGTAAATTAAAATAATAATATAGGTTATTGAACCATAAAATATAATTAAATAAGCCCAATTAAACACTACACAAAAAATTATATGGCCCGGTTTCACCAACTCGACTTAACTTGGTTAAGTCATATTTTTTAATTTTGCTGTTTCACCACAAATGCTTAGCTAAGTCGCAAATTAGCTGGCTTATTCTCGACTTTCAACAGTGTTGCTGTAGTACAAATTTTGAGTCGAATTAAATGGAAGTATTGATACTTATTTCATTATGCAAATATAGCAACCCCACTATTGTATGTATCCCAGTGATTAAAACTAAAGCTAAAAATACTACTATGAATAAAACAGGTGATAGGGTTTTTGTATGTCAAATGGGTTTAGTAGCTAAGTTGGTGAAACCGAAAAAAAACTTAGCCTCAAATCTGTGCTAACTTAAGTTGCAACTAAGTTTTAGCCTAAGTCGAGTTGGTGAAATCGGCCCTAAGAATTTAGTTAATAAGTCTAAGGAAAAAAGTTAATGAGATGAGTAATGTAGAAGATATGATGAACTGTTTCAAAAAGTAGTGGTCACTTCCCCTCATAGCGAAAAAAAAAACAAAAACATGAAGTAAAAATCGAAAAATCTTTACTCGCGATGAAAGTAAATTAATTCGCCATTACAAAGCTAACCCACTTTTGTCTTCTAAAGCACTGAAAAGAGAACTGTATAAGCCGAACGATTATGTAAAATTGGCGGATGCCAAATTTTCAGTCAGAAATTGAATTGTCGTTGTTGAGCCTTATAAACAAAAACAAATAGACTTGCTCTTACCGGAATACATCTTTTTCGCTAAGGTTGTAGGTTAAGTTCAAAAATGTGTTTATTAGCGCTTTACAATTGTTTCCCATCTGCTTCAAGCATACCAATTCAGAACTTTCAGACCGCAGCACAGTTGGTCAAGTTTGACGGCAACGTTGCTTCGCTCATACCTCGATTTTTTGCCTCGCTCTACATTCTACAAACTTTGTTTAGTAAGATATGTATATGTGCGGCCATACATTAACTAATCTTTCAAGCGAAGCAAAGCGGGCTATATAAATCCGGAATTAGTATGGCATACTAAAAGCCTCGGTCTGACATGCATACATACATATAAATGTATAATAACGAAGAAAAGCTAAGCTTTCTGGCTATTATTCAAAACCACGTGTCTGGTGACAATAAAACGAATAAAGACAGCAAGTTTAAGAATTTATAAACAGTGAATTAATGTACATACATGAACTACGTTTGTATGTATGTATATAATTCTGTATATTATCGTATTACAATTTTTAGCGAGTCAGATAACAATAGAATAAACGAATTTCAATAAATATTCAACTCATTGGAATTTTACACAAAAATCACGCGACACAAGCTTCCGCAGTGAGTTCTAGAAGAGTTGTATGATGTAGAATAGGATGTTAGTAGTGAATTCAGCCTAAATTACCTTGCACTGCATTTTGTTGTTAACATTTTTTTATACTCAGCTGAGCAGAGCTTACAGAGTATATTAACTTTGTTCGCATAACGGTACCCCGTAACGGCATAAACTAATCGAGAAAGATATAGACTTCTATATATCAAAATGATCTGAGCGAAAAAAGAAATTCATTTAGCCATGTCCGTCCGTAAACACGATAACTTGAGTAAATTTTGAGGTATCTTGATGAAATTTGGTATGTAGGTTCCTGCGCGCTCATCTCAGACCGCTATTTAAAATGAACGAAATCGGACTACAACCACGCCCACTTTTTCGATATCGAAATTTTTGAAAAACCGAAAAAGTGCGATAATTCACTATCAAAGACGAATAAAGCGACGAAACTTGGTACGTGCGTTGACCTTATGACGCAAAATTAAAAATTAGTAAAATTTTGGACAATGGGCGTGGCACCGCCCACTTTTAAAAGCAGGTAATTTAAAAGTTTTGCAAGCTGTAATTTGGCAGTCGTTGAAGATAACGTGATGAAATTTGACAGGAACGTTACTGCTATTACTATATGTGTGCTAAATAAAAATTAGCAAAATCGGATAACGAACACGCCTACTTTAAAAAAAAAATTTTTTAAGTCAAATTTTAACAAAAAATTTAATATCTTTACAGTATATAAGTAAATTATGTCAACATTCAACTCCAGTAATGATATGGTGCAACAAAATACAAAAAAAGAAAATTTCAAAATGGGCGTGGCTCCGACCTTTTTCATTTAATTCGTTTAGAATACTTTTAATGCCATAAGTTGCACAAAAATTTACCAATCCTTGTGAAATTTGGTAGGGGCATGGATTCTATGACGATAACTGTTTTCTGTGAAAATGTTCGAAATCGGTTGAAGCCACGCCCAGCTTTTATACACAGTCGACCGTCTGTCCTTCCGCTCGGCCGTTAACACGATAACTTGAGCAAAAATCGATATATCTTTACTAAACTCAGTTCACGTACTTATCTGAACCCACTTTATCTTGGTATGGAAAATGAACGAAATCCGACTGTGACCACGCCCACTTTTTCGATATCGAAAATTACGAAAAATTAAAAAATGCCATAATTCTATACCAAATACGAAAAAATAGATGAAACATGTTAAGGTAATTGGATTGGTTTATTGACGCAAAATATAACTTAAGAAAAAACTTTGTAAAATGGCTGACACCTACCATATTAAGTAGAAGAAAATGAAAAAGTTCTGCAGGGCCAAATCAAAAGCGCTTGGAATCTTGGCAGGAATACTGTTCGTGTTATTACATACATATATAAATAAATTAGCGGTACCCGACAGATGATGTTCTGGGTCACCCTGGCCCACATTTTGCTCGATATCTCGAAAAGGCGTCCACCTATAGACCACCACTCCCTTTGAAAATACTCATTAACACCTTTCATTTGATACCCATATCGTATAAACGCATTCTAGACACCCCTGGTCCACCTTTATGGCGATATCTCGAAGAGGCGTCCACCTATAGAACTAAGGCCCACTCCCTTTTAAAATACTCATTAACACCTTTCATTTGATACCTATATCGTACAAACACATTATAGAGTCACCCCTGGTCCACCTTTATGGCGATATCCCGAAATGGCGTCCACCTATAGAACTATGGCCCACTCCCTTTTAAAATACTCTTTAATACCTTCCATTTGAAACCCATGCAATACAAACACATTCCAGGGTTACCCTAGG
This sequence comes from Eurosta solidaginis, assembly GCF_040869045.1. Classification (NCBI taxonomy): domain Eukaryota; kingdom Metazoa; phylum Arthropoda; class Insecta; order Diptera; family Tephritidae; genus Eurosta; species Eurosta solidaginis. The sequence continues at coordinate 194,970,404 of NC_090321.1, forward strand.
TTCATTTTGATAAATGGTTATTTTCCCTTATGTTGTCACCATAGCTCTCAACTGAGTACGTAATGTTCGGTTACACCCGATCTTAGCCTTCCTTACTTGTTTTTATTTTTTCCTTACCAGCAAACACCTTCCCGCTACGCTTTGGTTTAGTCTAATGTAAAAACAATTTCAAAGAAATCTAAGTTATTGCAGAATATTTCCTTCTTCAGATTTCTCTTCATTTTCCTCTTCTATCTCTTTTTATCTTTACCTTTGCTCTTTCTTTCACTGCTCCTCTCTGCCTCATTCAGCTTTGACCTCTTTCAGTTTTCTCTTCATCTTTGTTCCTTCTCCCTTTCCCCATCTTTTTAAGTTCTTCTTAATTTTCCACTTCTCTTCCTTTCCTGCTGCATTTTACTTTTCTTTACCAGTCTTCTTCGTCATGCTTTTGGTCTTTTCATTTGTTGTTGTTGTTGTATTAACCGTGCTTCGCCCCATTCAATGGGCACGACCACTCACAAATTGTCATTGAAAAGATGGTTGGTGGCATATGGGGACACATCACATGCAGGACATACATTACGTATGTCGGGGTTGATTGGTCTTTCCTTTCGATCGTCTTTTGGCTGAGGGAACCGAGCCCCTTGTAGCCGTAAAAAAACCCCGAAGGTATTAGTTTTTACAATTTTTTCGAGTATGAAGTGTGTTAGCTCATTCAATTCGAGTTTGACGATGAGCTAGTTTTAAGAACATATCGACTATCGGGAAATTTTTAGAATATTTTTGTCGAGTTTGATACTTTCTTTCTTCAATACATTATGCGATCAAAATTTGATTTTATATGAGAAAAAATTAGGAGCACCCTCGACTAAAAATATTCTTAAAATTAAAAGGTAGTCAATACTCTTGAAACCTGGGCCCTATCGTTTTAGGATGTGATCAGTTTTTTAAATCGCAATAGTTCTGGCTACGAGTACACATTAGATCCATTACTTATGTCTGGTGTAAGTTTAAACTACAGTTGAACTTGACTAGAGTTTAACCCTTCCACTTCGGCCGATTAAGCTGAGATGAGCATCGAAATTTTATGTTATCGAACAAAGTGGCAAGGTTAAACTCTAGTCAACTTTAACTGTAGTTTAAACTCGAACTGAAAAACCGGGCATTATTGTCATTTATACGAAGAGTTTAACAGATTCATATTTATCGTTAGAGTAAAATTTCTTTTCGATACGTAATCGTATAATACGTGATGGGTACTGCACATCGATGAGTTATAATTGAATGAGCTACAAAAATGCGTACTTGGAAAAATTTGTATGTAAAATTTTTGGCATTCGTGAGTTTTGTTTTGATCTCTTGGGAAATTGGAAAGAGAAAGCATTATATTTTAATTGAAAATTATTAAACAGTTGAAGAGAAAAGAAAGGCCGAGTAAATTTTTATCAAATTACGTCATTAAAATTTTTTTCTTATTTTAAAATTTTTCGGAAAAAACTTTTAGGAACTTCATCACTGACCTATCTCAAAGACGTTTTCGAAAAAATTTTAGAAAATTTTGCGAAAATTTCTTTGATATTTTTGAGTATGCAGTTGTTATAGGTCTTTCAGAAATCATATTGATTTTTGACAGGTAAGTGTCAATTCTCATGATTATTTCTCTTTTCAATGTATGTACACCAAAGCCTTTATTAGTTTCAAATAAACAACTAACTACAACTATTTAGGCCCGGTTTCTCAGTACAAGTTAAACTCAGTTTGTAAGTTTCCACTTTAACTGAAGTTTAAGCTTAGCTTAACCGGCCGATCTGGCAGGGTTAAACTCTGGTTAACCTATCACCCAATATGCACAGGTACAACTTTTTTCCAACCTTTGAGAAATATGTAGTTCTCAAATGGAAATCCAACTTTTACAACAATTGGAGATCAAATCGTTTTTCCAAAGTTTGTTTTCAAATTGAGTGCTCTTGCAGGTCAATTTGAGGTAGGTATTACGTATTACTTAAAATTTTTTCAGATGGTAACGCGTTTATTCATTTATGTGTGTGCCAATGCTGTCCAATCATCTGTCAAAAGATTGGGTAGCAGTGATAGCAGTGAAACTGAAAAAATGAATTAATTGATATATTTCGGGGAAGTATCCAATTTTAATATTGTAAGTATTTAATTAATTAAATATACATATGTGCAACTATTAAAATGCATAGAAGCAAGAAAATTAGAAGTGAGGTAAGGCAGGTGGTGGCTTTGCTGTCGGAGCGCTCGCCAACAATTGAAAGTTTGCCAATGGAGCCTGCACGAACAAAATATCTCAGCTTTGGTGCAAAGAATTTTTAAAATTTTGTAAGAATCTAATTAATGAATTACAAAAAAATGAATTACAATTTATTTTAATTTATGTTTAATCTCATAAACTGAAACCAAATTTATAAACAACGCTGTTATTTTTATTCAATTGGGATGGGAAATTTAATTCTAGAAGAGTTTTCTTTTTCACTTGAATCCAATTGGAGATTGATGTTGGAGTTAAAATTTATATCAAATAATTTCTCAAGTGGAGAACTGAAATTATTTACATATAAAAAATGTGCCGTTTTGTTTGAGAATGGGTTGGTTCTCCAATGGAGGTACAATGGATAATAAACATTGGAATTTGGAAAACGAGTTGGATTTCCATTTGACCTCAAACCAATTTCCAACAAAAATGTTTATTGGGCAGTTATTTGCGTTCGTTTGAAATGGCGTCGAATATACCCAACAAGCATTTAGGCTTGAGTACCATTACAACTCATGTTGATAACTAGGCATACTTCTAAAATTTCAAAAGCTGTTTCGAAACAGTGGCTCAACTCGAGAATCATAGCGTACTCGGCAAAAGAGGGAATTTTTTATAAAGCAAAAAATGATATTACTTAAGTTGAAAAAATGTAATTCCCAAATTTGGTTTTCTAACTGGACTCAAATGTAAAATTCCATATTACAGTATTTTCACGAAAATAAAATAAAATAAATTTTTAATTAATTACGCTTCATGACTGCTAACAACCAGGTGTTTATTTCTCACAATAAACAGCTGTTGGTTTTGGTAATACCATCTTGGAGATTTCTTTTCAACTCCACCTCAAGTCGATATCCAGTGTAGGATATCAACTGGAGAAATGTGTTGAATATTCATTTGAGAACTGTACATTTCTCAAAATCTCTCGTAAGTTGGATAATAATTAATAAAATAATATTGATGACGTTGGAGATCCACTCGAAAACTTTTAATTTTTACAAAATTTCTCAAACGTTGGTAGTGATTGAGAATGTAAGTGGATATCAACTTCAGAACTATCTGGTTTAAAAATAATTAAATAATGATGGTGGAAATCACCTCCGAAACTTGATATATATGGAGAATTTTTTATCCATGTTTGTTGGGTAAACAAAATCCAGCTGTTACCGTATCTACAAATTATCTAGATAATAGGGGGACTCATGTAACCGTATAAATGCCTTATAAAGTGTGTAAACGTATAAATTTATCTAGTTTACGCACGAGCTGTCAAATTTTGTATGAAAAATCATTTACACAATCTGTATAAATTTACGCGCACATTTCATTGTGTAAACGCGGTAAACTCAAAGGAATGCAACCTTGCAGACATTACAGAGGGCATTTTCATCAAAAATCTCCAACATCAGCAAGTAAAGGCGTTTTAGTTTTGATTTTTCACTTAGTCTTGGTATTTTTTAATTTGTATAACAATCAAAAAAATTTTTTTGGAAATAATACAGCTGAAAAGCAATCAATTTTATCAAGAGTATTACTAGGTGCGTTCATATAACCGCGTGTGTAAATGGATATAATTTTACACCTTATAAGTTTATATGCTATCATGAGTCCCCCTAATAAAAAAACCAATGTTGCCGCACAAAAAAGCCAACCCCAAAGGGGGTCTTAAACTTTGACTGAAAATCTGCTCAGTAGTTTAGCTGGAGTTTAATTTTGACTACAGTTTAAGCAAACTTAGTTTAAGCTTTGCTTAACCAACTACTGAAAAACCGAGCCTTATTGTAATTGGCGCGAATATATACGAAATATGACCGTTGTAAAGTTAATAATACTTAGCTTTGTGTATGCGAGTGCATATCTGATTAACACATAGCTAGTTTACAGGTTTTCTTGAGAGCATAAAGCTGCAGTTATGCACCGAAGTGTGTAACGTACGTATACGTATGCGTACGTACACACGTTTGAGCGAAATTTATGCCCTTAGTGGCAACGAAGAAATGTTGCCATTGACCTGGTTAAATGCATGCTTATGGAAACACCAACTTTTTATATTTTAATTTTTGATGTTGTAAAAGGCTGGAATTAATATTAAATAAGTATAAATAGATTACATACTTATAATCTGTACTTTTACATAATTATTTCGAATTATTTCCACAATATTTCAAACTTTAATTAGGTGTTTTTGCCTAAAAACTGCAAACGTCCAAAACTTAGCGCGCAAAAGTTTACTAGGCAACTCTGTCTATTGAGAGAGCGATCAGCTACGTTCCGGGCTACGTACGTACGTGCGTTGCAAGTCTGTGAGTTTTCGTTTAAATTGCACATTCATAAGATAGGTCGTGTCAGCTGACACTTTTTTGTACGTACGTTCGTGGGTAACTGCAGCTTAAGCTTTTACAAGCATTTCTAAACCTAACTACGTCGTTACATAGGTGCATATATAAGAACTAACAGTAGGATTCTAAATTTAACACTTAAGATAAAAATTTAAATAAAACAATGCCAACATACATAAATAGAATTACTATTGCGCAGAAGTAAATATCCGTTCTACTTTATTTCTAAGGGGTGGGGTCGAATTAACAACCAACAAAATCGCATTGTTATGGAATTTTCCATTGTAGAATTTGAAAACAACTTAAGACACAGGCAACATGAGCTACATATATCAAACATTCATACATAAATTAAAATGCATAAATGTATACGAAACGGGGATGAATTCTTTTGTATTTGGTTGTTTGTTAACTGAGAGCTCAGACACAAGTCAAGTTAATCAACCGTTGAGTTATAATTTTCTGAACGCACCGTTGCGTATTTTGGATCCACAACGGTTGGGATTTTACGTCGTTACTGAGCATACGTTTTTTCGCTATATTCGCTCAACGTGTTTATGGACAAATCATTGACATTTTAAAGTCTTGGTTATGAATACAATGTTTCCTCTTTATATTATAGTGAAGTGTGAAAAATAATTAAAGATAAATATTGTGGCGAATATTAGCATCACAATGCTATTAGTAAATAATAACAAAAACAAAACCAGCAAGCACCCACTTTATGTATGTACATGTACACATTAAAGCAAACAGCTACAGAGTTAACAGTGAAGTGAGGCAAATAATAAATTTGCTTACCGAAAGTGGCCCAACAGTGGATTCCATTTCGTTCCGCTTTATTCTCGTTTGAGAAAAAGTTGAGAATCCAAAAATTCTCAATTTAAAAATAAAGAAAAATTGCATATTAAAAATGTGCCTTTTAGCTTGAGAATGCTATCAACGGTTATTTGAAATGCATTTGAAAACTAACGTTTGAAATGTGAGAAATGGACTGATTCTCAAATGTATCTCAAACTGAGAATTGACAAGTGTTTACTGGGATGTAAGTTCTGCGCTAGTACCGAACTGATGTGTGTGATTCACTACAGGCTGATAAGAAAATGCGTAAGTTAAGTTGACATTACAACTTTTGTGTTTATTGCCAACATGTACGCTTGTAAAGATAACATATACATATACATATATGGCGAATCTAAAATGTTTCAAAAGTCACGTAAGCACCAACGCCACGACACAAACACAAAATATAATCGAAAGCATCGATTTAGATTCGCTTTGTGTATCGCTCTTAAAATAACTGTTACGATATTAATATACCTACATTCCCATAAAAGCTAGCCTATATAGGACCGTTGTAGGCCGCAAGGGACAATTTGATGTTTGGTATACATCTCATACTAGCTAGAATTTGCAGCCTTTACGGACTCTGTTGTTGTAGCAGTGCTACGTCCCATCCATACATACCTAAATGGCAAGTTCCACATTGGATAAAATCTGAAGATCCCCTCTGTAGTATGCAGCATGTACCTAATTGGAGAAGGCCACGACAGGGTAACTCTTCATGCTAAGGCGAATGTCACATGAGACATGCTGAACGCTTAGCATGAAATACTGATGGATCGTGGTCCGGATCGCAAAATATCTAGAAATTTTGAAATCCAACAATATGGATCGTGATACGGTTTTGACAGAATTGCCTCATTGTATGACATTCACCATAGAAAGTAGCTTATGGACAATGCAACCCAAGTAAAGGGGGCTGGTCTGCAAGAGCTGAGACAAAGTGATAAAAAACCAAAGTAAGGAAAAACATTTGGTCAATTAGATACGAAACTCCAGATGATTCTTATTGGATATACGTGCGAATATCGGACAAAAAATTTTCAAATCTATATCTATATTAACATATATTTTGAAAGCCGTTTTTTCTGGACCGCAAAGCTCGAGAACGGCTGAACCGATTGAGATGAAATTTAGAGCATAGATTTAGTGGTGGCTCGACATGGCTAAAAAACTGCAAGGATTTAGAAAGGTTTTTGAGATATCGACCAAAATGTGGTCATGCGATATGGGTATCAAACGATAGGTATCGACGAGGGTTTTAATGTAGAGTTGATTTCATTTCAATATCCAACTTAGTTTGCGAAATATCGACCAAAATTTGGACCAGGGTAACCCTAAAATGTGTTCATACGATATGGGTATCAAACGATAGGCATTGTAGAGGATATTAATGCAAGGTAGTTTTAATTTTGTTACCTTAGTTGGTTTGGGAGATATCGAAAATGTGGACAAAGGTAACCTCAGAAAGCTTATATACATATATTATGGGTATCAAAGATATATGTATATATAGAAGGTGTTAGTACACTATTTATAACTCAAGAACGGATGAACCGATTTGGCTGAAAATTGGTGGAGAGGCAGCTTAGAACCAGGAGACGAACAAAGGATACTTTTTATCCCGTTCTGGCTAGGGTCTAGAGATCAAAACGTGGACCTGGGTAATCCTGGATGTGTTTGTACAATATGGATATCAAATGGAAGCTGTTTCTGAGTACTTCGATACGGGGTATTTTTCGTACCCCTGGGTGACTAAGGTCTCGAGATATAGGCCAAAACGTGGACCCGGGTACCCCTAGAATGTCTTTATAGAATATGGATAACAAATGAAAACTGTTGATGAGTGCTTTAGTAGAGGGTAATTTTCATACCCCTGGATGACTAGGGTCTCGAGATATAGGCCAATACGAGGTCCCGTGTACGCCTAGGCAGTGTTTATACAATATGAATAACAAATGAAAGCTGTTGCTGAGTGCATTAGTACAGGGTAGTTTCATACCTATTGGTAACTAGGGTCTCGATATATAGGCCAAAACGTGGACCCGGGTACCCCTAGAATGTGTTTATACAATATGGATAACAAATGAAAGCTGTTGATTTGTGCTTTAGTACCGGATAATTTTCATACCTATTTGTGTCTAGGGTCTCGAGATATAGACCAAATCGTGGATCAGGGTAACACTAGGATGTGTTTTTGCATTATGGGTATCAAATTGAAGCTGTTGATGAGTGCTTTAGTACAGGGTAGTTTTCATACCTATTGGTGACTAGGGTCTCGAGATATAGGCCAAAACGTGGATCAGCGTAACACTAGTGCCCCTATTACCGTTTACAACTCAACTTAGTTGGGTTGTAATTAAAACAACTCAACTTTAAGACAACTCAACTCCTGTTTGGTATTACGAATTACAACTTATTTCAGTTGAAATTGAATTGAGTTGCCAACTTCAGAAAGTGATGATTTGACAGATAAATAAACAGCTGATCAATTTGTGGCAGAAATTTAAGCATTTTCAAATGTGATTTTTTTATTAATATTATATGAAATCTATTTTATAATGACAAAAATGTTGGTGATTGACATTTCGCGAATACGGAAAACATTCGCGTGATCATTCCAATCACTTGGAACTACCAAGCACCAAGTAAGAAAATGTTTAAGTGACAAACAAATAATGAGTTTCATATGAAGTTATTTTGCAGATTTGAAAGGAAGCATTTTACTCAGTACTAAACAAAATTAAGGACCATTTCCGCATACGCGTTCGTATTTTAAAATTATGCGCCATACTCCGATTCCTTGCTGACGGCAGCTATCAAATATGATGTGGAAATGATTTTGGTGTTGGACTGGTTTTAGATATTATTGAGGAGAATATTTGTGCGAAGTAGATTAAAACCCAAACAGAAAAAACTGTATTTTACTCAAATAGGATTCCCAGGAGTAGTGATAAGTATCAATGGGACTCGCATAATTATTTCACCTATTTTGGCTGCATCCGAACTGCGGCCAGCCTCGTCCAACTAAAGTCAAAAAGTTATTCAATGTAATTCGTTTAAACGTTGTTTTTTCTAGAAATGTGTACAAAATTGTTGATTATTGTTTGATTAAAAAAGGTTTAACTACCGGCTTTAAATGTTTTGCTTTTTTTTTGGTAACGTTTTATAAGCCCGTGCACCATCTAACTCTTATCAAAGGTGGTATCAAAAGACGGGTTTCCATCTCCGTTTTTAGGATTCGAGAGCGAAATATGAGGCCCGTTCCACAGTTTTTTTTGCACAGAACATCTTTCTGCGTTGGCGGCGTTTGGCCGCGATTCGTAAAAATAACTCTGGTTGGGTCCAACACCTTTCTGCACAGCTGTGTACAAAAAATCTGGCAAAATACAACAACCACATGAAATTAGATTTTATTAGAAATAAAATTTTTAATTTTTGTGGTAATTCTTTACGACAGCATGACACTGCTAATACGTGTCCAAAAATATCGAGAGAGGTATTAAACGATGCGTCTTGGCATCAGTATTAATAGTCCGAAGGCGGAAAATAAAAATTTTAACTCCTTGAAAAGATATTAAACAAAACCCGAAAAAAGACAACAACATTACAACCACATGAAAATCGCCAACTTCAACTACAAATATCTCCGGACGAGAGATAAAATATTTCTTTTCCGCCTTCGGATTATTGTTCTCGAGATTAATACGCGTCTCGATATTTTTGGACGCGTATTAGCAGTGCCATGCTGTCGCAAAGAATTACAATTTTTGTTTTCGGATTCTTAAATCGGAGGTCGAAACGTGTCTTTTGATATCAACTTTGAACATCTTTGTTAAAAATTAGGTGGTGAACCGTCTTCTAAAACGTAACATTTTTTCAAAACAACTGCAAAATTGCATGAGACAACTGCTAGTAAGCAGTTGTAAGATTTTGACGTCTTTGACAACTACACCAACACAAGGTTGTAAACGGCAATGCCACAAAAAGTTGTAAGACTAGACAACTCAACCGAAATTTTTTTTGACAGGTTGAGTTGTAATCTGTAATACCAAATTGCGAAATTTCAACTCAACCAGAGTTGAGTTGTAAACGGTAATAGGGGCATAGGATGTGTTTTTACATTATGGTTATCAAATTGGAGCTGTTGATGTGTGCTTTAGTGCAGGGTACTTTTTAGACCGCTGGGTGACTAGGGTCTCGAGATATAGGCCAAAACGTGGACCCGGATGCCCCTAGAATGTGTGTGTAATATGGATATCAAGTGGAAGCTGTTGCTGCGCTTTCAAATAATTTTCATTGTGATATTCGATTTAGTCGCATCAACCCGGAAAAACTGATAAATATGCATGCGAAGCCGAAATAAAGACATGAATTAATAAAGACAAACATATCTATTTACATACGTCCCATTCGATTTGCCTGAAATTTGGTATATAAATTTGCCTATACTAGTATTTGAGATCCTTTTTTCCGGGAAGTAGACCAGAGACGGACTGGGATTAGGACTAAGACTCGGAGTGGGACTGGGAATGGAACAAAATACATACCACCCTCTGGGACTGGCAATTGGGATAAAGAAGAATGAGAAGAACTGGAGAGAAGCGAAAAGAGGGAAGGAGAAGGAGGCTGAGAAAGAGTGAGACGAAGATAGAGATAGATGAAGCGAAAAATACGGAGGGAGGAGTGAATAAAAGGATTAAGAACAAGTAAGGAAGGTTAAGTTCGGGTGTAACCGAACATTACATACTCAGTTGAGAGCTATGGTGACAACATAAGGGAAAATAACCATGTAGGAAAATGAACCGAGGGAAACCCTGGAATGTGTATCAAATGAAAGGCATTAAAGAGTATTTTATAAGGGAGTGGGCCATAGTTCTATAGGTGAACGCCATTTAGGGATATAGCCATAAAGGTGGATCACGGTTGACTCTAGAATGCGTTTGTACGATATGGGTATCAAATGAAAGGTGTTAATGAGTATTTTAAAAGAGAGTAATCCTTAGTTCCATAGGTGGACGCCGTTTCGAGATATCGCCACAAAGGTGGACCAGAGGTGACCCTAGAATTTGTTTGTACAATATGGCCATCAAACGAATGGTGTTAATGAGTATTTTAAAAGGGAGTGGGCCTTAGTTCTATAGGTGGATGCCGTTTCGAAATATCGCCATAAAGGTGGACCAGGGGTGACTCTATAATGTGTTTGTACGATATGGGTATCAAATTAAAGGTATTAATGAGGGTTTTAAAAGGGAGTGGTGGTTGTTGTATAGGTGGTCGCCTTTTCGAGATATCGCCATAAAGGTGGACCAGGGGTGACTCTAGAACGCGTTTGTACGATATGGGTATCAAATGAAAGATATTAATGAGTATTTTAAAAGGGAGTAATCGTTAGTTCCATAGGTGGACGCCGTTTCGAGATATCGCCATAAAGGTGGACCAGGGGTGACCCTAGAATTTGTTTGTACAATATGGGTATCAAAAGAAAGGTGTTAATGAGTATTTTAAAGGGAGTAATCGTCAGTTCCATAGGTGGACGCCGTTTCGAGATATCGCCATAAAGGTGGACCAAGGATGACCCTAGAATTTGTTTGTACAATATGGGCATCAAACGAAAGGTGTTAATGAGTATTTTAAAAGGGAGTGGGCCTTAGTTCTATAGGTGGACGCCGTTTCGAAATATCGCCATAAATGTGGACCAGGGGTGACTCTATAATGTGTTTGTACGATATGGGTATCAAATTAAAGGTATTAATGAGGGTTTTAAAAGGGAGTGGTGGTTGTTGTATAGGTGGTCGCCTTTTCGAGATATCGCCATAAAGGTGGACCAGGGGTGACTCTAGAACGCGTTTGTAGGATATGGGTATCAAATGAAAGATATTAATGAGTATTTTAAAAGGGAGTAATCGTTAGTTCCATAGGTGGACGCCGTTTCGAGATATCGCCATAAAGGTGGACCAGGGGTGACCCTAGAATTTGTTTGTACAATATGGGTATCAAAAGAAAGGTGTTAATGAGTATTTTAAAGGGAGTAATCGTCAGTTCCATAGGTGGACGCCGTTTCGAGATATCGCCATAAAGGTGGACCAAGGGTGACCCTAGAATTTGTTTGTACAATATGGGCATCAAACGAAAGGTGTTAATGAGTATTTTAAAAGGGAGTGGGCCTTAGTTCTATAGGTGGACGCCGTTTCGAAATATCGCCATAAATGTGGACCAGGGGTGACTCTAGAATATGTTTGTACGATATGGGTATCAAATTAAAGGTATTAATGAGGGTTTTGAAAGGGAGTGGTTGTTGTTGTATAGGTGGTCGCATTTTCGAGATATCGCCATAAAGGTGGGCCAGGGGTGACCCTAGAATTTGTTTGTACAATATGGGTATCAAAAGAAAGGTGTTAATGAGTATTTTAGAAGGGAGTAATCCTTAGTTCCATAGGTGGACGCCGTTTCGAGATATCGCCATAAAGGTGGAGCAGGGGTGACCCTAGAATTTGTTTGTACAATATGGGTATCAAAAGAAAGGTGTTAATGAGTATTTTAAAAGGGAGTAATCCTTAGTTCCATAGGTGGACGCCGCTTCGAGATATCGCCATAAAGGTGGACCAGGGGTGACTCTAGAATGAGTTTGTACGATATGGGTATCAAATTAAAGGTATTAATGAGAGTTTTAAAAGGGAGTGGTGTGAAGGCGTTTTCCAGATATCGACCAAAATGTGGACCAGGGTAACCCAGAACATCATCTGTTGGATACCGCTAATTTATTTATATATGTAATACCTACCAAGATTTTAAGGGTTTTTTAATTCGCCCTGCAGAACTTTTCATTTTCTTCTACTTAATATGGTAGGTGTCACAACCATTTTATAAAGTTTTTTCTAAAGTTATATTTCGCGTCAATAAAACAATCCAATTACCTTACCATGTTTCATCCCTTTTTTCGTATTTGGTATAGAATTATGGCATTTTTTCATTTTTCGTAATTTTCGATATCGAAAAAGTGGGCGTGGTCATAGTCGGATTTCGTTCATTTTTCATACCAAGATAAAGTGAGTTCAAGTAAGCACGTGAACTAAGTTCATTACAGATATGTCGATTTTTGCTCAAGTTATCGTGTTAACGGCCATGCGGAAGGACAGATGGACGACTGTGTATAAAAACTGGGCGTGGCATCAACCGATTTCGCCCATTTTCACAGAAAACAGTTAACGTCATAAAATCTATGCCCCTACCAAATTTCAAAAGGATTGGTTAATTTTTGTTCGACTTATGGCGTTAAAAGTATCCTAGACAAATTAAATGAAAAAGGGCGGAGCCACGCCCATTTTGAAATTTTCTTTTATTTTTGTATTTTGTTGCACCATATCATTACTGGATTTGAATGTTGACATAATTTACTTATATACTGTAAAGATATTAAATTTTTTGTTAAAATTTTACTTTAAAAAAATTTTTTTTTAAAAGTGGGCGTGGTCCTTCTCTGATTTTGCTAATTTTTATTAAGCGTAAATATAGTAATAGAAGTAACGTTCCTGCCAAATTTCATCATGATATCTTCAACGACTGCCAAATTACAGCTTGCAAAACTTCTAAATTACCTTCTTTTAAAAGTGGGCGTGGTTTAGTCCGATATCGTTAATTTTAAATAGCGATCTGAGATGAGTGCTCAGGAACCTATATACCAAATTTCATCAAGATACCTCAAAATTTACTCAAGTTATCGTGTTAACGGACGGACGGACATGGCTCAATCAAATTTTTTTTCGATCCTGATTATTTTGATATATGGAAGTCTATATCTATCTCGATTCCTTTATATATGTACAACCAACCGTTATCCAATCAAACTTAATATACTCTGTGAGCTCTGCTCAACTGAGTATAAAAAGTGAAGAGGGGGAGAGCAGAGTTAGACGGAAAAAGTTTATTAAAATGTATGCAGATAGACCAAATTTAGGGCAGAACAATGTCTGCCGGGTCTGCTAGTTCATACATATATACGTGAATATACATACATACATAGCGCCGAACGAATGAACAGAATACAAGCACGGAAAGATGATAAAGTACATAGTTTCAGCTGACTCCACAGAACCGTTCATTCGTGTACGGGTATATATCGTGTGCCTATGTAGGTATGTATGTATGTACGTTGATTCGTGGAGGGGTCGGTTATAAATATATAGAAATGTACCTTCCCACTGGGAAATATATATATTCATAGTTGAATGCGATTTTTGTATAATTAACCGCATAGATGAAGTTTGGTATTAACATATATATTTGGATTCGATTTTTTCCTAGTCTTCGAATATTTATGTACATATGTATGCATATTTTCACCCAATCATTCACGAGCGGACACATTCTATGCTTACTTTTGTTTGTTCTTTTTGTAATTTTGTAAGACACATAATCTATACATATGTATGTATGTACATAAAAATGAATTTGTGTGCGTTAGTATGTTCAAAGCCGAAAAACGGCTATACTGATTTTAATAATTGTTTCTCTGTTAGTTTCGATCTGATTCAGGGATCGCAGTTTGATCCAACTTGAAATATAGGATAGCGTTCCTGTGAAGTTTATTTCCGGGAAGTGGACCAGGGATCGATCTATTCAAACAAATTCCATTCAAGGTTCGATTTACATGAAATTTGGTATATAGGTAGCCCTTTGCCTAGATTAGTATTTTCGATAGCTTTTTTTCGGGACCGATCTTTTCGAACAAAATCTGTTCTTGGTTCGATTTACCTGAAATCGGGCATATGGGTAGCACTTTGCCTACATTAGTTTTTATGCATTTTTTCGGGAAATGGAGCAGGAGCCGACTAGAACTGGGACTGGGAGAAGGAGATAGAGTTACACGAAGATAGATAGAGCGGAAAAAAAGTGGGGCAAAGACGGAGAGGGAGACGCAGAAAAAAAGGCAGAGGGAAGAGTAAATAAAAAGATAAGGAAAAGAGGGAGAGAGTAAGAGGTAAAAACTGCTTAAAAATTATGCAGAATACCAAAGCTAGGGCAGAACAACGCCTGCCGGGTTTGCTAGTGTAATAATAAATGTGATGTCAACAACATAAACTCACTTTTTCGGCAACTCAATTTACCAGGCCCGTATTACGTGTTACGATCAGTGACTGAAACCCATTTTCGCTCAAGCGATAACTATGCAACTGTCAAGCTTTTTGTAAAAATTATAATATGTTATGGATCTAACGAGTACTATTTGTCGCTAGTTCAAATATGCCATTAATCCGATCCCCCATTTCATAGCTAGTGTGATTTAAAAAATGAGTTTCGATCACGGATCGTAACACGTAATACGGGCCCAAAGTATTTACTCGTACTAAAAAGTAATAAATTTTGATTGCTTCATTTTTCGTACACATTTTCTAAAAAAAAAAGTTTTCTGCAAAATTTTGTCTATAATCTTTTGGGGAATACAAAGTTTCATTAATCTTTATGTCTAAAAATTCTGGAAGCTGGTTATTATATTTCTAAACGAACAGCTTGACCCGCCCCCTTTTTTGTTACGCTCTCCAAAATACATACTTTTAATGCCATAAGTCGAACAATAATCTCCCAATCCGAATGAAATTTGGCATACAAATTTTTTTCGTAGCTACAACTGTTATGTCCGATTTTCAGTGCGAGTTTAAACTACAGTTAAAGTTGACTGTTGTTGTTGTTTAACCTTGCCACTTTTACCCTCTCAAGTTCATCCGTGGTAGCCTCTGTATCCTTTTTGCTTCTTTTGAACGGAATAGATCCATATACATATTGTGACGAATATTAGTGACACTAAGTGATACTCACATCACTAGTCTGATGCTAAGTAAATGAAGCCACAACAACAATAAAGCAGGCAGTCACTTGTATCTATATAAACGAATCAATCATTATGTCTACACATATGTACGTACACGCAGCGGAGAGAGATGCACAAACACATGCATATATCTTATCTGAGATGCTCCCAAATGGAAATTATCTGTGGAAGTATCACTCACATATACACGCGCATATGAGAAGCTATAACGTGCATCTGTAGTTATGCTATAGCTGGTAATTTTATAGCTGCTAGTAAATTCTAGAAATAGAAGCGCCTAGAAGTATGCGAACGACAAATCACAGAGTATAAAAGGAGGTAAAGCTGAGAATCAGATTCAGTTTGATTTAAGCACGCTATCTGTCGAGTAGTAGAAGTGTTATTGTGAAGTACCTTAAAGTAGTCTAATAAAGACCATTTTGCTTTATTGAATATTGGAGTTGTTTATTCAACAGTTTAGTGATTCGAACGTTAGCAGAAGGTTGCAAATAAGCGGAATTGCACTAAATTCGTTACAATTGGTGTCAGAAGAGCAATTGTTGAATAAATTCCAGAGGACAACAAGGACATGGCAAAGTTAAGTGAATTGAAGATCCAGCAACTGAAGAAGGAGTTGGAGAGCCGTGGATTGAATACAACCGGCATTAAACTCGAACTTCAGGCACGACTACGAGAGGCAATGGAAGCAGAAGGAATTAACGTGGAAGAGTACGTCTTTTATCTTGATGTCGACGAGACAACAACAAAAGTTGAAGACAACAACAAAAGTTGAAGACAACAACAAAAATTTAAGAGAAAAACGAAACATCGCAAACAGTTACGAGCACAGACTTGAACATGATTTTGGCTGCAATATCTGCTCAAACATCGACAATGGCATCTCAACTGGAATCCCAGGAGAACCGTTTAACATCCTAGATGGAATCACAGGAGACAAGCATATCCGAAATGTCGTCGCAAATGTCATATCAGCTGGAATCGCAGCTCTGCTCAACTGGAAGAGCAAGAAGGACGTATTTCCTGGAAGTTGGAGGCGCAAGATACAAAAATTTTAGAGATTGAGGAAAAAATCGATGCCGAGGGGGATGCTTGTGAGGACGTATCGAGCAGTTGCAACTAAATCGCCCAGCAGTTTCAACGAGTAATCCAAAGGTAAAAACACCATCCTTTCACGGTTATGTTCCTTTCCAGGTCTTTAAGTTACAATTTGAGAAGACCGCAACAGTGAACAACTGGAATGCTGGAGATAAAGATGCTGCATTGTTCGTGGCTTTAAAAGGATCAGCTGCTGAGATATTACAGACCATCCCAGAGTACGAACGTAACAGTTATGAAGCATTGATGGCTGTTGTAGAACGGCTATGCGGAAGCGAACACAGGAAACAGATATATCAAATAGAATTACAAAACCGTTACCAAAAACCTGATGAGACTTTGCAAGAGTTTGCTTAGGATGTTGAAAGGTTGGCTCATTTGGCAAATGCGGACGCACCCGTGGAATACACCGAGAGGGTAAAAATCCAGAGCTTCATAAATGGCATACGAGATGGGGAAACGAAACGAGCTACATATGCGAATCCAAAACTAACATTTGCTGAAACGGTATCGCATGCACTGACTCAGGAAACAGCCTCACCGGTCCTGGTTGTTCCAACTTGGCTGGTTGTAAACGCAAAGCTGGAGGAGATAAGCAAGAGCGAGACAGATGTAAACATCGAAAACTTGGCCCAGCTATTGAATGTCCTGTTATATCTATCTCGCAAATTGGAAGAAAATCGAGCAGTCTTACCGTCAGAGGAAATGTGGATGGCAAGGAGCGTTTACTGACTATAGATACGGGCGCATCTCATTCCTTAATCCGATCTGATTTGGCCAACAGGAGAGAAAAACCATTACCTGGAGCAAGGTTGCGTACGGTTACTGGCGACTATAACCAAGTCCAAGGAGAAGTGATCTGTGAAGTCTTAATTGGGAAGGTCATGGTTCTACACAAATTCGTTGTGACGGAGATCGTTGATGAAGTCATATTGGGAGTGGATTTCTTAGATGACTATGACATCAGGATCGATATGCAGAGAAGGATTATGCAGTATAAGAACAAGGACGTGCTACTTAACTTCAGTTTTGAGCAAGGGTTCAGCAGTAAGCTAGTGCTGGTGCAGAAGACTCGAAAAAGACCACGAAAGTCAAAGGTAAAGGTTGATTGATCGAATGGGCCAAATCACGCGAAATCAAGAGCACCTGCGAGAGAAACACTGGCATTGACAAAACCAAATGGACGCACAAAAACGAAGGAAAGAATTTCCCAGAATGAATGCGGGGGTAGTTTCAAGCCAGGGCGCACTACTATTGTGAAACGTCGGAACGATACTGATTATGCGAAGCCAATCGGTCAAGCGCAAGCTCTACGAAGTAGTTCATTGGCCAAACAACAGAGTGTGAGGGAACGGTCCAGGATAATGAGTAGTAGGATGAAACACAGGTACGACAAGAACAATAACTCAGAAGGTTTCTTGGAGGGAGATTTGGTACTGCTATACAACCCTCACCGGCGGAAAGGTGTTCCATCCAAATTTTGGTGCAGTTGGGAAGGCCCGTGCAGAGTTGTAAAGAGGATCAGTGATGTCATCTACCGCATACAAACAATTGGGAACCACGAAATAGAAGTGTGGTTCATTTGGAGAGGCTAGCAGCGGTTAGATCGAGAGATTTGTCTGATCGGGACTGGTGAAGGGCTGTGTGACGAATATTAGTGACACTAAGTGATACTCACATCACTAGTCTGATGCTAAGTAAATGAAGCCACAACAACAATAAAGCAGGTAGTCACTTGTATCTACATAAACGAATCAATCATTATGTCCACACATATGTTTTTTTTTGCTAAGTAAATGAAGCCACAACAACAATAAAGCAGGCAGTCACTTGTATCTACATAAACGAATCAATCATTATGTCTACACATATGTACGTACACGCAGCGGAGAGAGATGCACAAACACATGCATATATCTTATCTGAGATGCTCCCAAAAGTAGGCAATTATATGTGGAAGTATCACTCACATATAGACGCGCATATGAGAAGCTATAAAGTGCATCTGTAGTTACGTTATAGCTGGTAATTTTATAGCTGCTAGTAAATTCTAGAAATAGAAGCGCCTACAAGTATGCGAACGACAAATCACAGAGTATAAAAGGAGGTAAAGCTGAGTATCAGATTCAGTTTGATTTAAGCACGCAGAAGGTTGCAAATAACCGGAATTGCACTAAATTCGTCACATTAGCTCTGTTTTTTTTACTTCTATATACGTTTACGCTTAAACTTTATATGGACTGCTAAGCGACAAACTTTAAATACACCTCTGAAATTGCTGCGCATAAAATTTGTCCTACTAAATTTCAATACGCATTATACTCAGATGTAACTGAAATATGTGTTTTTGTTTCACCCTCTACACTAATTCTATGTGTTTTATAAGTGTCCACAATTCATCGCAACTGATTCAGCTATATGTTATACCCTATGGCCATCAGACGGTTATGTCTCCGCTTTTCGGTACACCCTGTACTGCTATGTTAGTTATTTAACCACTGCCGCTAGATGGGTCTCCTAAGCATTATCTAAGCGAGGATAGGCGTTTTTTTCCACGTGCAAACGAAACGTATACGCGTGTAAAAAAAAAACACGGCTAATATGTATTATTGCGCAGCCTTATAATACTATTAACCACACAAAGCAAACAAACAGCGTTTCAAGTGCAAAGCTGGGTATGTTCGGTTTCACCTCAACTTAAGACTTACTTATTGGTTTTATTTAAAATTTTTAATATTTGTTTTTCATACTAACCCCCTTAAAAATAGGTTTATAAAGTTCTATTAATCGTACGGATACAACAGCCGTGTTTTTTCTACACATACATATATGTATACGTCTACGTTTGCGGGTAAAAAAACGCTCATCCTGACTTAGATAATGTTTAGAAGACCCACCATTCTAGCGGCAGTGGTTAAATAACTAGCTACAGAACATGTTGTACCGAAAAGCGGAGACACAAACCTCTATTGGCCATACTGTATAAACTATAGCTGAATCGGTTGCGATGAATAGTGGACACACACCAATTGTAGAGGTGAAACATATTTCAGCTGCATCTGGGTACAGGGGCGTAGCGACGGGGGGTTTAAACCACCTCCCCCCTTGCCTCAGGATCATTTGATTTTTTAGGTCGTTACAATTCAAATATTTGATGTTTTTATGTCTATGTTAATAAATTTCTTTATAATTCTGCTACGTATTTACATTGTTGGTAATATTATATTTTTAATATGCAAGCATATGTATGTACGAAGTGAACATTTATATTTTAATCATATTCTGTTTCATAATAATTCCGCAATTTATTATACTCAGTTGAGCAGAGCTCACAGAGTATATTAACTTTGATTGGATAACGGTTGGTTGTACAGGTATAAAGGAATCGAGATAGATATAGACTTCCATATATCAAAATCATCAGTATCGAAAAAAAAATTCGATTGAGCCATGTCCGTCCGTCCGTTCGTTAACACGATAACTTGAGTAAATTTTGAGGTATCTTGATGAAATTTGGTATGTAGGTTCCTGGGCACTCATCTCGGATCGCTGTTTAAATTGAACGATATCGGACTACAACCACGCCCACTTTTTCGATATCGAAAATTTCGAAAAATCGAAAAAGTGCGATAATTCATTACCAAAGATGGATAAAGCGATGAAACTTGGTAGGTGGGTTGAGCTTATGACGCAAAATTGAAAATAAGTAAAATTTTGGACAATGGGCGTGGCACCGCCCACTTTTAAAAAAGGTAATTTAGAAGTTTTGCAAGTTGTAATTTGGCAGTCGTTGAAGATATCATGATGAAATTTGGCAGGAACGTTACTTGTATTACTATATGTATGATTAATAAAAATTAGCAAAATCGGAGCAGTGAAAATTTTACAAAAAATTTAATATCTTTACAGTATATAAGTAAATTATGTCAACATTCAACTCCAGTAATGATATGGTGCAACAGAAGACAAAAAAAAAACGAAAATTTCAAAATGGGCGTGACTCCGCCCTTTTTCATTTGATTTGTCTAGGATACATTTAATGCCATAAGTCGAACAAATATTTACCAATCCTTGTGAAATTTGGTAGGCGCTTAGATTCTAGGACGATAACTGTTTTCTGTGAAAAAGGGCGAAATCGGTTGAAGCCACGCCCAGTTTTTACACAGTATATCGTCTGTCCTTCCGCTCCGCCGTTAACACGATAACTTGAGCAAAAATCGATATATCTTTACTAAACTCAGTTCACATAATTATCTGAGCACACTTTGTATTCGTATAAAAAATGGCCGAAATCCGACTATGACCACGCCCACTTTTTCGATTTCGAAAATTACGAAAAATGCCATAATTCTATACCAAATACGAAAAAAGGGATGAAACATGGTAATTGCATTGGTTTATTGACGCAAAATATAACTTTAGAAAAAAACTTTGTAAAATGGGTATGA
The DNA here is from genome assembly GCF_040869045.1 of Eurosta solidaginis. NCBI lineage: Eukaryota > Metazoa > Arthropoda > Insecta > Diptera > Tephritidae > Eurosta > Eurosta solidaginis. Next base: position 194,991,215 of record NC_090321.1, read on the forward strand.
ACCTACCATATTAAGTAGAAGAAAATGAAAAAGTTCTGCAGGGCGAAATCGAAAGCCCTTGGAATCATGGCAGGAATACTGTTCGTGGTATTACATATATAAATAAATTAGCGGTACCCGACAGATGATGTTATGGGTCACCCTGGTCCACATTTGGTCGAAATCTCGAAAACGCCTTCACATATACAACTACAACTCCCTTTTAAAATTCTTATTAATACCTTTAATTTGACACCCATATTGTACAAACGCATTCTAGAGTCAACCCTGGTCCACCTTTATGGCGATATCTCGAAAAGGCCTCCACCTATAGAACTAAAGCCCACCCCTTTTAAAATACTCATTAACACCTTTCATTTGATACCCATATCGTACAAACAAATTCTAGAGTCACCCCTGGTCCACCTTTATATCGTTATTTCGAAAAGCCGTCCACCCATAGAACTAAGGGCCACTCCCTTTTAAAATACTCATTAACACCTTTCGTTTGATACCCATGTTGTATAAACGCATTCTAGAGTCATCCCTGGTCCACCTTTATGGCGATATCTCGAAAATGCGTCCATCTATAAAACTAAGGCCCACTCCCTTTTAAAATACTCATTAACACCTTTCATTTGATACCCATATTGTACAAACAAATTCTAGAGTCACCCCTGGTCCACCTTTATGGCGATATCTCGAAAAGGTGTCCACATATAGAACTAAGGCCCTCGCCATCTTAAAATACTCATTAACACCTTTCATTTGATACCCATATCGTACAAACAAATTCTAGAGTCACCCCTGGTCCACCTTTATGGCGATATCTCGAAAAGGCGTCCACCTATTGAACTGAGGCGAACGCCCTTTTAAAAAACTCATTGACACCTTTCATTTGATACCCATATCGTACAAACAAATTCTAGAGTCACCCCTGGTCCACCTTTATATCGTTATTTCGAAAAGCCGTCCACCCATAGAACTAAGGGCCACTCCCTTTTAAAATACTCATTAACACCTTTCGTTTGATACCCATGTTGTATAAACGCATTCTAGAGTCATCCCTGGTCCACCTTTATGGCGATATCTCGAAAATGCGTCCATCTATAAAACTAAGGCCCACTCCCTTTTAAAATACTCATTAACACCTTTCATTTGATACCCATATTGTACAAACAAATTCTAGAGTCACCCCTGGTCCACCTTTATGGCGATATCTCGAAACGGTGTCCACATATAGAACTAAGGCCCTCGCCATCTTAAAATACTCATTAACACCTTTCATTTAATACCCATATCGTACAAACAAATTTTAGAGTCACCCCTGGTCCACCTTTATATCGTTATTTCGAAAAGCCGTCCACCCATAGAACTAAGGCCCACTCCATTTTAAAATACTCATTAACACCTTTCGTTTGATACCCATATTGTATAAACGCATTCTAGAGTCATCCCTGGTCCACCTTTATGGCGATATCTCGAAAATGCGTCCATCTATAAAACTAAGGCCCACTCCCTTTTAAAATAATCATTAACACCTTTCATTTGATACCCATATCGTACAAACAAATTCTAGAGTCACCCCTGGTCCACCTTTATGGCGATATCTCGAAAAGGCGTCCACCCATAGCACTAAGGCCCACTCCCTTTTAAAATACTCATTAACACTTTTCATTTGATACCCATATCGTACAAACAAATTCTAGAGTCACCCCTGGTCCACCTTTATGGCGATATCTCGAAAAGGCGTCCGCCTATAGAACTAAGGCCCACTCCCTTTTAAAATACTCATTAACACCTTTCATTTGATACCCATATCGTACAAACAAATTCTAGAGTCACCCCTGGTCCACCTTTATGGCGATATCTCGAAAAGGCGTCCACCTATTGAACTGAGGCGAACGCCCTTTTAAAGAACTCATTGACACCTTTCATTTGATACCCATATCGTACAAACAAATTCTAGAGTCACCCCTGGTCCACCTTTATGGCGATATCTCGAAAGGCCTATAGAAGTAAGGCCCACTCCCTTTTAAAATACTCATTAACACCTTTCATTTGATACCCATATCGTACAAAATAATTCTAGAGTCACCCCTGGTCCACCTTTATGTCGATATCTGGAAAAGCCGTCCGCCTATAGAACTAAGGCCCACTCCCTTTTAAAATACTCATTAACACCTTTCATTTGATACACATATCGTACAAACAAATTCTAGAGTCACCCCTGGTCCACCTTTATGGCGATATCTCGAAAAGCCGTCCGCCTATAGAACTAAGGCCCACTCCCTTTTAAAATACTCATTAACACCTTTCATTTGATACACATATCGTACAAACAAATTCTAGAGTCACCCCTGGTCCACCTTTATGGCGATATCTCGAAAATCCGTCCGCCTATAGAACTAAGGCCCACTCCCTTTTAAAATACTCATTAACACCTTTCATTTGATACCCATATCGTACAAACAAATTCTAGAGTCACCCCTGGTCCACCTTTATGGAGATATCTCGAAAAGCCGTCCGCCTATAGAACTAAGGCCCACTCCCTTTTAAAATACTCAATAACACCTTTCATTTGATACCGATATCGTACAAACAAATTCTAGAGTCACCCCTGGTCCACCTTTATGGCGATATCTCGAAAAGCCGTCCGCCTATAGAACTAAGGTCCACTCCCTTTTAAACTACTTATTAACACCTTTCATTTGATATCCGTATCGTACAAACAAATTCTAGAGTCACCCCTGGTCCACCTTTATGGCGATATCTCGAAAAGCCGCCCCCCTATAGAACTAAGGCCCACTCCCTTTTAAAATACTCATTAACACCTTTCATTTGATACCCATATCGTACAAACAAATTCTAGAGTCTCCCCTGGTCCACCTTTATGGCGATATCTCGAAAAGGCGTCCACCTATAGAACTAAGGCCCACGCCCTTTTAAAATATTCATTAACACCTTTCATTTGATACCCATATCGTACAAACAACACATTCCAGGGTTACCCTAGGTTCATTTTCCTACATGGTGATTTTCCCTTATTTTGTCTCCATAGCTCTCAACTGAGTATGTAATGTTCGGTTACACCCGAACTTAGCCTTCCTTACTTGTTAAATATACAAATGTACATGTTAACTTTTATTATAATTTCATAAAGAAGTTTCCTTGTAAATTTGCCTAACGACCATCTACATACATATTAGAGAACAGCAAAAATCGAACACAACAACGTTCGATTACATTCGGCAACATGATCGTGTTCAATGATCCAACTTGCTTAAACGAACATAATCGACATTGATTTAAAATCAACCAACTTATTGCATGCGTGAATATAATCAATTCAGGCGTTTGCTCGTTTGCCTCAACCGCGATTACATTCATCGGAATGAAAAGGCAAATATGAAAACTCCATGCGTCTGAATATTTGCATGATTCTTCTGCTCTTACGTCACGGCGACAAGCTACATATAAACATACATATAAACATTGCTTACGGTTCTGTTTGTTTGACGAACTAAACGATACTAATTCTCATGCTTTGATTTTATTCTCCACATTTAAATAATGTTAAATTTACAGCATTTTTTCGAAGTACACATTTCCTATTTTGAAATATAATGCAAATTTGACATTATTTTCCATGTGTAAAACACATTATTGTAATGTAATATCTACATGTTTTTTCTTATCAAAAACACATTTCAAAAATGTAAAATTCAAATTATTTGATAAATGAAAAAATAATGTGTTTTTCACATTTTAAAATGTAAAAAACACATTAGTGTTTTTTCCGTGTAGATATGACTTTTTTAAATTAAATTTTTTTCTATTCGATCAGTTTCTTTCTTTTGAATTTTATATACGTACATATATACGTTAGATCTCATGCATAGGCTCAAAAAGCATGAATTCTACTTATTCCTGAAGGAGGGACTTCGTTTTTTTTATCAATTTATCTATGATTAATATTACAGGAATGCGATTCTGTGGCTTTTCCTAATGTTCACATGTTGTTGAAAATCTTGTGTACGCTTCCAGTAACAACGGCAACGAACGAGAGATCTTTTTAAACTCTTAGGCTGATTAAAAACTATTTGAGAAACACGATGAGTGAAAATCGATTGAATGGCTGTGCATCACTAAGCATCCACCGTGATCAAATTGTTGCCGTTGAAGAAGTTTTAGATGAAATGGCAAAGAAAAGCCGACGCATGCCCTTGAGTTTTTAATGTAACCTTTTTCATATCATATTCTAAATACACCTACTTTAATGTTAAAGCTAAAGACTTTTTTTATTTATTTAACTGAAAAAAAAAATTTTTTTTTTTAACCCCCCAAGGCAATTTTCTGGCTACGCCCCTCTCTGAGTATAATGCGTATTGAAATTTTGGAGTACTAAATTTCAGAAGAGTAAAGTTTACGTATATACATAGATGTAAAAAAACACAGCTAACATTTCAAAACGCTTTACCAACCATTTGTATTTTTTATGACGAAGTGGGTAAATATTTGCCGTCTTTCAGTGAGTTTTACAGCTCCGGCTCACACTCAATTCTCACGGGAATGCTCTGGATCATTGAGAGACTTGAGAAGCAGATGTCGTGAAATTTTCGCACACGTGAAATGTGATAGGCAGATGTCGCCGCTGTTTTTCATTTAACTCATACGGCGAAAGGCTAAGCAGCGACATCCCTTTTTGAAAAAGTACGTTTATTAAAGGCCGCGTTGCCAACCTAAAAATGAGTAATTAACAAATTATCTGGCTCACAAATTGAACCAGACTTCTATCTGGATTTATCTGGCTCAAATCGTTGTTGTTGCATTTACATGCAAAATTATTTATCTGGCTCAGGATTTTGCCACCGGATGATAGCTATTTGCGTTTAATAAGTCAAGTTAGCCAAGTTTAACCTCAACAAAATGGATTCGATTTAAATAAAATTTTTCATTTTGTATGTGTTTTTATTTTAACACTACATTCCAAAGATGACTTGATACGAAACTCTCTCAATTTTTGCGCTCTCACGAGGGATTTATCTCAAATTTGTGCTGGCAACAATCACAGATAAATCCCTCGCGCCAGCTGAAGCGGGTGCCAGAACAAAAAATGTGGCAGCTAAAACGAAAAACGGGCCAAAAATTTCGGTAAACTTTAGTTTGACCTACAACTGTAGAATAGCGTTCAAAAATTATGGGAAAAAGGATAAAAATACTTGTTTCAGTGTAAATATTATTAATTCGAAGGCGGAGGGTAAATATTATTTCCCATTCAAAACTTATCACTAAAAACAAGTTTTGTAAATATGAAGTCCCGATGCAACCAGTTCATTTTGATCACAGAACCTGGAACGTCAGATATGTAAGATAAGCCTTATCCACTAAATAAAGTTAACTATTGTATCCTAGGTCAAATTTACTCAAATTTCAAGAGTATTTGGTTTTCACTGTGAGTTAAATGCGTTACAATATTTGACTAATTAATTCAATCAAAATGTAAATTTTACTTAGATTTGTTTATATTTAACTCTAACTAGTCGTATTATTGTAAAATAAGTTTAAAGAAATGAATATTTTACGACTATCATTTTATTAAATGATTGAAACTATAATCGCCGAAATGTATGTCAAAAATCCCCATATTAAGATCTATTCATTTTTGTTTGGAGTGGCATCATTGACAAAAATGTGCATTTTGCCAGCGCTCTCTTGAAACAAAGAGTTGCAAATCCATTCATCTATGGTCTCACTTATATGTAAGAACATACATAAAAAAAGCTATAAAAATTATACATCTGTAGTTGTAGCTGAGAAATTTATAACTAACTAGTAAGTTCTGGAATTAGAAAAGCCTAGAAATATGCAACGAGGAGGTCAGTATAAAAGGGCGACAACAGTGGAGGCGAGAGATCAGTTTCATTTAAGCTATCAGTCAGTTTGGTTACTAAGCAAGCTAGTTGCAAAGTATAAGTGTTATTGTGAAGTACTTTAATAAAGGCCATTTTTCCATTATTCAATATTGGAGTTATTTATTCAACAGTTTAGCGATACGAACGTTAGCAGAAGATTGCAAATAAGGGGAATTGCAGTAAATTCGTTACAATTGGTGTCAGAAGAGGAATTGTTGAATAAATTCCGAAGACTTCGAATACAACTTGGACATGCCAAAGTTAAGTGAATTGAAGATCCAGCAACTGAAGAAGGAGTTGCAGAGCCGTAGATTGAATACAACCGGCATTAAACTAAAACTTCAGGAACGACTACGACAGGCAATGGAATTAGAAGGAATTGACGTGGAAGAGTATGTCTTTCATCTTGATGGCGAGGAAACAACAAAAATGGAAGAGACAGTTACGAGCACATACTTGAACATGATTTTGGCTGCAATATCTGCACAAACATCGACAGTAACATCAATGTCGTCGCAAATGTCAGAAATGTCGTCAGAAATAACATCGAAGATTGAAGCACAAGAAACGCGTATGTCAGAAATGTCGACACAGATTACATCCAAGATGGAAACTCAGCTGGAATCGCAGGAGAACCGTATAACAGCGAAGATTGAATATCTTCGAATATCCGAAATGTCGGCGCAAATTTCAGCACAGATATCATCGCAGATCTCTGCTCAACTGGAAGAGCAAGAAGGACGTATTTCCTTGAATTTGGAGGCGCAAGATACAAAAATTTTACAGTTTGAGGAAAAAATCGATGCCGAGGTGGATGCTTTGAGAGGACGTATCGAGCAGGTGCAAGTGAATCACCCAGCAGTTTCAACGAGTAATCCAAAGGTAAAAACACCATCCTTTGACGGTTCTGTTCCTTTCCAGGTCTTCAAGCTACAGTTTGAGAAGACCGCAGCAGTGAACAACTGGAATGCGGAAGATAAAGTTGCTGCACTGTTCGTGGCATTGAAAGGGCCTGCAGCGGAAATCTTACAGACGATACCAGAGTACGAACGGAACAGTTGATGGCTGCTGTAGAACGAAGTTATGGAAGCGATCATAGAAAACAGATATTCCAAATTGAGTTGCAAAACCGCTACCAAAAAGCAAATGAGACATTGCAGGAGTTTGCTTCAGATATTGAAAGATTGGCTCATCTTGCAAATGCGGACGCACCCGTGGAATACACTGAAAGGGTAAAAATCCATAGCTTCATAAAAGGCATACGAGATGTGGAAACGAAGCGGGCTGCATATGCGAATCCAAAACTAACATTTGCTGAAACGGTATCGCATGCACTGACTCAGGAAACAGCGTCCCTTCTGTGTAAGCCAGTATTCAAAGCACGCCGTGTGGAAGTAGAAAGGCCAGAGTGGGTAGACGCAATATTGGAGGCGCTGAAAGGATCGCAAAAGCGGAGTGAAAAAGTTATCAAATGCTTCAAATGCGGGAAGCCCGGTCACATTGCACGTCATTGCGATCTTGGTCCTGGTAGTTCCAACTTGGGTGGCCGTAAACGCAAAGCTGGAGGAGATGAGCAAGAGCGTGCCAGATGTAAAAATCGAGAGCTAGCTCCAGCTATTGAATGTCCTGTGATATCTGTGTCGCAAATTGGAAGGAAATCAAGCAGTCTTACCGTCAGAGGGAATGTGGATGGCAAGGGGCGTGTACTGACTGTAGATACGGGCTCATCTCATTCCTTGATTCGATCTGATTTAGTCAACAGGAGAGTAAAACCGTTACCTGGAGCAAGGTTGCGTACGGTCACAGGGAGGATAACCAAGTACAGGGAGAAGTGATATGTGAAGTCCCAATTGGGAAGGTCATGGTTCTACACAAATTCGTTGTAGCAGAGATCATTGATGAAGTCATATTGGGAGTGGACTTCTTAGTTGACCATGACATCAGGATCGATATGCCAAGATTATGCGCTATGAGAACCAGGATGTGCCACTTAACTTCAGTTGGGAAGAAGGGTTCAGCAGTAATCGAGTGCTGGTGAAAGAGATTCGACAAAAACCAAAAGTCAAAGGCAGCAGATCGGGCAAGGGTTGATGGAACGAATGGGGCAAACAAATCAAAACCGAAGGTACCTGTGAGATAAACACTGGCATTGAAAAACCCTAACGGACGTACTAAAACGAAGGAAAGAATTTCGCAGAAAGAATGCAAGGGTGGTTTCAAGCCAGGGCACACTACTGTTGTGAAGCGTAGGAACGATACTGATTATGCAAAGCAAATCTGTCCAGCGCAAGCACTACGAAGTAGTTCATTGGCCAAACACCGACGGAAAGGTGTTCCATCCATATTTTGGTGTAGTTGGGAAGGCCGTGCAAAGTTGTGAAGAAGATCAGTGACACCATCTACCGCATACAAACCATTGGGAAACCACGAAGTAGAAGAGTGGTACATTTGGAGATGCTAGCAGCGTTTAGATCGAGAGATTTGTCTGATCGGGACGATCAGACTTAGGTGGAGGGCAGTGTTACGAATGTTAGCAACACTAAGTACTGCCATATCTAGGCCGATGCTAAGCAGTGACGTGAATTCACATCAATACACATACGCGTGCACGCGGCGGAGAATAAAGCACAAGAACATGCAGATATCTTATCTGAAATGCTCCTAAAGGTATGCAATTGTGATTGTGAATGTGTCGCTCATACATGCAAGCGCATGGGGTATGAGAAAAGCTATAAAAATTATACATCTGTAGTTGTAGCTGAGAAATTTATAACTAACTAGTAAGTTCTGGAATTAGAAAAGCCTAGAAATATGCAACGAGGAGGTCGGACAGTATAAAAAGCTATCAGTCAGTTTGGTTATTAAGCAAGCTAGTTGCAAAGTATAAGTGTTTTGTGAAGTACTCTAATAAAGGTCATTTTTCCATTGTTCAATATTGGAGTTATTCAACAGTTTAGCGATACGAACGTTAGCAGAAGATTGCAAATAAGGGCAATTGCAGTAAGTTCGTTACAATATGTATATAAAAAATTAACGTAATTTTTGTATCTTTAAATTTTGTTGGTTTTCATCTAAAAAAAAAATAGTATATTAAGCTCCTGAACATGCCAAAGAAATACCATTTTTTATTTCGCACTTAAATTAGAAGATCGGAAAAGCTTGTAAACCTTTACTAAATATTTAATATTAGATAAAGCTTGTGAACCTTTACTAAATATTTAATATTAGATAAAGCTTGTGAATGTCCATTTTTGTTTTCATATTCTATTCACAGTAGAGTTGCAAGCGTAGGCAAGGCAGTAAAGTTCCAATACTTTTGAAATACAGGTAGTGAGGATTCAACTTAATTAATTAAACATTTGAATAGATTACATAACAATTTACTTATGTACATATTAAAGTCATTAGATTGATTGTAAATGCGAACTTATAGATAATTTGAATAAATTTACAAAATTAAACACAAATTTTAAATTAAATCTTAAATCGGCGTTTTTTAAGCAGTGAATTATTTAAAGGAGTCAGAACCAGTTTGGGCAACGATTTAACTGGTTAGCCATGGTTTGGAGAATGCGAAGGTGAAGAAAAGACGTATATTGTCAAAACACGTATTGGTCCCAAGCTCGCGTCTTTCAAAAGATTTTCGTTAATATCTTTTGAAAGACCGAAAAAGGCTCGGACCGCTCCGAAACTCGGGGTGCGATCCATAGTACCTTTGCGCAAACCTTCTTTCGGCCTTGGCGGCCCTAGGTTGTTGCAAGACCGGTTTGGAGATCAAAAAATATCCGCGCAGAACACTTTTCTTCAAATTTTTTTGTGGGTACACCAAAACTACAACAACCTCATGAACGTTTTCATTTTCGTTTGCAAATGTATCTTGACAGACGCAACATTTTTAAGTTCCGTTTTCGGATTCGCGGTCCTAGAACCAAAACGCGGCTTTTGACGGTACCCGATATTTATGAATTACCCAGAAATACTCAGTCGGAAGATATTTTACTGGTACATTTTTGGACAATGGCAAAACAAAAGAAGCCCAACTGTCGAATTTTCATGCATAATTGAGTTCTATGCAGAAAAATAATGGATCGGCCTTGGTACAGTTATAAAGAGGTCAAAACACATCTTTAGACTTTTCTTGACAGTATTTTTCTTTTAGCATTGGAAGCTATTTTAAATACGGCTGTTCTCTAGATCAAAAAGAAGGCAGCAATATTTTTAAAAATATGTGCACCATTAGTGCACCATTATCTACTCTGGGTAAAATATACCTGCTGTCGCTAGGTGTGAATTACTTGGCTGCATTACCTCACGCAGCAAAATGTATTTGAGAATGAGAAAACAAATATTTGGGCCGAAATATCCAAAGAAATTGGAGCAGGATTTGTTGCAACAGGTGTTTAATTATAATCAATCAGACTTTTGCCGCTTAATGTGAATAACCAAAATATGTCATACTGTGAAGCGCCGCTCTCATTATATGTCGCGCAGCGTAATGTGCGCGTACCTTAACTGTCAAAGCGTGGTGCACTAATGAAAAATGTTACCCCGCGGGGTTGGATTTTATATAAGGTGCCACGATTTTCAAACTTTTTTTGATTTGTAGGGGTAGAGGGAGTCCTAGGAATCGCCAAAATGGAATCCGCGATTTTTTATTCCAAATTTTCGCCTGCGGCGCTTTTCTTGGCAGCGATTTAATTTAGCACCCCCCCCAATTTCGGGGCATAGTACAGGTTTACAAGTATGATATGTATGAGAAGGAAGCAATTCCTTTCCTTTTCTAACACATTGCAGTTTGACACTTCGGTCAGTGTCAAACTATTGTGGAACTCAGTGGAACCTGCGTGGAACATGCGTTTGACACTGAACGAAGTGTCAAAATTACCGGGGTTGCTGCGATGGTAAATTTTTTTAACGAATTTAGTATGAAAATGTAGTGCATCTATATGGGTCCTACATAAAATTATACAAAGGTCATGAATTGGGATATCTGAGCACGCGTAGTTATTCCAGTATTAAGAATACAAACACGGGTGCTAAGTTTTTCTACCCGTTCAAAAGTTCTCCGCGAAAAACAGTTTGAAACCGAGGTTGACTGCAATAACCCGTCCAAAAATGTGGAAAGAGAAATGAAAAGACGGGTTTTGTCCTGTTATCAATAGTCCAAAGGCGAAAAAGTATTCGAATTATTGGAAGCTAGGCAAAAACGCGTCTATTAATACCTCCCCCGACGGTTTTGGTCGTGTGTAGCAATCGTCCCTGTAATAAAGTATCACAATTTGTTAATTAAAATTGTCCAAAACATATGGATTTTAAAGAGGGATGTAATTAAGTGCTCGTTTGAAAGTAAATAAGGGTATTTCTTTGTAATTTTACGATAAAAATTTTAGGCAGTTTTCGTTAGCAGCTACTACACTTTTCTTGGACCTAAGAACTACAACAGTGCCAAATAGCATCCACAAAAACAACGAACAAGAGCAAGCATTGTATCAGGTAGGTCTCTTAAGCTAGCCCAACCTTTTCAGCCCAATCAAAAAACGAGACCGTACTAAATTGCACAACATTTATTACTAATTTAGTACCGATTAATTAAATTTATTACCCTTGTATTTTAAAAAATATCGAGGGTTGGGCTAGCTTAAGTTTAAGCCAGCCCAACCCATATGCACAATCAAAAAACGAGACCGTACTAAACTGCTCAACATTTATTACTAATTTAGTACCGGTTAATTAAATTTATTACCCTTGTATTTTAAAAAATATAGAGGGTTGGGCTAGCTTAAGTTTAAGCCAACCCAACCCATATGCACAATCAAAAAACGAGACCGTACTAAACTGCAAAACATTTATTACTAATTTAGTACTGGTTAATTAAATTTATTACCCTTGTATTTTAAAAAATATCGAGGGTTGGGCTAGCTTAAGTTTAAGCCAACCCAACCCATATGCACAATCAAAAAACGAGACCGTACTAAACTGCAAAACATTTATTACTAATTTAGTACCGGTTAATTAAATTTATTACCCTTGTATTTTAAAAAATATCGAGGGTTGGGCTAGATTAAGTTTAAGCCAGCCCAACCCATATGCACAATCAAAAAACGAGACCGTACTAAACTGCAAAACATTTATTACTAATTTAGTACCGGTTAATGAAATTTATTACTCTTTTATTTTAAAAAATATCGAGGGTTGGGCTAGCTTAAGTTTAAGCCAACCCAACCCATATGCACAATCAAAAAACGAGACCGTACTAAACTGCAAAACATTTATTACTAATTTAGTACCGGTTAATGAAATTTATTACTCTTTTATTTTAAAAAATATCGAGGGTTGGGCTAGATTAAGTTTAAGCCAGCCCAACCCATATGCACAATCAAAAAACGAAACTGTACTAAATTGCACAACATTTATTACTAATTTAGTACCGATTAATTAAATTGATTACCCTTGTATTTTAAAAAATATCGAGGGTTGGACTAGCTTAAGTTTAAGCCAGCCCAACCCATATGCACAATCAAAAAACGAGACCGTACTAAACTGCTCAATATTTATTACTAATTTAGTACCGGTTAATTAAATTTATTACCCTTGTATTTTTAAAAACGAGACCGTACTAAACTGCAAAACATTTATTACTAATTTAGTACCGGTTAATTAAATTTATTACCCTTGTATTTTAAAAAATATCGAGGGTTGGGCTAGCTTAAGTTTAAGCCAACCCAACCCATATGCACAATCAAAAACCGAGACCGTACTAAACTGCAAAACATTTATTACTAATTTAGTACCGGTTAATTAAATTTATTACCCTTGTATTTTAAAAAATATCGAGGGTTGGATTAGATTAAGTTTAAGCCTGCCCAACCCATATGCACAATCAAAAAACGAGACCGTACTAAACTGCTCAATATTTATTACTAATTTAGTACCGGTTAATTAAATTTATTACCCTTGTATTTTTAAAAACGAGACCGTACTAAACTGCAAAACATTTATTACTAATTTAGTACCGGTTAATTAAATTTATTACCCTTGTATTTTAAAAAATATCGAGGGTTGGGCTAGCTTAAGTTTAAGCCAACCCAACCCATATGCACAATCAAAAACCGAGACCGTACTAAACTGCAAAACATTTATTACTAATTTAGTACTGGTTAATTAAATTTATTATCCTTGTATTTTAAAAAATATCGAGGGTTGGGCTAGCTTAAGTTTAAGCCAACCCAACCCATATGCACAATCAAAAAACGAGACCGTACTAAACTCCAAAACATTTATTACTAATTTAGTACCGGTTAATGAAATTTATTACTCTTTTATTTTAAAAAATATCGAGGGTTGGGCTAGCTTAAGTTTAAGCCAACCCAACCCATATGCACAATCAAAAAACGAGACTGTACTAAACTGCAAAACATTTATTACTAATTTAGTACCGGTTAATTAAATTTATTACCCTTGTATTTTAAAAAATATCGAGGGTTGGGCTAGCTTAAATTTAAGCCAACCCAACCCATATGCACAATCAAAAAACGAGACCGTACTAAACTGCAAAACATTTATTAGTAATTTAGTACTGGTTAATTAAATTTATTACCCTTGTATTTTAAAAAATATCGATGCACAATCAAAAAACGATACCGTTCTAAACTGCAAAACATTTATTACTAATTTAGTACCGGTTAATTAAATTTATTATCCTTGTATTTTAAAAAATATCGAGGGTTGGGCTAGCTTAAATTTAAGCCAACCCAACCGATATGCACAATCAAAAAACGAGACCGTACTAAACTGCAAAACATTTATTACTAATTTAGTACCGGTTAATGAAATTTATTACTCTTTTATTTAAAAAAATATCGAGGGTTGGGCTAGCTTAAGTTTAAGCCAGCCCAACCGATATGCACAATCAAAAAACGAGACCGTACTAAACTGCAAAACATTTATTACTAATTTAGTACCGGTTAATTAAATTTATTACCCTTGTATTTTAAAAAATATCGAGGGTTGGGCTAGCTTAAGTTTAAGCCAACCCAACCCATATGCACAATCAAAAAACGAGACCGTACTAAACTGCAAAACATTTATTACTAATTTAGTACCGGTTAATTAAATTTATTACCCTTGTATTTTAAAAAATATCGAGGGTTGGGCTAGATTAAATTTAAGCCAGCCTAACCCATATGCACAATCAAAAAACGAGACCGTACTAAATTGCACAACATTTATTACTAATTTAGTACCGGTTAATTAAATTTATTACCTTTGTATTTTAAAAAATATCGAAGGTTGGGGATCACGTTTAATGCTAAATGCCGACCGGACAGTAATAAAGTTATAGGCAAAACTTATGTATATGATTCGATCTACCGAAAGGGGGTTTTGGTCCCTAACTCCAAATTTTGGGGATTTTTTGGAAATTATAAAAATGCACTTTTTGTATACTCGAGCAGACCTACAACTTGATGTATAGATCGCAAGAAGCATACTTAAACTTTTTTTATTTTGTCACAGTTTTATTTATAAGTTCTTTTATATCAGTAATAAAAATAATACAATGAATGGTGTTTTGTATTTGTTTTCAAAGTTTTATATCGAATTATCTTGGTGTACATTGTATATGTACATCCAATTTTTCTATAAATGAAATTTTTAGCCTTTGTTTTAATGGAATATACATATATAACATTCGTAAAAGCTAAAAAAAACTCAAATAAAATTATTTAAGTAAGTACGTTGTTCGTAATAAAAATTGTAAATGCTTCGAATATTTTTAAACGTCCGGGAGCCCTGAAATGGTGAAATTTGCGGGGCAGATAATTTCTTTTGGTTCCAACTTTTAATTTGGACACACAACAAAGTTATAATTTTTAGTTCGGACACACCTTCGTTCAGCCAGATAATTTGTGCGAGATAATTTGAGCAAGATAACTTGTTTAGTTTGGACACTACCAATGATGAATACTATTTCAAAGATAGATGGCGCTGCTTAATCATGTAGCTATTTAGTGCCAAATTATGTAAAACGCGGGGAAAGGACTCAATTTTTTTCTTCAAAATCAAAGTTCGTATTTTATCACAGTGTTCACACCCCCAGTAAATCAGAGGTTAAACATAGACACATATTTCAGTTCAATCTGAGTATAATGGGTATTGAAATTTAGTAGTACTAATTTTATGCGCGGCAATTTCAGAGTAGATAAAGTTTGACGCTTAGCAGTCCATATAAAGTTTAAGCGTAAAAGTTTATATATGTAAAAAAACACAGCTAATGATTGAAGCGAGATAAATCCAGATAGATGTCCATAGCCATCATCCCGTCGCAAGGATCCTGAGCCAGATAACTAATTTTGCATGTAAATGCAACAACAATGATTTGAGCCAGATAAATCCAGATAGAGGTCGGCTCAATTTGTGAGCCAGATAATTTGTGAGTTTCTTATCTTTTGTTTGGCAACGCTGCCTTTAATAAACCTACTTTTTTCAAAAATAGATGGCGCTGCTTGGCATTTAGCCGTGTTAAATGAGATGCAATGGCGACATCATCTGTCTAACAACTCATATGTACAAAAATATCACGACCTCTGCTTCTCAAGTCTTCCAATGATCTAAAGCATTCTCGTGAGAATTGAGCGTGACACGGTGCTAGAAAACTCACTGGATGATGGCTTATTTCGATTTGTTAGCCAGATAATTTGATTCACCTTCAAAAAACGCGAGTACTCCATAAATAGTGTAAGGAATATTCCATTAGGAGTATAGGAGGGAGTTTTCCAAAACTAATCTGTATTCATACAAAAAATGTGCTCCAATTAACATTGCGATGTCCTAGGAGAGGAGTAGGTGATCCCACTCTCGCTTTGTTTGTGAGTATTCCATAGAGTACATACGTGAGAGTACTTTCCAAAGTAATAAACCGACTTTTTCAAAAATAGATGCCGCTGCCTGTCCATTAGCCTTATTGCCGCGTCACGATGCAATTTCTCATGTTCATGAATTTTGATGCAAAGGCGAACATCGTCACAATCGCGCAAGATGTTGCGTTTGTAAACATAAAAGAACTGCAGACTTAGAATTATTTCGGCTTTTCCATTCACATAAAATTTTGTTTGAAGCATTTTTATAAACATTCATTTGTTAAAATGCAGTTTTTAATTGTAAAAAATGTTAGAAAAGTACCAAAGAGTGGGAAAAATAATTTCACTTGCCAAGTCTGGAAACACGCATAGCCAAAACCAATTTCAAAATCTTCTTATGCTTTGTTTGCAAGAAAATTTGAAAGTACGCTACTTTTTCATGTCAGATGGCGCTGGTGATACGCTATTTGTATATTTGTCAGTAAGTAATGCAATACATACCTACTCATCTGTCAGCGTACCATGCTGCATCAAAAATCTTATGTGACTGGCCTTTTATGTGTGGAATAAAACACAACAGCGGCACCTGCCTATCACAACGCATATATACAAAGATTTCAGGAACTGCTTCTGAAGAGCGTTCCCATAAGAATGGAGCGTGATGCGGTGCTAGAAAACTCATAGAATGATGGCCAATTTGTTTAGTTTGGGCACTAACCATTGATCAAACGATTTTTTCAAAGATAGGTGACGCTGCTTCGCCATGAACCTATCTAGTGCCAAATTATGTAAAACGCGAGGAAAGGACTAATTTTTGCCGTCCTCCAGTGAGTTTTACAGCTCCGGCTCACGCTCAATTCTCAAGGGAAATTAAACGTGATCCCCAACCTTCGATATTTTTTAAAATACAAAGGTAATAAATTTAATTAACCGGTACTTAATTAGTAATAAATGTTTTGCAGTTTAGTACGGTCTCGTTTTTTGATTGTGCATATGGGTTGGGTTGGCTTAAACTTAAGCTAGCCCAACCCTCGATATTTTTTAAAATAAAAGAGTAATAAATTTCATTAACCGGTACTAAATTAGTAATAAATGTTTTGCAGTTTAGTACGGTCTCGTTTTTTGATTGTGCATCGATATTTTTTAAAATACAAGGGTAATAAATTTAATTAACCGGTACTAAATTAGTAATAAATGTTTTGCAGTTTAGTACGGTCTCGTTTTTTGATTGTGCATATGGGTTGGGTTGGCTTAAACTTAAGCTAGCCCAACCCTCGATATTTTTTAAAATACAAGGGTAATAAATTTATTTAACCGGTACTAAATTAGTAATAAATGTTTTGCAGTTTAGTACGGTCTCGTTTTTTGATTGTGCATATGGGTTGGGTTGGCTTAAACTTAAGCTAGCCCAACCCTCGATATTTTTTAAAATACAAGGGTAATACATTTAATTAACCGGTACTAAATTAGTAATAAATGTTTTGCAGTTTAGTACGGTCTCGTTTTTTGATTGTGCATATGGGTTGGGTTGGCTTAAACTTAAGCTAGCCCAACCCTCGATATTTTTCAAAATACAAGGGTAATAAATTTAACTAACCGGTACTAAATTAGTAATAAATGTTTTGCAGTTTAGTACGGTCTCGTTTTTTGATTGTGCATATGGGTTGGGTTGGCTTAAACTTAAGCTAGCCCAACCCTCGATATTTTTTAAAATAAAAGAGTAATAAATTTCATTAACCGGTACTAAATTAGTAATAAATGTTTTGCAGTTTAGTACGGTCTCGTTTTTTGATTGTGCATATGGGTTGGGTTGGCTTAAACTTAAGCTAGCCCAACCCTCGATATTGTTTAAAATACAAGGGTAATAAATTTAATTAACCGGTACTAAATTAGTAATAAATGTTTTGCAGTTTAGTACGGTCTCGTTTTTTGATTGTGCATATTGGCTTAAACTTAAGCTAGCCCAACCCTCG
The DNA here is from genome assembly GCF_040869045.1 of Eurosta solidaginis. Classification (NCBI taxonomy): domain Eukaryota; kingdom Metazoa; phylum Arthropoda; class Insecta; order Diptera; family Tephritidae; genus Eurosta; species Eurosta solidaginis. The sequence goes on from NC_090321.1 coordinate 195,008,939, forward strand.
ATATTTTTTAAAATACAAGGGTAATAAATTTAATTAACCGGTACTAAATTAGTAATAAATATTTTTCAGTTTAGTACGGTCTCGTTTTTTGATTGTGCATATGGGTTGGGTTGGCTTAAACTTAAGCTAGCCCAACCCTCGATATTTTTTAAAATACAAAGGTAATAAATTTAATTAATCGGTACTAAATTAGTAATAAATGTTGTGCAATTTAGTACGGTCTCGTTTTTTGATTGTGCATATGGGTTGGGTTGGCTTAAACTTAAGCTAGCCCAACCCTCGATATTTTTTAAAATACAAGGGTAATAAATTTAATTAACCGGTACTAAATTAGTAATAAATGTTTTGCAGTTTAGTACGGTCTCGTTTTTTGATTGTGCATATGGGTTGGGCTGGCTTAAACTTAAGCTAGCCCAACCCTCGATATTTTTTAAAATACAAGGGTAATAAATTTAATTAACCGGTACTAAATTAGTAATAAATGTTTTGCAGTTTAGTACGGTCTCGTTTTTTGATTGTGCATATGGGTTGGGTTGGCTTAAACTTAAGCTAGCCCAACCCTCGATATTTTTTAAAATACAAGGGTAATCAATTTAATTAATCGGTACTAAATTAGTAATAAATGTTGTGCAATTTAGTACGGTCTCGTTTTTTGATTGTGCATATGGGTTGGGCTGGCTTAAACTTAAGCTAGCCCAACCCTCGATATTCTTTAAAATACAAGGGTAATAAATTTAATTAACCGGTACTAAATTAGTAATAAATGTTGAGCAGTTTAGTACGGTCTCGTTTTTTGATTGTGCATATGGGTTGGGCTGGCTTAAACTTAAGCTAGCCCAACCCTCGATATTCTTTAAAATACAAGGGTAATCAATTTAATTAATCGGTACTAAATTAGTAATAAATGTTGTACAATTTAGTACGGTCTCGTTTTTTGATTGTGCATATGGGTTGGGCTGGCTTAAACTTAAGCTAGCCCAACCCTCGATATTTTTTAAAATACAAGGGTAATAAATTTAATTAATCGGTACTAAATTAGTAATAAATGTTTTGCAGTTTAGTACGGTCTCGTTTTTTGATTGTGCATATGGGTTGGGCTGGCTTAAACTTAAGCTAGCCCAACCCTCGATATTCTTTAAAATACAAGGGTAATCAATTTAATTAATCGGTACTAAATTAGTAATAAATGTTGTACAATTTAGTACGGTCTCGTTTTTTGATTGTGCATATGGGTTGGGCTGGCTTAAACTTAAGCTAGCCCAACCCTCGATATTTTTTAAAATACAAGGGTAATAAATTTAATTAATCGGTACTAAATTAGTAATAAATGTTGTGCAATTTAGTACGGTCTCGTTTTTTGATTGGGCTGAAAAGGTTGGGCTAGCTTAAGAGACCTGTATCAGGTGAGCGTGGCTGTGTATGTGCGTGTTGCTACCTATCCTACTTGTAGACCTGTACTATGTTTCGGGGTTTAACTTGGTATCATATGAAAGAGAGAGTTCTCCCGATCACAAATATACATATTTTAAAGTGCGCAAACTTATAATTTAAAAGTTATTTGTTGTTAAAGTTTGCAAATTTCTATACAACTTTTATATGTGTTTACGTATATATATTTTATGACATTACCAATCTGTGCTGCCACATCTAAAAACGGAACAAGTTGCAGAATCGAAAAATAACTCATAAAAATAGCTTTCATCAGATGTATATATATCTTTAACTTTTCTAGTCTTTATTTACCAAAAATTTGAAAAAGCTCTTTTTTGCATTCGTGAACGAGCTGATATTACCTTAGAACTCTTATGTTTATTGTTATGTTAGCCGATCCAACACCGGCTGCGCCATGCACAGTAATTCTGCGCAGAACACCTTTCTGCGTAGGCGGCCTTCGGCCGCGCTTATAACAAATAACTCATGGCGGTAGCCACGGTTATACCACACACCCGGACTTGGCATGGCGTAGCCCAGGGTTATTTTTTATAAGCGCGGCCAAAGGCCGCCTACGCGGAAAGGTTTTTCAACTTTTCAAAATGAGTAGTAAAAATATATATTTTCCTTTTTCTTTATAAACTGAAAGGTGGTAAGGTAATATTTATATTTGTTTTTTTTTTGTTTATGTGGCAGCACAGCTTTGTAATGTCATCAATAAAATATATATATCATAGTGTGTACAAGCACAAGTGTGTTGACTTCTTTCTGAAGCGGGAGTCATTGGTGCCGTATGTCGTATCGCTGTAGTCGTATCCCTAACGTAATCAGCTGTTTATCGTTACGATGGTAAACCAAAAACCAATTGGTTGGCTCCTGTTCCACAGCATTTTAATTTTTTTCATGGCGAAAATTGTTCAGTTATTGAATTTCATTAAAAATTTAATTTATTATACAAGGTTACTTCTCTAAGTGTGAAAAGCATAGAAAACGTAGAGTTTTTTAAATTATTGTGAAAAACTTTTTAAACTCAACAACAAAGTATATCGGTAAAATATTTTATAGGATTTCTGAATTTCTGTACCCAAGTTCATTATATTTGTTTAATAAAAGAGTTTGGTAACAGCATTTTTAAACGAAAAAACAACAATGTTATTGCATAAAAATGTATCTAATAGTTAAACTTTCATTCACTCATATTTTTGGCCACTTCTTTGGTTTGCTTCCACTGACAGCACCGTTTTATTAGCGGGAGACTTTCACAGCGACAGAAATTAAGGCGGATTTACATAGACGATTTGGTTGTGTTGCATCGATCTGAAGCCTTGGCAGGCCCATAATATAAAAATGAGACTCCTTGCCATTTTCTTCGCTTTGAAGCGATGAGAGTTGTAAATCCTCCTTTGAGAATCTCTCAACTTTTTGAGTCCTTTAACATTCAACAAACTTTGCTTGGCAAAATATAGGAGCTGCCATAAATTTAACTCATCTGTCGGCGAAGCATCAAAATATTTACATAAACGTTTTGGTTGCGTGCCTACGCTTTGACGACGCCATACGAAAAACAATCAAACGCCTTGCGTTATCTTTGCTTTGAAGCGACCAAAGCTTTTATATAATTTTGCTTTATACATTTGTGTAAACAGCCATAAAAGTGAAAATTTTCACGCTTTATATTTTGTTAAGTTTCTCTAGACCTTTTTGACTCCAATTTAAATAAATTTTGCTTTTGGTATCTTCTATTATTTATATTTCCGCGGAAATATATGCAACTATTTCATCTGTTAAAACTACAAAGTTTTAGTAAACTATCAAATGCAACTCAGCTTAAAGTACTCTTAGGTACCAAAAATGCAACTCTAGACCTGAGATTTGCATCAGGTGAGCGAGGCTGTTTGTAATTTTGACATTTATCGCTTAGTTGACACACTGGTACTGTACACAATGATATATGTATATATATAAATGTGCATGTTGCTACAAAAGCGCGATTGATTTAATAAAAACATTTATAATAAGTAAAAACAATGTGAAATATACAAAAATGCAATTTAAGTTTATCGTTGCCAATTTATATAGATATGTATGTGGATTAAGGTTTTGAAATATGTGTAAATTGTAATTTAAAGTGCTATAGAAATTTGCTAAATTTGCAAACTTTAACAACAAATAACTTTTAAATTAGAAGTTTGCGCACTTTAAAATATATATATTTGTGATCGGGACAACTCCCTCTTTCATTTGATACCAAGTTTTACCCCGAGCTCGGGGGGTGCTATTCTAAAATTTTCCCTTTTCTTTTCTAAACTTGAAATTTGTGAGATTTGCCCACTTCATGTCCAAAAAATAGAAAATTTGGAATAAGAAATCGCGCGAATTTTTATTCCAAATTTTCGTCTGCGGCGCTTTTCTTTTTAAAGTTAACTTTGTGAGGTTTCCCTATTTTATGTCAAAAAAAATGCGACATTTTCTTTAATAAGCTTTAAATTCCAGATGTTTTCGACTTCAAGTAAAAAAAAAATTTAAAGCTAACAAAATCATTATGGTAAACGGAATGAAATGCATAAGCATGAGACCAGGGATGCACCTTAACGTTAAGCTAATCGTTTATCAAAAAATTTCCACCGTTTCCGTTGAAACACTTCGAAATATTATCGATAAAGAAATTATCAAGATAAATTGTATCTCGTTTTTAACCGAAACGAAAAGCTTTCGTTAACGTTAAAAACGTTAACAAAAACGTGATACTTTATGTTTGAATCAGGGATGCACCTTAACGATAAGCTAATCGTTTATCAAAAAATTTCCACCGTTTCCGTTGAAACACTTCGAAATATTATCGATAAAGAAATTATCAAGATAAATTGTATCTCGTTTTTAACCGAAACGAAAAGCTTTCGTTAACGTTAAAAACGTTAACGAAAACGTGATACTTTATGTTTGAATTGTGCTGGCAATGCTATAGCCATGGTGAAGCCGTAAGGTGGCAACAACGAGCGCACATACACACACAAACTCTATGTAATTTGTTTGTGTAATTCGTTGGTGGTAATGTCAAAAATACTCTGAGAAATGTTCGTACTGTCAAAATTCATGAGAAAAGTTGCAATCAGCTTGGATAATGCTTTCACCTTTAATGACTCCGCCATCAATCAGCTTTGCCAGCATAGTTTGAAATTAATAATGAACATAAACGATTTGATTCCGTTTTGATATGGCAGAAAACGAAACGAAATCATTTCGTTAATTTGACGTTTTTAACGTTAATAAACGAAACGAAATGACTTTGTTTCGTTTATTAACGTTAATTATCGTAACGAAATGATATCGGTTCGTTGGTTAAGCATGCCTGCATGAGACCCGATACTTATGACAGGATTTTGTGCCTTTGACAGAGACATTGAGGAAGATTTGCATATATGCTTTGGTTACTTCAAAGCGAAGTTTTATTGCTTTTTTATGGCGGTGTCAAGGCGAAGCAGCGCAGAAAAAGCACTTATGTCAGTCTGTGTTAAGATTACAACAGAACGGCTTGCAGTTTTATTCGCTTTGATCCGCAAAATTGTGCTATAACAGAGTAACTTTTCGTTACATGTTAAAGTCTAAGCATTGCCAAAGTTGAAGTCGCAAGCGAAGCCAATGACATGTCCGATTTGACAAAAATAGTTATATTGTACACATCTGGCATTATCAAACACTCGTTGATAGTAAGAAACTCGCCAACAATGTAAAGGCGGTGACACAATGACATTTTTCATATAGATGCATTTAACACAAGCTTATACATTCCAATAACATCGCCACAATCAACCAAAATGTTGCGTTTGTAAATATGAAGGAACGTCAGACGCCTCTCCCTATACAACAAAAATACTTCCTAACATATTTTGTGTCGTAGTCGATTGTTATATTGCAGTTTTTAATTGTGAAAAATCTTAAAAATTTACCAACCAGTGGGAAAAATGATTTCACTTGCAAAGTATGCCAACACCCTTAGCCAAAGCAAATGTCAAATTCTTCTTCTTATGATTTGCTTGGAACAAAATTGAGGAGTTGGCTACTTTTAAATATCAGATGGCGCCAGTGTCGCTCATTCTACCATTCTCCATAAAATTACGTGCAATCTACTCATAATGCATAAGCATGTGTTAAACTCATCTATATGAAAAACTGCTTATGTGTCGGAGCTGTAAGAAATACGCATGTATCGTTCATATGTTTTCGTTTGTTTAATGCGAAAAATATCGACAATCGTACCCACCGGTTTTTCGCGAACAACTTTAAAAACCTTAACAAGTAAGGAAGGTTAAGTTCGGGTGTAACCGAACATTACATACTCAGTTGAGAGCTATGGTCCCCCCAGCGGGTTAGGGGATCAGAATATATCCGCGGTAGGTATGCCTGTCGTAAGAGGCGACTAAAATACCAGATTCAAGGGGCTGTGTAGCGCAACCCTTCAGGTTGCCAGCGCAATATATAGCTTCTCCAAACCCAATTGTCAACCTCACCTATCCGCGGCGAATCCTGTTTCACTAACAGACGAGGCTCTGGCGACCCCAAGCTCCTCATGGAACTTGGGGGTAGGGAGGGAGGGAATGGCCTGAAGGTTTAATGTGGCCACATAAATCGTTCCCGAGATGGTCGGGCTAGTACCTTAATGGTGCTATGGTACCGGACAAAGGACCATCACATCGATGACACTCCCCAAAGCCTTCGGGGAGCAACTTTATCGCTACAACAACAACAACAAGCTATGGTGACAACATAAGAGAAAATAACCATGTAGGAAAATGAACCGAGGGAAACCGTGGAATGTGTTTGTATGACATGTGTATCAAATTAAAGGCATTAAAGAGTATTTTATGAGGGAGTGAGCCATAGTTCTATAGGTGGACGCTATTTAGGGACATAGCCATAAAGGTGGATCAGGGTTGATTCTAGAATGCGTTTGTACGATATGGGTATCAAATTAAAGGTGTTGATGAGTATTTTAAAAGGGAGTAATCCTTAGTTCCATAGGTGGACGCCGTTTCGAGATATCGCCACAAAGGTGGAACAGGGGTGACCCTAGAATTTGTTTGTACAATATGGGCATCAAACGAATGGTGTTAATGAGTATTTTAAAAGGGAGTGGGCCTTAGTTCTATAGGTGGATGCCGTTTCGAAATATCGCCATAAAGGTGGAACAGGGTTGACTCTAGAATGTGTTTGTGCGATATGGGTATCAAATTAAAGGTATTAATGAGGGTTTTAAAAGGGAGTGGTGGTTGTTGTATAGGTGGCCGCCTTTTCGAGATATCGCCATAAAGGTGGACCAGGGGTGACTCTAGAATGCGTTTGTACGATATGGGTATCAAATGAAAGGTGTTAATGAGTATTTTAAAAGGGAGTAATCCTTAGTTCCATAGGTGGACGCCGTTTCGAGATATCGCCATAAAGGTGGACCAGGGGTGACCCTAGAATTTGTTTGTTCAATATGGGTATCAAAAGAAAAGTGTTAATAAGTATTTTAAAAGGGAGTAATCCTTAGTCCCATAGGTGGACGCCGTTTCGAGATATCACCATAAAGGTGGACCAGGGGTGACTCTAGAATTTGTTTGTACAATATGGGCATCAAACGAAAGGTGCTATTGAGTATTTTAAAAGGGAGTGGGCCTTAGTTCTATAGGTGGACGCAGTTTTGAAATATCGCCATAAAGGTGGACCAGGGGTGACTCTAGAATGTGTTTGTATGATATGGGTATCAAATTAAAGGTATTAATGAGGGTTTTAAAAGGGAGTGGTGGTTGTTGTATAGGTGGTCGCATTTTCGAAATATCGCCATAAACGTGTACCAGGGGTGACTCTAGAATTTGTTTGTACAATATGGGTATCAAAAGAAAGGTGTTAATGAGTATTTTAAAAGGGAGTGGGCCTTCGAGATATCGCAATAAAGGTGGACCAGGGGTGACTTTAGAATATGTTTGTACGATATGGGTATCAAATGAAAGGTGCTAATGAGTATTTTAAAAGGGAGTGGGCTTTAGTTCTATAGGTGGACGCCGTTTCGAAATATCGCCATAAAGGTGGACCAGGGGTGACTCAAGAATGTGTTTGCACGATATGGGTATCAAATTAAAGGTATTAATGAGGGTTTTAAAAGGGAGTGGTGGTTGTTGTTTAGGTGGTCGCATTTTCGAAATATCACCATAAAGGTGGACCAGGGGTGACTCTAGAATTTGTTTGTACAATATGGGTATCAAAAGAAAGGTGTTAATGAGTATTTTAAAAGGGAGTAATCCTTAGTTCCATAGGTGGACGCCGTTTCGAGATATCGCCATAAAGGTGGGCCAGGGGTGACTCTAGAATTCGTTTGTGCAATATGGGTATCAAACGAAAGGAGTTAATGACTATTTTAAATGGGAGTGGACCTTAGTTCTATAGGTGGACGCCTTTTCGAGATATCGCCATAAAGGTGGACCAGGGGTGACTCTAGAATGAGTTTTTAAAAGGGAGTGGTGGTAGTTGTATATGTGAAGGCGTTTTCCAGATATCGACCAAAATGTGGACCAGGGTGACCCAGAACATCATCTGTTGGATACCGCTAATTTATTTATATATGTAATACCTGCCAAGATTTTAAGGGTTTTTTATTTCGCCCTGCAGAACTTTTTCATTTTCTTCTACTTAATATGGTAGGTGTCACAACCATTTTATAAAGTTTTTTCTAAAGTTATATTTCGCTTCAATAAAACAATCCAATTACCTTACCATGTTTCATCCCTTTTTTCGTATTTGGTATAGAATTATGGCATTTTTTTAATTTTTCGTAATTTTCGATATCGAAAAAGTGGGCGTGATCATAGTCGGATTTCGTTCATTTTTCATACCAAGATAAAGTGAGTTCAAGTAAGCACGTGAACTAAGTTCATTAAAGATATGTCGATTTTTGCTCAAGTTATCGTGTTAACGGCCGAGCGGAAGGACAGACGGTCGACTGTGTATAAAAGCTGGGCGTGGCTTCAACCGATTTCGAACATTTTCACAGAAAACAGTTATCGTCATAGAATCCATGCCCCTACCAAATTTCACAAGGATTGGTAAATTTTTGTGCAACTTATGGCATTAAAAGTATTCTAAACGAATTAAATGAAAAAGGTCGGAGCCACGCCCATTTTGAAATTTTCTTTTATTTTTGTATTTTGTTGCACTATATTATTACTGGAGTTGAATGTTGACATAATTTACTTATATACTGTAAAGATATTAAATTTTTTGTTAAAATTTTACTTAAAAAATTTTTTTTTTTAAAAGTGGGCGTGGTCCTTCTCCGATTTTGCTAATTTTAATCAAGCGTACATATAGTAATAGGAGTAACGTTCCTGCCAAATTTCATCATGATATCTTCAACGACTTCCAAATTACAGCTTGCCAAAGTTTTAAATTACCTTCTTTTAAAAGTGGGCGGTGCCACGCCCATTGTCCAAAATTTTACTAATTTTCTATTCTGCGTCATAAGTTCAACTCATTTACTAAGTTTCGTCGCTTTATCTCTCTTTTGTAATGAATTATCGCAATTTTTCGGTTTTTCGAAATTTTCGATATCGAAAAAGTGGGCGTGGTTATAGTCCGATATTGTTCATTTTAAATAGCGATCTGAGATGAGTGCTCAGGAACCTACATACCAAATTTGATCAAGATACCTCAAAATTTACTCAAGTTATCGTGTTAACGGACGGACGGACGGACATGGCTCAAATTTTTTTTCGATCCTGATTATTTTGATATATGGAAGTCTATATCTATCTCAATTCCTTTATATATGTACAACCAACCGTTATCCAATCAAACTTAATATACTCTGTGAGCTCTGCTCAACTGAGTATAATAAAAAAATATATTATGGCGGAACGATACAAGGTGGCAGCACGGGACAGCTGATTATTAACTTTTTTTATTTGATTTGATGTATAAATAAATTCATGCGCAGTACGATTTTGACATTTGTCCATCGAATTTACAAAAACAAAGTACATGGAACTTTTATGTTTGTAGATATGTCACCATGCTGCCACCTTGTATTATTCCGCCATGAAATATAGTTTTTGCTAATGGATTCTGAATCTTGACGAAAATACGTGTCTTTGGGTACCACTTTCGACAAGTTTGACGCGAATTTCAGGTGCAAAACTTAAGTTGTAATATTATCAAATTTCGGAAATTAAAAGCTTTTTTCTAAAAACTAAGAGTTTCCTCGAGTTGCGGATATTTTTGTGTTTTTCAGGACCCCCTCAACCACTCAAGCAAAAAAAAAAAAAAAAGAAGTTGGAAAATCGTGCACCTTATTCAAAATATTCCCCTTTTTCGCAATTGAAAATTGTATGTGAATGGGCAAGGCGAAATAAACTTTAATTGCCAAGTCTGAAGTTCTTCATATTTATAAACGAAACATCTTGGTTGATTGCGGCGATGTTACTAGAATGAATTGTTCCGCGGCCTTTAGGTTACCTGCCAGCATTCCCATTGTATTCGGGTGCCTTTTACTCTTGCAACACCATTTCCGACTGGGTACTTAGATGGTGGGGATGTGTATGTAAGTATGCCATGTGTTAACCAAATGAAATGGTGGTTCCACGAGTAGGTAATAAAACATTTGAGCCAACAAAAACAAAACGAAAGCAACGACACATAATGGCTGCACTATTCCGAGGTAAAGAAATAAAATTTGAACAAAACAACGCCTAAAAAAACGAAGTATTTCAAATGTGTGAATTGTTTTATTTTCTTTACTTACGGACGACCTCCAAGTTTAATGCAAGCAAAATGATAATGGAAACACCTCGTGCTTTCGTTTAAAGAAGGGCGAAGAGTATATTTTTCGATGAATTTGCAATTTACTTAGAAAGAGCCAATAAACGTACAATTTATAACGAGTAATGATTAAACCAATACATTCAAACATTTTATACCATAAAATATTCACTTAACAAAACAAACACACCACATATCGATCGAACCATTACAGATTTTTCTCCATCTAGAATGGGAACGAAATTAAGATCCAATCACCATTATTATAATTAATTAACTACCACTAAACCTGCTCAATTTTCTATTGCACTAAATAATTGGGAATTTTCTTGTTGGGCTCATGTGATCACTGCCACTTTTATTTACTTACAGTTTATTATTCATGTTAGATGGCATTTTCACACGTAATGGTTGTAACTTATAAACACTTGAATTAAATAAAATTGTGGGATAAAAAGTTTTTGTCTAATGAACTTGCTTATTGAGAAGAACACACAAAGTGCCTTAGCATTAAACCTTTCTTTAGAAATGTCAAAAAAACACTGTCTAATCGGACATCGCAATTTACCGTTTTATGTACTTATCCGCATGGCGGAACGACACAAGGTGGCAGCATGGAGACATGCCTACAAACATAAATAAAAATTCCATGTACTTTGTTTTTGTAAATTCGATGGACAAACGTCAAAATCGTACTGCATCGGAAGTTGATGTTTCATATCAAACAAAAACAGTTTATAATCAGCTGACCCATGCTGCCACCTTGTATCGTTCCGCCATGTTTAGCACCATATCCATCTAACCATTCACCATATCAATCTTTTTAGGAGAAATGTGCAGAAGAATTGACAGCTTAGATGTTCGTTCCCGCACCATTGTGGATAAGTACAACATAGTGTACAAGTACAAGTGTGTTGACTTATCTGTCAAGCATTCTGACAGGCACTCGCTGGATTCGGAATGACAGCGAATTCAAAATGGATACCATTACCGAATGCTCCGAATGATTGAAAAATTGAAAAAGTCGAGACGATTGGTAGACAAAAATGTTGTCGTTGAGACCAAAAATGCGACTCTAGACCTGAGATTTCCATCAGGTGAGCGAGGCTGTTTGTAGTTTTGACGTTTATCGCTTAGTGAACACACTTGGTATAGGTACACTATGAAGTACAAGTGTGTTGACTTCTTTCTGACCATTGTTGATAGGTACACAATGCCCCGCACTTTTCGGCATAATGCTTGAAACACAATAGTTACGTTCCATTGAGACTTGAGCGAGATACGGATAGAAATTTAACATGCAAATGCAACAACAACGTTGTGTTCCTGATATTTATCTGGTTCAATTTCTGATCCGTATAGCAGTTCTGTTCGTTTCGTTTTCTGTAGTAGATTTTTTGACAGCTAACAACTTTCGAGTTGGTAGCACTCATGGCTCAACTATATGGTTGGCTCATCTCTACAGCAATAACATACCTTTGCTCACATTGCCATAATTAGCGTGTTGGTGTTAGACGAATGGAATGGAATGAAAACTTAAAACTTAGCAGCATTTGTAAGTAGTAAGAAAATGTTGTAAATTCGTTGGTTTCTTTTTAAGTTTGTCATCTCCTTCTGACAATCCCTACTCCAGTGAAATGAAAAAAATAAAATCAGCTGGTGAGATGAGCCAACCATATAATTGAGCCATAGTAGCACTGAACTAAATACGTGTACATTTATGTATACATAAAAGATCTCGCTATACACACTGAAAGAGTAAACAACTTGAAGATGATGTAAGGAAAATAAATAGTTTGCTTACGTGCGAAACTATTTAAATGTTAATAATTCTATCAGTATCTTACAATTTTGTGTACGTTTCTTCTTATTTTCTACAAAACAGATGTTTTATATTAGTGCTGCCAGCTCTCATAAAGTTGATCCAGATCGTTCCAATGAGATTTGAGCCAGAGCCAGAGCTCGATAAACCAATGGAACGGCCCTAATACATTGCTAGACGATATACGTCTCGCGTCGGGCCATTGTACAGGTCTACAAGTAGGATATGTAGCAGCACGCACATACACAGCCACGCTCACCTGATAAAATGCTTGTTCTTGTTAGTTTTTTTTGTGGATGTTATTTGGCACTGTTGTACTTCTTAGGACCAAACAAAGTTTAGTAGCTGCTATCGAAAACTGCTTAAAATTTTTTTTTCTTATATTACAAAGAAATATACTTATTTACTTTCAAACGAGCACTTAATTACATCTCTATTTAATAACCATATATTTTGGACAATTTTAATTAACGAATTGTGATACTTTTTTACGGGGACGATTGCTAAAACACGACCAAAACCGTCGGGGGAGGTATTAATAGACGCGTTTTTGCCTCGCTTCCAATAATTCGAATACTTTTTCTCTTCGGACTATTGACAACAAGACAAAACGCGTCTATTCATTTTTCTTTCCGTTTTTTTGGACGGGTTATTGCAGTCGACCTCGGTTTCAAACTGTTTTTCGCGGAGAACTTTTGAACGGGTAGAAAAACTTAACTCCCGTGTTTGTATTCTTAATACTGAAATAACTACGCGTCCTCAGATACCCCAATTGAAGACTTTTTTATAATTTTCTGAAGGACCCACATGGGTGCACTTAAAATTTCCTACTAAATTCGTTAAAAGAAATTTACCATCACAGCAACCCATATCTGATATTCCGATCCCTTTTTTGCTTCCCTGTGTCGCTTTCGACGAAGCAACCCCGGTAATTTTGACACTTCGTTCAGTGTCAAAACTCATGTTCCACGCAGGTTCCACTGGGTTCCACGCTAGTTTGACACTGACCGAAGTGTCAAACTGCCGTGTGTTAGAAAGGGAAAGAAATTGTTTCCCTCTCATACATATCATACTTGTAAACCTGTACAATGCGTCGGGCGAAGACATTTTTCAAATTACGCCCAGACATTTCGTCTACTTAAAACACAATGCCGTGCTAAATTGACGCTGTTTATTCAGAGTGGCCATTATTTAGAAATAAAGATGAAAACAATTACAACTTTTTTACTTCTTTACTTTAGCACTTGACTGCTAAAATACGCCCAAAATGTTAAGAGCTGTGTTAATCCGGAGGGCGAACATTAATTCCATAAGCTTGCATGAGTTTAAATATTTGACATCGCACGTACCCAGTTAGTTGAAAACATTGATTGAAAAAACGAAAATTTAGCAAATGTTTGTGCTAATTACCTCTTTTTAATAATATTAATCAGAAGTTGGCGGTTTATTAATAATGATACCGAAACACGTCTTTCGATATCCCTCCCAATTTTTTTGAACGTATTTTGGTAATAAAATTAAGAGTTATATGTAGAATAATAATATTTGTTTTTGTATATTATGTTTTCTTTTTTTATACTTAAAAAAATTGAACAGCAGCAACCCTTGGGATGTTTGTCGACATCGCCCGGCGGCGACGATAGAAATAAATCTATCCTCGCAAAATAACGTCGCGTAAATTTCGCTTTCATTGTGTTTATTTCATGTAATTACAGTGATTTTATTTTTGACTAGGCGAAGTTCGTCGCGTTTATTTCGCGTCGTCAAGGCATTGTGTTTCAAGCATAAAACGAGTGACACTGTTAAGTCGGTTTTACATAGAACGCTTTGCCTAGAGCTTCATCCTACAGGCGGATTTTCATAAACGCTTGGGTCGCTTCCAAGCGACAAGGTCTATCATTATAGCTGGAGACATTGGTGCTTTATCGGTAACCGTATCGGTAACCTTTTAACAGCTGATTCGACCAACCTTATGAGAATCAATGCAATCGATTATTGGTGACGCTAAGGTCGTAACCGTATCGTAGCCAACCAATTGGGTTTTGGTTTACCATCGTAACGATAAACAGCTGATTACGTTAGGGATACGGATACAGCGAAACGACATACGGCACCAATGACTCCGGCTTATTACCTTATGGAGCTTTGAAGCTGTCAAAGCGAAGCAACGCGGCCAAAGCGTTTATGTAAATCACCCTTAAGTTAACAATAGACGTGTCTTTTTAGCACGCGAATACGATTACGCTTGTGCGTAAAAAAATGCTTATCCTCGCTTAGGAGACCCATCTAGCGGCAGTGGTTAAATAACTATCGAAAAGCGGAGACACCGCCCTCTGATGGCCATAGTGTGTAACATATAGATGAATAAAGCTGTAGTCATTGGTGCCGTTTGTCGTATCGCTGTAGTCGTATCCCTAACGTAATCAGCTGTTTATCGTTACGATGGTAAACCAAAAACCAATTGGTTGGCGACGATACGGTTACGACCTTAAGCGCCAAATACACGACACGAACATTTCCGCGAACATTCCGCAATCTTGTTCGCAGCTTTGGCCATACACCATACGAACTTTTGGCCGAACATTAGTTCTCTTTCAGACAGCGATGAATACGGACAACAATTGTGCTGCAGCAATATTGCTCGCTGTGGCAATTAAGCGTAAAAAAAAGAGAGAAGATCGCAAAAAAAGAATTTGGTGCAAAGAATGGTTTAAAAAACGAGCAGTTCTTGGACAAAGTGAGCTTATTAAAGAACTGGAATTCACGTCACGTCACGTTCCAAACTGCGAAGAAAAACTACCATTTGTATTCGTAGCTGACGATGCTTTTCCTCTGTTAGAAAATATCATGAAGCATTTAGCCACAACACACTCAAGGATTAAAGTCGCATAATCATTATTCTTTTTAATTCTATTACAATAATCTTTGCTTTTTACTTGCCACAATGATGGCAAAGATTTATACATTTCAATAAATTCTCTCAGAAATTTTTTATTGTCCATTTTACTTTTCCGCGCACGTCTGTTCCGTTCAGAAATTACTACGATTATGAACTATTTCGCCATACACGCACGAACAGTTCGCGCAAATATTAAATAAAAATATTTTAATTTTTGGCGAACATTTGCGCGAACTGTGAAACACCACCATACACGACAGAAAAGGTCGCAGAAACATGACATAACGGGAATGTTCGCGGAAATGTTCGTGTCGTGTATTTGGCGCTTTAGCGGCATCAATAATCGATTGCATTGATTCTCATAAGGTTGGTCGAACCAGCTGTTATAAAGTTACCGACATTGTAAATTTTACCAAGTAGCGCAACTAACAGCTGATCGGTGAAAATTCGCACATTCACACGCACAGTTCTCGACTCAGTTTCAAAACAAAACTTTAGATTATTTAATTCAAATTTTCAAGTGAGATAATACTTACAAATTTATGTATACAGAATATATATGGCATTTTTGTTGTTATTAAAACAATATTTTTATTTATATTAAAGCTTTTATCATTTTTTTTTTAACTTTGAAAAATCTCCGAACACCATTCCTTCATTATATGACATTCGACTGCCTAGTCCACTGCCTTCCACTCTATTCGCAACATAACCTCTACTTAAGCTGCCAAACTATATAGTAAACAATGGTTACCGATACGGTTACCGATAAAGCACCAACGTCTGCAGCTTAAGCTGGAGTCATTGGTGCCGTATGTCGTATCGCTGTATCCGTATCGCTAACGTAATCAGCTGTTTATCGTTACGACGGTAAACCAAAAACCAATTGCCCTACAAGAAACGCTGATAGTTTTACTAATACACTTGTAATTGACAATGCTGATCCTGCGATGACGTAAACATTGATACTTAAATTTATGTATGTTCCTTTGATCGCTCACGCATGTCCGCATGTTCCCAGCAACAGCCTATAATCATGAAAAAGGACTCAAACTGGGAAAGCTTCGGACACCTGGTACAGAACAAAAGAACATACAGCAGATACCATTATGCATGTGAGACAGATACATAATTCTCAACGGAATTTAATGTATGCGAGAACAGTTTATCCGATTTAATCATGTTATCACTACTGACTGTCATATGTCAATCAAATGATTATCACGGTTGTTTTGTTATTTTTTAAATCCCGCCATTTTCAACTGACGAAAACCATATAAAAAATAAGTTTAAAAAATGAAAAAGAGAGCATTTCAAAGCTCCATGCTAAAAGAAAAAAAATCGAAAATAATATTAGAAAATACCAAAAGCTGTTGGAATGTATGGGGCTCACTCAAAAAATTGATACGCGAAAAATAATAGTGGTTAGTGGTGATTCATTTTTAAATGTGTTTCCGCTTGAGGAAAGCGCTATTCTGTTGTTTTGTTATTTTCTGAATTTAAGTCGAATTCTTATAAAACTATTTATTTTAAACAAATAAGAAACGCGTATGCCTTTATCACGTATAAAATTAAAAACGTAATGAAATAAAGTAAATAAAAAGCAAAAAGCATTGTTTCATTTTTGGCGGAATATAACAATTGTCATTTATGATAGTATAACAGTCAAACCTGATATCTACAGTAAACTATCATTTATGGCGCTTTTTGTTAGTTAGAGTGTCAGCACTGATCGAGGAAAAGGAATGAGAGTGAGCAGTACGGCTATATACTTAATCAGTAGGCGATGTTGTTGTATAAGAAGGAGACAAAAACTCACACGTACACAGTTGTTTACATCACATTTGCGCAAGTACCCTTAAGTTTGTGATAGCAAGTTTGTATGAGGCGCTGATCGTTAGGTTGACATTGCTGACAATCAGATGATAGTCATATGTTAGTCAGTATTCTTGTAGGGTGGTTGGCTACGACACGGTTACGACCTTAGCGGCACCAATAATCGATTGCATTGATTCTCATAAGATTGGTCGAATCAGCTGTTATAAGGTTACCGATACGGTTACCGATAAAGCACCAATGTCTCCAGCTTTAAGTTGCGATGAATTGCGGACACGCGCCATTTTAACAGGCGATACATGGAATTAGGGTAGATGTGAAAGATGGACACATATTTCAGTTACATCTGAGTATAATGCGTATTGAAATTTAGTGGTACTAATTTTATGCGCAGCAATTTCAGAGGTGTATTTAAAGTTTGACGCTTAGCAGTACATATAAAGTTTAAGCGTTAATATTTTTATTTCGCTTTACATAACATACATTTTATGTGGTATTAGTCAACATCCGGGTCGACTGCCGATACACGTCCATGTATGCCGCGAGAAGTGTAACAATATGCGTTTTGACCTCAGTATCAGAAATCCTGAGCCAAAAATGAAAAATTTTGTTTCTATCAAATGTGATTCACAAAAAATACCTTCCTTACTAGAAAGAGCCCCCATTGTTTTCCATGTGGTTGCCTGCACAATAATAACAGGCTCGGGGCAAACCACAGATTAACTATGCATAAACCATTATCTCCTAAGCCAATCCATATTTTTTTCTTTCCGTAGTTCGATATTATCATCAATTTAGTCTACAGCGACCTTATTCACAAAGTGGACGACGTAGACGACGAGATTTATTGGACATCCACGTCGATCGCATTGCTAATTTACATAATTGGCGCTTAACCGATTAAACGGTTTTGGTCGACCAAAAGTCGCTTCTTTAAGCTTACTTGTGCCAGTTGATAATACTGATGATTCAGGGTTTAAGTCCAAGGCAAAGCAACATCAAAAATTTAGAATCAAGTTTTTCTTGGCGGTGTCTCCCCTCAGCAGTGATTTGGCAAACACTCTTGAATGTATTTCTGCCACGAAAAGCTTCTCAGTGAAAACTCATCTGCCTTGCAGATGCCGTTCGGAGTTGGCGTAAAACCTGTAGGTCCGCTCCCGTCAATTTGTAGGAAAAATTAAAGATGCACGATGCAAATAGGAAGAGAAGCTCCGGCAAAATATCTTCGGAGGTATATCGCGTCTTTTATTTATTTACTTGGTCCCAAGTTACATTTTTTGTAGTGTTTCTTCTCTGGACTTCAAGGCTGGCGTTGCTTATTGTGTTAATGCTGGTTCCCAATTAAATGTAGTCAGATACCCAAAAATACTGTGCGTGACGTTCGATAAAAGTTTCACCTTGAACGGAATAAAATCCTCAAATGTCTCGTTGCCACCACTAGGGTAAAGGACAAACAAACGCTGTTACCTTCTTACAAAACAAATTATTTGCCACTCATGAGCTATGCGTTTTGGTGTGGTTTTCGGACCTGGAAACAAACTGAATGTCTGCGTATGACACCTGATCTTCAATTCCATAATGAGGCGGAAGAACTCCCCACAAAGGAGATACGCGAAATACTGAAGAAAGTCTCAGTTAAATTCCCAGAGACCTGGACATCCAAACAGACAACTCGTTGATAATGAAGCGAAAGTGCTCTCCATGAATGGGAGACAAAAAATGGAGAACAGTTTCCGTGAAATGCCCAGAGAGCTGCCCATCCATACAGTAGGTACTATGAAGGGGATCGGAAGGTAATAACTCAACCTTTTAATGTCCTGGAATGCCTGGTAAACACCGTTCGCAGAGTTACCAGCAAGTAATGCCATACTCTGACGCTATTACGATTTGGGTAAACCCCGACATACACAATTTATATGCTTTATGCAATGTTTCCCCACATGACACACCAACCATTTATTGGTAATGAAGGTAAATAAACTATGCAGTTAGTTTCGTCTTTATAGCGCAGCAATGCTGATGTTCTCCCTTCACGGTCAAGAACTGATGACTGCGCCTCGATGGTATAGTGCTAGGTCGTGTAGCTGTCGTAGCTCTGATACTGGGAGCCTCAATGTTAAGAGCGGTGCACCCTGTCTTATTTGACGTGTCGTGAGCGGAACGGCGCATGCTTTTTTTCCTCTTGTACAATATATACTCCTGTTGTTGCTGTATTAATGATAAAGGCACCCCGAAGGTTTTGGAGAATGTTATCGATGTTGATGGTCGTTTCCCGGATATAGATCCGGTAACAAAGCATTATTAAGGTACCAGCCCGAGACTCTCGGGCACGATTTACATGACCAAATTAAACCTTCTAGGCCATCCCGAACCCTAGTTCATTGACGAAGTTGGGGTCGCCGGAGCCTCACTAGCTAAATATGTGAATGATACGTTCATATTTGTAACAGGATTCACCCCGGGTAGGTGAGGTTGACAATGGAGTTGCGGAAGCTCTGTATTGCACTTATCAACCCCTCGAATCTGTAATATATACTCCTTGGAAAGTTTATCGTAGCTAAGCCCAGAACATCAAGGAAAGTTGCACCGACCGAGACATAAGCTGCTCTGCAGATACCGCAAGCGTATATATTCTGTACTGGCATATGGAGCACAAGGTGTCAGGGAACAGGAATTTACTGAACTGTCCTAAGCGCGTGCTGGTGAGAAGAGAGAAACGGGGAAGGGTCTCGACATTGCTCCTATCCATGCTACTAAGATAGTAGTTAGGGGAAGCAGCTGAATGTGCCATTTGGTCCGAATGATAGCGGGTGTACTTAATGTGGCCTGCTCGGCATTATTACTGCTGGAAGGTGGCGGGATGCACTTATGCGCGGATCGTAGGACGCCCTTGAACAAGAGCAGCGAGGGGCTACAAAATATTTGAAGAAGTTAAAACATTTGCGTTTCTTTCTTAAAACTGCTGTCATAATTTGTTTACAAGATAAAACATATCTCATTGATTTCTTGTTTTTATACTCAGTTGAGCAGAGCTCACAGAGTATATTAACTTTGATTGGATAACTGTTTTTTGTATAAAGGAATCGAGATAGATATAGACTTCCATATATCAAAATCATCAGGATCGAAAAAAAAAAAATTGATTGAGCCCCATGATTGAGTCCGTCCGTTAACACGATAACTTGAGTAAATTTTGAGGTATCTTGATGAAATTTGGTATGTAGGTTCCTGAGCACTCATCTCAGATCGCTATTTAAAATGAACGATATCGGACTATAACCACGCCCACTTTTCGATATCGAAAATTTCGAAAAACCGAAAAAGTGCGATAATTCATTACCAAAGACGGATAAAGCGATGAAACTTGGTAGGTGAGTTGAACTTATGACGCAGAATAGAAGATTAGCAAAATTTTGTACAATGGGCGTGGCACCGCCCGCTTTTAAAAAAAGGTAATTTAAAACTTTTGCAAGCTGTAATTTGGCAGTCGTTGAAGATATCATGATGAAATTTGGCAGGAACGTTACTCCCATTACCATATGTATGCTTAATAAAAATTAGCAAAATCGGAGAACGACCACGCCCACTTAAAAAAAAATTTTTTTTAAGTAAAATTTTAACAAAAAATTTAATATCTTCAACATTCAACTCCAGTAATGATATGGTGCAACAAAATACAAAAATAAAACAAAATTTCAAAATGGGCGTGGCTCCGCCTTTTTTCATTTAATTTGTCTAGGATATTTTTAATGCCATAAGTCTAACAAAAATTTACCAATCCTTGTGAAATTTGGTAGGGGCTTAGACGATAACTTATTTCTGTTAAAAAGGGCGAAATCGGTTGAAGCCACGCCCAGTTTTTATACACAGTCGACCGTCTGTCCTTCCGCTCGGCCGTCAACACGATAACTTGAGCAAAAATCGATATATCTTTACTAAACACAGTTCACGTACTTATCCGAACTCACTTTGAATTGGTATAAAAAATGGCCGAAATCCGACTATGACCACGCATACTTTTTCGATATCGAAAATTACGAAAAATGAAAAAAGTGCCATAATTCTATACCAAATACGAAAAAAGGGATGAAACATGGTAATTGGATTGGTTTATTGATGCAAAATATAACTTAAGAAAAAAACTTTGTAAAATGGGTGTGACACCTACCATATTAACCCTTGAAATCTTGGCAGGAATACTGTTCGTGGTATTAAATATATAAATAAATTAGCGGTACCCGACAGAAGATGTTCTGGGTCAACCTGGTCCACATTTTGGTCAATATCTCGAAAACGCCTTCACATATACAACTAAGGGCTACTCCCTTTTAAAACCCTCATTAATACTTTTAATTTGATTCCCATATCGTACAAACACATTCTAGAGTCACCCCTGGTCCACCTTTATGGCGATATTTCGAAAAGGCGTCCACCTCTAGAACTAAGCCACACGCCCTTTTAAAATACTCATTAACACCTTTCATTTGATACCCCTATCGTACAAACATATTCTAGAGTCACCCCTGGTCCACTTTTATGGCGATATCTCGAAAAAGCGTCCACCTATAGAACTAAGGCCCACTCCCTTTTAAAATACTCATTTACACCTTCCATTTGATACCCATATCGTACAAACAAATTCTAGAGTCACCCCTGGTCCACCTTTATGGCGATATCACGAAAAGGCGTCCAGCTATAGAACTAAGGTCCACTCCCTTTTAAAATACTCATTAACACCTTTCATTTGATACCCATATCGTACACACAAATTCTAGAGTCACCCCTGGTCCACCTTTATGGCGATATCCCTAAATGGCGTCCACCCATAGAACTATGGCCTACTCCCTCTTAAAATACTCTTTAATACCTTCCATTTGATACACATGTCTTACAAAAACATTCCAGGGTTACCCTAGGTTCATTTTCCTACACGGTGATTTTCCCTTATTTTGTCTCCATAGGTCTCAGCTGAGTATGTAATGTTCGGTTATACCCGAACTTAGCCTTCCTTACTTGTTTTCGTTTTATTTTCAACTTAGATCTATACTTTAAATATAAAAGATTAAATATGAGTACGTTAGTGATATTCTATTAAATTACATTTTATTATTTCGGGTTTAAAATTAAATCGTGTTGGTATTATATTTACTATATTCTCCTCGTTTCTATCAAATAACGCACATATCAACTAACCCTTAATAAAATATGAATAGACGGCTGAATGAGGTTTTTCCGAAAGACTCTATTTCAGAATTTGTTCCAAAAACGCCACAATTCAGTTGAAGAATGCCATACTTCAGAATTTTTTCATAAACGCCCCCACTTATGTCAACATGTATTGAATTTAAGCTCAGGTAAGGCGTTTTTGAAACAAATTCTGAAATAGAGCATTATTTACACGTTTTCTGAGATAGAACGTTTTCGAAATGACAGTCGAGTGATAGAGTGATATTCCACTCAGCAGTCGAAATGATGATGTCCTCCAGTTGATTTTAAAATATTACGGGCAAATTTGCTGTTTATAACGCAGTGTTACAAAAAGGACAAAAGTAAATATACCTGGGATGTCATACCATTTTTCTATTAGATCCCCACGATCTAAGAACGACTGCATAAAACATTTTCCCCGACCGTTGCGAGCCTATAACTTTGTTGGCTATAACCCGACACTGTTAGTACAACAACAACATCCAGGGTCGTGCGCAAGGGGGTCGCGGTGGGGGTTCAAAACCGCCCCATGGGCTTACAAAAAGCTGGTAGATGGAAGAAGCCGTTTGTTGACTGATAACCAATAACTATGTTATTTTTTGCTTTTTTCATTTCAGTCAAAAGTAAAGAAGTATGCAATTTTTTAATAATAAAAGTTTTTCATTATCTGATTGCTTTTTATCGGCAAATATCATAAATTCTACACAAAAAGCCAATAAATATGGTAATTTTTTCTATTTATTCAACAGTGAATAAATACGCAATTTTTTACTTCATCTACTTTTTTATTCTCTTATATATGTTTTTCGCTTTATATAGTATACTAGAAGACTCGGCAGACGTTGTCCTGCCCTAAATTTGGCCTATCTGCATACATGTTAATAAGCTTTTTCCGTCTGACTCTGCCCTCCCCACCCCCCTCTTCACTTTTTCCTAATCCTTTTATTCACTCCTCCTTCCGTCTTTTTCGCTTTATCTATCTCCATCTTCGTCTCATTCTATCCCTTTCTCAGTCTCCTCTCTTTTCTCATCTCTCAATTCCTTCTCATTCTTCTGCATCCCTTATTGCCTGTCCCAGAGGGTGGTATGTATTTTATTCCAGTCCCAGTCCCAGTCCGAGTCTCAGTCCCAGTCCTAGTCCTAATCCCAGTCCTAGTCCGTCTCTGGATAATATATTACTCTGTACCAAAGCACTCATCAACAGCTTTCATTTGTTATCCATATTCTACAAACACATTCTAGGGGTACTCGGGTCCACGTTTCGGCCTATATCTCGAGACCCTGTACGTCGATCGCAACCAAACCTATGTTTCAGCGGAGCGGGAGTTTGAACAAAATCGACCTACGCATCTCCTCAAACACCGGCGACCAACTAACACACATTTTAGCCTTTCTTTTTATACATATAGATTTTTATTTTTCACACTTCACTATAATCTTAAAACGAAATGCAGATTTTCGTTGCTTTTTAAATTCGGCTTAAAAATTGCACATGGAACAACTAAAGACTCTCCTGTATTAAAAAAAATGTCATAGTGCCTCTAAATCGCGGACCCCATCTATCCTATGTTTCAAGTTAGATCGAACTACACACGGGGTGCAAAACAAATTCAAAATCGGTTCAGTAGTTTAGGAGTCCATTGGCCTCAAACCTGTGATACGTGTTTTTTATATATTAAGATTTTTAAATGAACTTTATGTAATTATTACTTTTCTTGTACTATACAAGATTGCATTGTACTAATGCGTTGCCAATGAAATATGAAATAAATCAAATAATCTTTCATTATCGGATTGCTTCCCGTTTCTATTAATTTTTATCGCAAAACTAGTTTTGACAATAACGGATGCTTACTATGAGCTATGAGCTTCCATATGTTCAAAACCCCCCCCATAGACAATTCCTGCGCACGCTCCAGACAACAGCTATAAACCGATACAGAATTCTGTTTAAGTTAGTTAAACCTACAGTCATATTAGTTTGAACACGGCCATTCTAAACTTAAACAACAATAGGCCAATTAAACATTAACAACTCTATCAGTTTTTAGCATGCATAAGAAAATTAGTGCAAACAGATATCAGCAAAGTGGACCAAACCCGAAAAAAGTGAAAATACTTTTTTCATTAGGAAAATTTTCCCAGTTATGTTATACTGTTTTCACACAGAAACTTAATGATCTCATTTCACCTTCTAATGAAATCGTAAATTTTTGCTTTCACACAGAAGTAGTTGCTCGATTAGTATGAAGGATGAAATGTCAAACAACGTTCGATTACATTCGGCAACATGATTGTGTTCAATGATCCAACTTGCTTAAACGAACATAATCGACATTGATTAAAAATCAACCAACTTATTGCATGCGTGAATATAATCAATTCAGGCGTTTGCTCGTTTGCCTCAACAGCGATTACATTCATCGGAATGAAAAGGCAAATATGAAAACTCCATGCGCCTGAATATTTGCATGATTCTTCTGCGCTTACGTCACGGCGACAAGCTACATATAAATATACATATAAACATTGCTTACGAATCTATTTGTTTGCCGAACTAAACGATACTAATTCTAGTGCTTTGATTTTATTCTCCGTTTACCTTCGTTTGATCAATACAATCGTACGCAAAACGTGTTTGGTCATTCGATCGCAATCATGCTAACGGAGTCTAGTAAAGACAGATGCTGAGTTTATTCAATTATGAGTTTATTCGCATGATTGAAGTGAATGCAAGTTTTGGTGTTTGATTAAATCAAGAAAATTGTGATTTTTGCAGTTCCCTGGTACCTGTATAGTTGGAAAAGTGTAAATCTCTTCTCATCCGCTGCGGAGATAACAGGCTCGCAAGGGTCCAAAGATACGAAGAACCAATTTTATGCCCATAACTCAATATTTAAGGTGTCCAGGTATTTTTTGGTGTCACACAGTGTAATTTACCTATGCAGATGTAGTGGAATTACAATATTTTAGAAATATATTAAGATTAGCAACGTAAGCTGCGGAAGGGTGGCATAAGGTGCACGGCCTCAATGCCAAATGACCTTATGACTACTTCAACTGGCTATCTACTAAATTTATGTCCATATGAAATAGTCACAGCTCAAAACTTCAAACGATTAAAATGTGAACGATATTGATATAACGACCATTTTATAAATAAATGTAAGGAGCGACTACCTCCGACGAGATTTAATACCGAGCTTCTCTTCAAATTTGCGTCGTGCTTCTTAGAACTGTCCCTACAAATTAAAGCATGTAGGTCCTTGCTTTATGCCGACTCTGTACGGCATCTGCAAGGCAGATAAGTTTTCATTGAGAAGCTTTTCATGGCAGAAATACATTCGTAGTGCTTGTCAAATTACTTACAACTTTCTTCTAATTGAAAATACTTGCTTCTAAAATTTTGATGTTGCTTTGCCAGGGGTTGGTACAACTGAACCGGATGAAGATGGCTGTAGGGACTTCGGGATCCCGCTGGCCACCTGTGGATTGCTCCTCCATAGCTGGGCCTCGAATCAGCTCAGCAAACGTTGGGCGGATACCACGTCTTGCAGGGTAGCAAGATCTTTCTGGCCGAAAGTGGATGGCAGGAGGTCTGCTGAAATAATTGGGTTCACTAAGGCTCACCTATCAATGGTCATTGGGGTTTTGACAGGGCACTGTCCCATGGGTATCCATGCGGTACGTCTCAATATACTGGAAACTCCATCCTGCTGCAGCTGTATGGAGGATGATGAGGTGGAATCACCAAATCACTTTATGCTTGATTGTCCAGCTTTTGCCAGAATTAGGCGAAAGTACTTCGGTCGCGACTCACTTGGATCTCCCGAGGATATATCCAAAGTTGAGATCGGTATCATTCGGAGCTTTATCGTTGCTACCCAACGATTCTCTAAGTAGCTGGATCTAGGTCACCGTTATTTTTGGTGTATGTGGTATCACAACGGACCTTCGTGTTGTCCAAGTGAGCTATCCTTATCAGGGCAGCTACCACCTAACCTATCCTATCCTATCCTTTGCCAGGGGCGTGAACCCAGGATCTCCGGTGTGGTAGGCGGAGCACGCTACCACTACATCACGTCGGACGACCATTTTGCTAAAATATTAATAAAGTCAACTTATACTTTCCCAAGTAGCCATAATACATTTCCGCTAAAAGTTGTGTGAAAATATTCCGAGTGTAAAGTTGTTGCATTTAGGAATACGAGCCGGACCCATGCGCATCTTGCGCAAACAATATAAAAGTCTCTTATCAAATGTCAACAGAAATCAGCTGTTCTATCAATCAATTAAAACATACAACTTGCGCTGCCATCTGGCGTAATGCAGTGCAAATATTCACAATAGTGCCATAGTACAAATAGATTTCTTGGTGTGCTCACAATCGTTTATTTTTAACAAATTATTTTAATAAAATATAGCTAAACAAAAGCTCTACGACCAAAATTGCCCAAAGCTCGCTAATAGCCCGAATCTCCATCTTTACAACCAAAACTTTATTTATAGATTTGGATTCCAAATAAGAGCGAAAAAGGGACCCGTACATAAAAACAGCAATTAGAAATAATATATATAATGATGTATGTATGTACATTGACCCGGGTCGATTTGTATGGAGAAAGTTAACCGATTTTTCGATAGGATTTGGGCTCAGGAAAAAAGGTTCCACTACGCATACACAAAAAAAAAAAAAAATGTCTAGCTTGCAAAAAAAATGGCGACTAGACATTTTTTTTTTGGGTATGCGTAGTGGAACTTTTTTCCTGAGCCCAAATCCTATCGAAAAATCGATGGTGCGATATCGGTTAATAAATCTACCCAGTCTAATGTACATATGTAAATTGATTGCAAAGAAATAGTACGCGGCCCTGCTTTTTCTATATTCTTGTTTAATGGAAATGAGAAGATCGTATTCAACTAAATGTCTAATCCAACATGTGTAGGTTTTTCTATGTTTGTGCTGGACTCGATATAGTAAAAATATTTGTATGGCCCTTTTACCAAAAGTTTCATAATGTCAAACCGGATTTTATTTTTAAATGACCATCAATTCTAATTTAAAAAAAATTATTAAGCAAATAGTAAACATTTACTAGGAATATTTTGTGGAACATTTTAACCCGGTACTCTTTCACGAAAGTGTGTTTTGGCTGAAAAGTTCGCTTAAAATGGCATTTACGAGGTAGTTTGAAGACTGAAATATTCAACACGGACATTTGCCGGAAAATTTCACTACGAATGCTTTCAGAAAAACCCTTTGAAAAGAGAACGTGCACGACCACAGAGTGTAAAAAACTAAACTTTCCACCTGAAGTATGTGTTAGTTTTCCATGCTTAACGTAATTGGCATTTTCTGTGCAACCAATATATTAGTTGAGTGCATATCTAATAAAAAAATACACATTTGAAGGAAGCGAAACGTTAAGGGGCGACTATTCAGAAAATGTTGCATAATTCATATCGTCACGCTTATTCGTTAGCCACGTATCTGCCTTTGAGCAATTTTCGGGAAAGCGAACTAAACTCAGTGTATAACCTGGGTATTGCATACAAAAATTATAGATACGTGGTAAATTAAGGAGCTTAAAATTGTGAATCTAATTTATATTGACAATATAGACTATCATCGATACCTTCAGAGTGGTTTCTCAAACAAAAAAAAAAACATTTTTTTTAAGTGCAAAAGTTTTTCGTATGATTTAATCGGGGATTGCCCGTATTGCTTTTTATTTTAAATGTATGAAAACATTTATTTGAAGCAATTTTTTAATTTTATAATTTATTTTTAATAATTTGGGAAAAATTTAAACAACGTGACATCAGGACGTACAAGGCGACAGTTGTTTCGATTATACCTTGTAAATGTCTTCAAAGCCTTTTTTCCTGGGAGTGGGAGTCGAACCGAATCGTTGTAGTTCTATAAATAGAACAAAAACAGCAACAATGCCAAAGTTTCTTTGAAAACCGCCGAACCAAGCATAGCTTTAACACATAATTGCATACGAAGTATGCAATGTGTAAAAAGATTAAAATATGCAAAAAGAAGGCAATTGGGAAAAACTTCACAACAACTAAGACATGACGTAACTGAATGCGTTTGTAACCATTTCAACTATCATAGGAGTGCGGGTTCGACTCCCACTCCCGGGAGAAAAGGCTTTGAAGAGATTTACAAGGTATAATAGAAACAGCTGTCGCCTTGTCCGTCCTGATGTCACGTTGTTTCAATTTTTCCCAAATTATTAAAAAAAAAAGTTTTTCTTTTGTATGAGGCAGTCTATTAAATATATAGCC
This sequence comes from Eurosta solidaginis, assembly GCF_040869045.1. Lineage (NCBI taxonomy): Eukaryota > Metazoa > Arthropoda > Insecta > Diptera > Tephritidae > Eurosta > Eurosta solidaginis. Next base: position 195,037,222 of record NC_090321.1, read on the forward strand.
TTAAAATTTTAAAACTTAATTTCATATTTAACACAAATTACCCTTAAATAATTAGCTTGCTCTCTAAGCGCAACTTTAATGTGAAATTGTTCAAAAAGGCTAAATTACCAGAGTTCGTGTTTGGAAAAAAATATATGTAAGTTTACAGCTTTCGAATCACATTTCCTTCCGCATGGCGATACAGAGGAGAGGCCCTGTAGAACTCATTATTTTATTAAATTAGCTTAATTGAGAATTTACTTCTATACAAATTACATTAAGCTTTTAAATGAAATCTATCCTTAAAGGTTCATTGCTTTTTAATAAATATATTAGAATATGCCACAGAGCATTTCATAATTAACAATAATTAAATATTATACATTCACCAATATCACAATTGTATTTGAATTCTTGGAGAATTAAATTCAATTCAGTTTTCTGGTATATCATACAATATATAGATTAAAAAACTAGCCTATATACAAATATATACATACTATACACATACATATATAAAGTTTATTTATTAAAACGTTAAAAATTAGTGTATAAAATCTTTATCGCCTAAATGTATTGTATGTCATTTTTCCAGTATATATCTATCGACTTAAAGCGGGTCAAATTTTTTTCCATCAGGAGTATAGCAAAAACGTAATCTACAGATGATTCTAAAACAAAAATTGCTGAAGACACCATAGCTCTAAGTACGATTTCGAGGTCCCGATTTTTTCAAAATAAATATTTTGCCATATGAATGTAGGGTTTGGCCAAAAAATCTTCATAGCTTCTGATAGAATTATAGGAAAAATATCATATTGGGCTTACTTTAAAGGTATTTTACGTACATTTCAGATATCAGGCTTAAATTATGAGAAATTAGCCTAAAATGAACTTTTAACTGATCGTATTGTTCGTGTGTCTGGTTCCCAGGGTATCAAAACTCTATAAAGCGTATTGAGTCGGTACAGAAGCAATTCATTATATTTGCACTACGTGGTCTTAACTTAGAATTCAAGTGTGCATTTGCCACCATATGAAAATAGGCTTCTCCTTATTAATCTGCCAACTTTAGAAAATCGAAGAACTGTACTAGGGGTAATGTTCATTCATAAGCTCATTATGGGCGAGATAGACTCCTCTGATCTTGTTAGTCGACTAAATTTTGCAGTGCCTGGTATAACGTCCAGGGACTTTGTGCCTTTTAATTTACCACTTTGCCGGGGAAATTTTGCTAAAAATAATCCAATGCGTAACTGGTGTTCGCACTACAACAACTTGTATAACTGCATCAGCTTTGAATGTTCGTTTACCGCGTTGCATAATTCAGTAATCTCACGTCTGGCCTGATATTTTGTACTTTCTTTCATATGTATGGTTGAATTTAATATATACATCTGTATTTAATTATTTTTAATTGTAACATTAATTTATGTTAATATTATCTTAGTAGTCGACCGCTTTGTGTCTGTGTCGACTTTAATCCAAATAAAATAAAATAAAAATAAATAAATAAGAACAACAAAATATTATCATTTTTAACAAATTTCTTATGGAAAAATTTTTTTTCTTTACAGCTAAAATAAGTTCAGAACATTATACGTAAATAGTATAAAAATACGTTAAAATGGTCAATTCTACGTAAAAATTTTTTTTTTAAAATAAATTACATTAAAATTATAAAAATTGCGTTTTTTTGCTTATTACTTGATATATGAAATATACATAGGTTTTTTTTGAAAATTTGTTTCTACTAAAACGAATTCGAAAAAAGAAAAACTGTCTGAATGAAAGTTGTTGGAAATGTTGTGAACTTAGATATTACTATAGATTTCTATGGAGATAACTTCAGAACAAATTACGCTAGTTATGCTCCTGTTAATCGCGCTACTTGTGAGTTCAATGTACTAAGTAAAAAAGTCTCTCTTGATTTTTCGCTTCCAAGAGCCGATTTTTTTTTGATAATTTTGAATTCCGCTTTTTAAGCTGTATGTAATACTTTTTTAGATTCATAATGTAGTCTATAAGGATTTTTTTTCAATGACTTACTAATAACAATAATAATAATAAAAAGTAAGATATTAATACAGAAATGTACGTAAAATACCTTTAATGTAAGCCCAATATGATATTTTTCCTATAATTCTATCAGAAGCTATGAAGATTTTTTGGCCAAACCCTACATTCATATGGCAAAATGTCTATTTTGCAAATGTCGGGGACTCGAAAACGGACTTAGAGCTATGGTGTCTTCAGCAATTTTTCTTAGAATCATCTGTAGATTACGTTTTTGCTATACTCCTATTAAAAAAAAATCCATCCATACAATTTGAACCGTCCATTGGACTTGTAATGTATATGTATTAACAAAATCACCACACTTAAGACGTTATTGTTAACTGTTACCTAAACAATTTCACCACTCGCACCATAATTCAAACCATTATTGCGATGATGATGATGATGTGAATCCGTATGATCTTGTTCCATTTGTTCTTTCAACATTTCCAACTCTCGTATACCCGACACAGTAACCTCGTACTTGTGTGTTACCAATGAACGATAGAAATGTATGGCAAAAGCTAAGAATATAATCATAACTGGAATAAGTACGATGCATGCCGACCAAGCGGCTGGTTGACTTAAATCGTAGAACTTCACCCAACAAAGTATTGCTATTTCGAGTAAAAATAATATTAAACCAAGTAATGTTGAGAATGCCCACGCCGTTTCAATATACCAATGTAGGCGTTCGTGTGGAGATTCATGTACCAATGAGATGCTATGTAAGTTGCAAACCGTCTCAATATTGGGCAATATACAGGTGCTGATCATCAGCGCCAGCATGTGAACAGCAACAAGCAGAGTCGTACAGATTGCGAATGCGACGAGCATACCGGCAGGCACTTTGGTGTTACTATCCAATTGAACCTCGACCATGGCGACCTAGAAGTAGTAAGAGAATAAACGTAAGCTTGTATGTATGTAATTTGTGTTATAGTTAAGTGTTTGAATATTTGAAAATGAATAAAAGGCGTCCAATTAGTAATAAATTGATATTAATTGAATGACAAACAATACCGATTGCATTGACCTGATAGCAAATAGTATATCTTTATTTGTTATTATTATTATTTTAATGGAAGTTGTGGCAGCGCGCTGCCCTCAAGTAGCCCAATAAAACCAGGCTGATCTTGCTCATGCGATTAATTTATTTGAATATTTATTTATAAAAATTTTTTTTTTAATTTTTGCCGAGTCGTTTAGGGGCAGCGGTTTCTCAAGCGTCGAGATCTAAACCTGCTTGTTGTTGTTGTAGCGATAAATACACTTACCGAAGGTTTTGAGAAGTGTTATCAAAGTTGATGGTCCTTGGCCAGATATGGATCGGCACGTTCCGGTAGCAAGCACCATTAAGGTAAAAGCCCGACCATCTCGGGAACGATTTAATATGACGACATTGAACCTTCTAGGTCATTCCGCCTCCACCCCCTACTTCCACGAGGAACTTGGGGTCACCAGAGCCTCGGCTGCTAAAGAAACAGGATTCGCCACGGGCAGGTGAGGTTGGCAATTGGGTTGGATATGCTATAAATTGCGATGGCAACCCGTTGAAAGGGTTGCACTACACAACCCCTTGAACCATCTAGGTATTATAGTCGCTTCTTACGATAGACATACTTGCAACAAGTCTATTATAAGCCTCCTAACCTGCTGGGTGATCTAAAACCGCTCAGCTACAAAAGTGAAATGATCAGCTCAGCGTAATACTCGTAATACTTAAATTAATAAAACAGAAACAATAACACATTAACTACACTGGATCACAAATTCAACTTTTTTTCTGCACCAGAGACGCCATTATGAAATTCCTATGTAAAATCACCCCCTGATTCCGAAAAACAAGGTTATTTTTAATCATATGGTAACGTTTTTGAGATATTTACTAATTAACGTTATCGTTAGCTGGGACTCGCTTTTTTCTATAAAAAGGACTGTTCTCACCTCCCTTAATAACACTGGTTTACAGCCAAAATGAACCAGAGACGTCATTATGAAATTCGGGGTCCACTTAATCATATATATCTCAAGAACGAATTGAGCAATTCCAAAACGGTTTGAAGCTTAGTAGAAAAGGTAATAAAATTTGCTATAAACTGTGCATACAACACTTTTTTCTAGGCCCTGCAGATTCAAAGATAACGAACAATTATTACGGAATTTTTTACTTTTTTGTGAAAAATATAAAAAAATTTGTACTTTGCGACGAAGGATCTCGAAAACTTTTTATTTTTTTGCAGATTTTTTCTTTTCTCTCTAAGCTCTGTTTTATTACAAAAAAAAAACAAGCTTTCATTCAACAAAATCGATGGACTAATACAAAAGTTATAAGCATTCATGCAAATATTCCCATTTAATATTTACTTGAATGCTTATATTATTAATATTTACTTGAATGCTTATAACTTTTGAATTAGTCCATCGATTTTGTTGAATGAAAGCTTGTTTTTTTGCAATAAAACGGATCTTAGAGAGAAAACAAAAAATCTGCGAAAAAATAAAAAGTTTTCGAGATCCTTCCTCACAAAATACAATTTTTTTTATATCTTTGCAAAAAAAAATTGAAAAAATCCATAATGATTGTTTGTTATCTTTGAATCTGCAGGGACTTATATGCACAGCAAATTTTATTACCTTTTAAAAGCTGCAAACCGTTTTGGAATTGCTCAATTCGTTCTTGAGATATATATGATTAAGTGGACCCAATTTTTTATTTTTTTGAAATACCGGTAATTCGTAAATATATCAAAAACGTTACCATAGAATTAAAAATAACCTTGATTTTCAGAATCAGGGAGTGATTTTAAATAGGAATTTCATAATGGCGTCTCTGGTGCATTTTGGCTGTAAACCAGTGCTATTAAGGGAGGTGAGAACAGTCCTTTTTATAGAAAAAAGCGAGTCCGAGCTATCAAATGTGTTTGAGTGGGAGTTATAATCGCGACACAAGCGGAAAGGTTCGTTTAGTTCCAAATAAGTTCTACATTGTTTCAGAGGAAGAAGTTTGAAATGTCTCGTAGTTCGAGAGGAAACACAATAGTTTACTTGGTTCAGAAGGACTTGAAATATATTCATTTAGTAGTTTTGTCATAATATTACAAACTGCGTTGAATGGCAGCCGTTGCTTACCTTTGCATTTGACCACCTGCCCATACTACTTTCAATACAGCGATCAGCAAGCTTCATCACCCATGAGAGGCACACTTTTAATAATTTCAAAAAAGTAGCCGGTATAATACTCGAAATTATACCCTATTTCCCGGCTGAAGCTGCAAATATAGCAAGAGAACATGACCTAGCGACCTAGAGACCCTCACATTAGAAATCTCAACTTGGATATTGTGCGGGTGGTAAATGAACACAAACGTGCCAAATGGGAAGAGCATCTAAAGAACTGTAACCTCTCTGCGGGTGTCGGTAAATTGTGATTAACCGTCAAATCCTTGTCCAACCTGACAAAATACAATGCTAAAATATCCAACGCCTTTTGCGGAACCGAAGAAATGTGCGACCACTTTCTGCCGGCAATTTGTAATGCAACTTTCAGTAGACAAGGCTTGACGCCGTGCAAACAGATGCTCACATAAACGCAAAAACGACGGGCCACCCCACAGGTTGAAAGAAACTGGTGGTGGGATCTACTCTTATCGACTTCCTGACTTGTGCTGTGTCGTCACTAGATTGCTCCAGAATATTGCAAATCCAGCGACCTAAATAACGATCTTTGTTGAAAGTCAGGCTGCCTTAAAAGCATTCGAATCAAATTTGTTAAATTCCGAAATTGCACGGAAGTGTTGAGCCTCGCTGGGTTCTTTGGCACATCATTATAAAGGGGAACGTAAACCCTTGCGCGATATCATGATCCTCATGTTTGAATAGTTATAGAACTAACTTTACTCCTCAACAATGTTTTAAGTTTGAACATATGAATTTGAAAATATTCAGATAAAGATAAATTTATTCACTAGCCAGATTTGAATGTGGCGATTTATAAACAATTGTCTTTTATTACTTTCTGATTGGCTACATATGAAACAACTGAATTGGTTGTTGTGTGTGTAGCAGTGCCAAAAGCTAAGAATAATAGACGAAAGACTACGCTAAAATTCTATGAGAGGAAAGCTGCGGTGAGAAGGGCTAATGAATTTCAAGAAACCACAGCATGACTGCCTAGCGACCGGGCGGGGACACCTTAGTCATGTGAGGGATGGAATATTGTCTTTATAAATTTAATTAAAAAGAATTAAGCAACTAGTACAAGCGAAGGTAGACTGAAGAATTTGTGTCGCTGTGTTTTTTTTTTACTGTTTTTGTTGTTAAATTTTATTTTATAGATAGTGCGATAGCGTATTTGCTCGTCTATATACAAGATGGGGGCCAATAGCCAGATTCTTTTGGCACATAAGGTGCAAACGACAGGTTCACCAAACACATATGGTATAGAATAAGGCCGAATTCGACGACAGATGATTCTTCGTGAACCCGGGCAGAAGAAACTCGCTAACCTCCCAGAGTCCAATCAATACAGAAGCAGACCACACGTAGCCAGAGGGGCTACGAATTTCCTACAGCCATCTGCAACAGGTTCAGTTGTATCCATGTGAGTTAAGATATCCGCGTGTCAGTTGCCCGGGATACTGCTATGACCCGATCCCAGATGTCCTAATCTTGAAATAGTTACGTTTGCCGTTAGGATATCCAAATGATGATATGTACAATAACTTAAATAACGTTGGGTAACATCCCAACCACCGCGTTTTTAAGCGAGCAACTTACATTAATAATAACGATAGTGATCGGGAAAGCGTACCTTCACACAAAGCTTCATGATTAAATTCGACCCTGAATAAGTTAACTTCCACATATTAGTCTCTTTGTCCAATCCTGTCACAAAAGAATGAATGAAGCGAAGCTTGAACAAGGAGCGCTTGTCGGCACATAATAGTCTGTCCTGTCTGGGATAAAGTCGCAGCAGGGAAGAACGCCCGAAAAGCCCACGGCAACTTCAATGATAAGGCAGATATTGCTCTTAGAGCGTCGCTGTTACAAACCAGCACAGTCTGCTGTACTGCCTCTAACATTTAAATAATGCTCGCCGGGTCCAGTGCGTTCCATAAGACCAGCACCCCATAGAGCGGAGTAGGGTTAACTAATGTCTCACTAAGCCAGTGTCTAAGCTTTGGGCAATTGAGGGCGAGCAGTTTAATAAGAGTTATAAATGAGTAATTTTATGTGCTTGTAGGCGTGTGAGTCGTGGCACAGTGGCTGACGTACCCGACCAAACGCCCGGGGTTGCGGGTTCAACTCCCACCAAGCATTCCTTTTTTTTAAATTTATAAATTATTATTATTAATGGACTGTATTGAGTTTATGGGGTTTTTGATTTAATGTATCCATTTATTGAGTTGGGTAGTTTTAGTGTTATTGGTGTATTTAAGTCATGGGAGGATGCATAGAATCAGTACACCTTTATTTATTTATTTGTGTTTATTTTAAGGGATTCAGTTTATTAAGTTAGTGTTATTGGCGTGTTTAAGTCATGGGAGGATGCATAGCATCAGTACACCTTTTATTTATTTAATTTGGGGGCGAGCACTGGGGGCTCTGAGGCTTCGCTCTACTGAGCCACCTCATCCTCTATTTGAAGAACCCTTTAAAATGTGATATGGAGGCGAGCACGGGACGGCTCTGAGGTATTGCCACCCCATTTTCTACAAGAAAAACCTCTATTTATTTAATTTGGGGCGAGCGTTGGGCACTCTGAGGTTTCGCTCTAATGAGCCACCTCATCTTCTATTTGAAGAACCCCTTCAAAGTGTGATATGGAGGCGAGCACTGGGCTCTGATGTATTAGCACACCATCCGAAGAACCTCCCTTTTAATTAAAAAACTCAAACTATGTCTTTAGAATATTTCACTAACCAGTTGAGAATTACAAGCACACTCAATGGCTACTGAAACAAACGAACGAAAAATGTTCATAGTTTAAGTCGCTTAAACAGCCAGTATAACACCCTTAGCGAGAGTCCACAGCTTCTAATGATACCCTACCCAAACAACAATACAAGTCTAACAAGGCCTTCCTAGCCTTACGCTTGGCAAAAGTTTCAAGTCATCCCCTCCCGACGCCCCCGCCCATCTGACCTTTCTCCCTTATCTTTCTCCCGATTGTGAGGCTTCCGCTGCCACGATTCTGGTGTACAAAGTTTGCTTATGAATTCAGGCAGAGCCCCTCGACTCCAGTGCTTTTCGGATGGCCCAGGCAGAATATAGGTCGAAGTCTCAAAAGGTAGTCAACCCCCAAAAAATCGAGTCTTGTATGTACTGATCAATAAGGCGTTCTATCGTTATTAAAGAAACGACAAAAGACTGATTGTTTTGGTAATTCTTGGGTTTCACATGAAAGATTCTATCGGTTTTGGGAAAGAAGGCAACATTGTGCCCGGGTTTCAAAATGTAGTCCTGTTTAAGGAAAATAGTGTAAATCATAGGTCTCTAAAAATTACAAGTGATAGCCCTTTAGTAGTGTTATCGATGTTGATGGTCCTTTGCCGGATGCAGATCCGGTACGTTCCGGTATAATATAATAAATAATAATACCATCTCGGGAACGATCTGTTACGACCACATGCGACCTTCTTGGCCATACCGCCCTCCCACCCCCTAGATGCATGAGGAGTTCGGGGTCGCCGCAGCCTCGGCTGTTAATGAAACAGGATTCGCCACGGATAGGTGAGGTTGACAATTAGGTTTGGAAAAGCTATATATTGCGCTGGCAACCTGAAAGGGTTGCAATACACAACCCCTAGAATCTGATATTTTAGTCGCCTCTTACGACAGGCATACCTACCGCGGGTATATTCTGACCCCCTAACCCGCTGGGGGAAGACATTATTGTAAAGTCAACAATCGCCGGCTATGAAGGTATTGGTTTCTGCGCAACCTAACAAAAGAAAAGACTTGTTTGTCCAACAGAAGCTGCAGTCACCCTTCATACGCCTCAGGTACTCTAAAGGGTTAAAGCTCCTTAAAAAAAATTGTCTTGAGCAACGCGGATGCAGCCTTTCACGATTTCGCATTCTTCACATACAATTCAACATTCTAGCGAGTGTTGTTTTTGCAAACTTTTGGGCAAAAGATATGATCCAATCAATATATACAGTTCTTTTTATGTACGTCTGAAAATGAGACATATCGCTCATTTGCTGCAATGTCGTCATAACTCAAAAAACACAATTTTCCAGGAGAGCCATTCAAAGATTTTAATTGCCATATGTTGCGCATATAAAGGCATATTTTCATTTTTATAACAAGTGCTAAATTTTTGACTGATCACGAAGATTTTTTTAAACAACATATATCATGATATTGGGTACGTTTATATGTTATTAATTCAAAAGTCATGTTTTTTGCGTTATGACGATGTTGCAGCAAATGAGCGATATGTGTATGCAATTAAAAATATCAAACGACATTAAGAATCTATTATTTGCACAAAGGGTTCAAGGTTTTATAAGAATACGAAATTATAATGAAACGATAGAGACACATATACATCCATACATATTAATATTTTAATCTGATACTATTTTTCGGCATACAGATCTTAATTGAGATCTTCTTTTAAAATCGTACTCACCATGGCAAATCCGGATAGTAATGCTGACGTCTTGCTGGAGGCTTTTAGCTTGGCACGACTCAGTTGCAGCTTTCGCCATGACAGATAGCTAGGCGAATGTAGATCGTCTCCAGATTGTGACATGCTAGCGCTAGTTGTACGTCTTGGCTGAAAACGAGAGAAATGATGAAAAGAGCGTAAAGGCGGAGCTGGAAACGATGTCGGATGGTGATTTTGTAGATGCGATTGTGGCGGCGGTGTTGTTGTAGACACAACAGAGGACGGTGGCACAGAATTAAAACGATTGCTCGAATTCGAATTTAAATTCAAATAACGCGTTGAAACACCACTAAAACTTTTCTGCGACACCGAACTAGGACTACCTGATTTAACGTGAGTATTATTATAAAGACGTAATGGACGACACGAATCACAGAGACTATAATCGTGTGGTAAATATGTTGAATAACCACCACCAACACCACCGTTATGAAGGGGTGGTGGTACACTGCTCGTTAGAGATGGTGGCGGTGATGAATGTTGTGATGTTATTAACACAGTTTGCGGATGTGGCGGTGGCAAACGCGTCTGTCCAGCATTTAACGCGTATTTATCGTTAAGCGTATCTGTTTTAAAGTTTAAACCACTTGGTAAAATTATTGGTGTTGCAGCTGAGGCAAAAGTTAATGGTACAATAGAATCGAGCGTTTGGTTGCACTCGTCTGTTATACTGTCGTGCGAGATCTGATGTAGTAGAAGACTGCTATGGCTGAGATTGGTGCGCTCATAATGTAATGTGGAATAAGTTTCATTGTCAAGCAATAACATTTGTTGCATTTGTTCGATTTGTTGTTGTTGTCGCAATCTTTTTGATATTTTTTTGGTTGGTCTCTTCTTTGTTGGCCTGCATCGTTCCTGCGCATGAGTTAGTGGATCCGGTTGAGTAGCGCTGCCACCACCACCAACCAGATGTCGTATGGTGGCGAACATTGGGACCGTCAAAAATGATTGCTGCTACCAAGAAAACGAGGAGGCTTTTTTTATGTATGTTTGTATGTGTTGGCACGAAATTATTTATGTCGTTTGCTTTTTTTGTTTATAATTTATTATATGATTTTAGCTGAAGATGCGCGCCGAACTGTTGTGGTTACTCTTTTCTGTTTTTTTGTTTTTGCTTAATTAAAAGTTCATTATTGCGTTTATTTGCGAATAGTTCAGTCTTAAATTGTTTTCGAATACACTTTTATGAAAATCTTTTTGCTAGAGAGATTTATGCAAGTATGAGCGGAATTCGTTTCCCTGTTTAAAATAATGTTATTTCATCTTACTAAAAACAAGGGTGTCTAAGTTCGTGTGTAACCGAACAATAAATATTCAGCGGAGAGCTTTCATCGTAGAGTTCATTTAACTTCAGAGTTTTGACACAAGGTATTACCAAAAGTAGGCGTGTTCGATTGATTCGATTTTTCCCCTTTTATTAGAAATATTCCCCTTTATAAAGGAAAATAGGGTACCGAGTCTTTTCACGGTAGGCCAGTCCTCTTTCGTTTCTTGTAAATATGTATACTAAAGAAGTTAAAAAGCATTGATATAAAATAGTTTTTCGCAAAGATATTGCCTGTTGCATTCGCCTAAGATCTCTTTTAAAATCTTTTATATAAAAATGGGCGTGGCTCTTAACCGATTTCACTCTTTTCAAACTCATTCCTTTTGACAAGGCTAATCAGTTTATTAAGCTTTGTGATGACAACTCAATCCATTTTTGATTTATGACCAACAACATTTAAAAACTTCTGACATAAAATGGGCGATGGCAAGCCCCTTGTTGAAAAATAAAAAAAGGTGGGGTTTACTACTTGAACCTACACATGAAATTTGGTTATTGTAGCTGCTTTATGTACGGAGTAATCATGTGGCCGAATCGTAACATACGATCCGTGATCGAATGCCGTTTTGTAAATCACAATAGCACCGAAATGGTGTATCGGATTAATAAAATATGTGAACTAGGGACAACGCGTACTCACTCGATCCATAATCTTAATATATAAAAAACACTTGTCACAACATTTTCGGCCGCCATGAACTCCTAAACTACTGAACCGATTTTGAATTTGTTTTGCACCCCGTGTGTAGTTTGATCTAACTTGAGACATAGGATAGGTTATACCTCAGTTTATAGTCGCAATATTATTTTAATGGAATTTTTTTATTTGTTTATACGTAATAATAAAATGTTACGTATACGCAATGGCACTAATTTTTTCAGGTGGTGCGGATATACTTCCATGTAATTGCTTGGTGTTTAATTAAACAACCTGCTTATCAATAAAAAATATTATAGCGAATGATATCAAGTATAGCACGACACCAGGCCCGCCGAGAGGGTGGGGTTTCTGAGGGGGCTCGCGATTTAGAGGTACTATCACATTTTTTTTAATTCAGGAGAGTCTTTACTTGTGTAGAAGGTAATTTTCATACCCCTGGGTGACTAGGGTCTCTAGATATAGGGCAAAACGTGGGCAAGTGAATGCCTAGACAGTGTTTATACAATATGGATATCAAATGAAAGCTGTTGATGAGTGCTTTAGTACAGAGTAATATATTATCCAGAGACGGACTGGGACTGAGTCTGGAATAAAATTATATACCACCCTCAGGGACAGGCAATAAGGGATGCAGAAGAATGAAAAGAAATTGAGAGAAGAGAGAAGGAGATTGAGAAAGAGCTAGAATCAGACGAAGATGGAGATGGAAGCGAAAAAGACGGAGGGAGGAGTGAATAAAAGGATTAGGAAAAAGTGAAGAGGGGGAGGGCAGAGTCAGACGGAAAAGCTTATTAAAATGTCTATCTGAATACATTTTAATAAGCTTTTCCGTCTGACTCTGCCCTCCCCCCTCTTCACTTTTTCCTAATCCTTTTATTCACTCCTGCCAAATTTAGGGCAGGACAACGTCTGCCGGGTCTTCTAGTATATATATATATTTTTTAAATAGCTGGATAGCTAATTTTTATCGCTTGAGTGAAAATAGTTTCCGATCCGTGATCGTTTGTTACGATTCCATAGATGGTTTTGGTGTTTTCCAAAAAGAAATTTTTTCACTTAGAAAAAAAAGTTCTTATCAACGAGGCCGCACCTCGGCAGTGATTCCCAAACACTCAGTGTGTATTTCTGCCATGAAGAGCTTCTCAGTGAAAATTCATCTGCCTTAAAGCATCCGTTCGGAGTCATGAAAATTGGCAATACAAAAGAAGTTATCAGTAGTTTATTTCGATTAGACAGGCTCCCTTTTGTCCAAATATCTGGGTCTCAAGGCAGCGTACTATCATAGCAACATTTCAAATACTTTACGGGAAACTGATTTTGCTCCAGACATGAAAGGCGGACAGAGTGGGTCGCAGGGTTGCGTGATTCAAAATCCTTTTTGATTTAAAATCCAATTTCAAATCAAAGATATTTTTTATTTTTTTTTTCTTTCATCCAAATGGAGTGGTTCATTAAGTTTGATCCGTCTCGAAAATGTGAGTCCTTAAATAAGAACAGAAAGACTAATCGATAAAAATACGGACACGAACAGGATGAGGATCTAAATTGATTTGGCCACCTGTCTGTTCAAACGCAAGCTAGTCCCTCAATTTTGAGAAATCTGGATGAAATTCGGTGAGTTGGTATATGGGTATTGGTTTCTGATTAGAACTGTATCGGAAACGACTGGATAGGACCACTATAGCATATGTTCCTTGGCGAGCTCTCTGGCCTCGTCATAGCTGATTCCCCTAGCTATAAGTAGCTTCAGGCGCTTACGAGCCGATTATGCTAGACATCTTGGCTACTCTAAAAAAACAAGAATACACCATTTTCGTACTACGCAAAAAATCTCCTGTTTTTATATGAAAACGGGTTTCAACCCATTAAATATTTGCTGCCACCTTGTCACCCCGCCTTATAGTGTTTTTCAATCAGACAAATGTCTTACGAGATATTCGGGAATTTATTCAAGCAGTAGAGCTTAACTAAGATTCGTATAGTACTAAAATTGCTCTTTGCAAAAGAAAGTGTATACAACGAAAGACTTAATGAGCACGGTTCGGATAACACTCGCAATTACGAGTTTTATCGAGTTGCTTTCTAGATCTCCCAAATTCGATAAAATAAAGCAGGCATTTCAGGTCTGGGACCTCAAAATAGCTTCTGCTCCATGAGAAACTTAGCCCTGAATGAAAGGGAAAAGGGATACCTATGTATCTTTGATTTGGATGCCGAATGAAATAAAAAATAAAAAGTATTTCTGATTTACATAGTTGAAGAATCAAATAACAAATAAAAAAAATTTTTTATTTCGATGCCGAATCAAATAGAAGATAAAAAATATCTTTGATTTGAAAACATTTTCAAATAAAAAATTCATTTAAATACATCAAATAAAAATCACGTATCCCTCCTACAACAACCACCCTGCAAAAGCACCGTTGGTAGCGTTCGACTTGCGGAAAGCCATAAATACACACGACATGTCGCGTTGCCTCGAAGATATCGGAGACTTCACTTTAGATTTAAAACAGTGTCTCAAGGTGGTTTGCTATTTTCATACCGTAAACTTCAGCTTTGACATCTTTAAACCGCTTATCATCAAACTGCTGGTCAATATCGGATTTGGTCAAATGCCGTTCAAGCAGACATCTCTACAGAATCGGCCCGTTACTTGAAGAGCTATTCAGATTCACAAATCAATAACTTTGGCACAACCTTCATCCAGAAAAAGACATCATCCCCGATCATCAGTGATTTCTACAAAACCAGTAAAAAGTCTAGAACTGTATTGTCTTTTGAATGTTTTATAAATGTATTTCAATTAAAAAATTTTAACTAGAAATATGCCAATTTCCTTCTATTATTTTTTTTTTATCTTTTACGTTCTCATTATACAATAAGAAAGACTGTAAAAAAGTACCTAATATTTAATTTAAAATTACTGTCTCCTACATTTATTGAATTGGACAATGCTATGCCAAATTTTGACATCATGAGCAGCTTCAATAGAATTATTTACAAATAGATTAATTTAAGAAATAAAGTAATTAAAAAAATTGTCTTTAGTTAAACGGTTTTATTGAAAACAATAACACTGGTCGACGGCCAAAATTTACCAGAGACGCCGTTATGAAATTCGTATGTAAAACCACCCCCTGATTTCGAAAATCGAGTTCATTTTTGATTCTATGGTACCGTTTTTGAGATATTTGCAATTTACCGTTATTCGAAAAAACCAAAAAGATGGCTCCCTTTAATTACGTATATCTCACGAACGGGTCAAGCAATTGCAAATACACATAATCGGAAAGACGATAAAATTTGCTATAAATGCATCATACATTGTTTTTTGCTCAACCATATAGTTTTCGAGATATTAGCTCATCATTTCAGATTTTTGTTTTTTTTATGAAAAAATATGAAAAAAATTACTTTTTGCGAGGGAAGCATTCCAAAACCACAACTTTTTTTCCAAATATTTTTTATTTACGTAAAGCTCTGTTTAATTAGAAAAAAGATAAGCTATCATCGAAGAAAATCGATGCAAAACTACGTAAGTTATAAGCGATCAAATAAAAATACCCAGGTTGCGCAATTTCAACGTATACCTCAAAACGTATGTATGGTATAAAGAAGAGTGAAATATCTAGCTATGCTCTGTTTCTATTTAGTTAAAAGTTCAATTTATGAATGAAATTACCCATATTTTTAACTATTTTTTTAAATTTATTTATGTTTGTACTATATTCTAACAATCTTTATCTTAATTTTATTTTACTATGTAGTCGAAATTATTATGTGTTCGACTTTGACGCTTATTCAGTTTAGGATCGGTTTCTCTTATGACAAACCAGCAGTAATCACCCATCATTGCGACGTCCCAGAATCCTTGATATCGATTTTCAATTAATTTCATTTGCTGATGAAACCTTTCGCCATGTTCGTCACTTTCGTCGCCAAGATTTGCCGGAAAAAAGCTCAAATGTAAGTGCAGAAAGTGAATTTTTAACGACATATTTACGCCTGGAAAGAAAATATTAGTTAGGTAAACAAGTTATAGAATTTTGGGAAATTAATTTTAATAAGCCTTTAATATTTACCCATTTTCGCATAATTATTGATTAAGTCGTTCACTATCTGCTCGTAGTTAGCGCTTTTGTGTCTACCGAGAAAAGAAGCAACGACCTTATCAAAGGATTCCCACGCTGCTGCCACAACTGATGAGAGTAGTCCTTTGAATTGATTATTGTTGATTAACTTTTTTATTTGTGGTCCAACAAAAATACCTTCCTTTATCTTGGCTTGAGAAATATCTGGAAAAATTGTTTTCAAATAGGCGAATGCTTCGCCTTCTTTGTCCAAAGCCTTAACAAAGTTTTTAATGAGACCGAGCTTGATGTGTAAGGGTGGAAGTATGATTTTCTCTTTCTTGACAAGAGGGGTGTATTTCATGTTATCCACACCAACGGTAAACTCGACTTTTTCCGGTCAATCCTTTCTGACGTAGTGGTCCTTACGAGCTCGGCTATCCCACTTGCAGAGGAAACAGCAGTGCTTGGTGTAGCCACTTTGTAGACCGCATAACATTGCAACGACTTTGAGATCAGAACATATCATGCTCTTCATATTTGATAAATTTGAGTAGTTTTTGCATTTCCTCGTAGGTTTCCTTTGTATTTACTGCATGTGCTAGCGGGATAGAAGGCTTTTTGTTACCAATATGCAATAATACAGCCTTTAAACTCAGTTTATTGCTGTCTATGAACAATCGCCACTCTTTTGAATCATATGTTTGACCAAACTCTTTCAATAAACCAGGAATGTCGTTGCAGTAGCATATACTGTCTTTCTTGGTATAGTGTTTGGAAAATGGTTCGTGACGAGTTCTACAATATATCACCTTAACATCGGATGATACAAATTTAAATTGTTGCATACGAGAAGTGTGGATCTCGGCCTTTTCCTTGGATAGTTCCAAATCTCTTATCCAATCATTAAGTTGTGCTTGTGATAGAACGTTTCTCTCCTTTCCCATGCGAAATTCAGTACAACTTGATTCCTCACACTCAGATGTTACTGTTGATAATGGAACTGGATCCGCAACTGCCGTTGAATGTAGTACTGGTAATGTCACTGTAGGTTCGCTGGCATAGGTTACTCTTCTTGATCTTCCAACGCCAAGTACTTTTGTTTGAGAAATATAACACTCTATTGAATGGCAAGTAGGTTCTCTCCATATCATTGGTGTATCAAATTTTATTTGTTGTTCGGATTCCGACTGAATCAATTCTACTCGACACGATGTACACTTTGTGTTCGGTGTCCATGGTTTTTCAGCATTTTTAGGCTCAATGCCAAAATACTTGGAGTATAAAGTTTTGATATGATCTGAGAACACTCGTCGTCGCCTTATGATAGTATATTGGCCACACATGAAACAGAACATATCTGGATCGTTATTACACTCAAATTCTCGCGTCCTTTTACTCATTTTATTTTTTTTTACTAAATCACGGTTTTGAAAATTGACTTATGAACTGAACTATCTCCTGCGAGCCTTGCAGATGTTATGAAGTTTCAAGGCGCATTAACTCATATTTATACTCGGAACAAGAATACAATTTAAAAAATCAAATCTTACCTAGACAGAAAGGTTCCTTTTTATACGAAGCCGGGAAAAGAAAATACTACCTGCTTTAGATGTAGGCTTTAAAAATTTTCTGTGTCTTATAATTTTGAAAATCTACCTGCATACTTACCCATAAGTGACGGAAATATATGTTTATAACTACATGCCTACAGCAGCTTTCGAACCCAACCACTCTTCCTTTCGATGCAACCACTCTACCTACTATAAAACAATTCGAGTATTAAAAGTACTATTTGATTTATTTAAAGAAAAAGTATTATCATTGTTATGGTGTTATTCGTTTATCCGGATAATATCCCATTTGCACTTTATACCTTTAATATATGTATGTATACATACATTGAAGTTGCGCAACCTGGGTATTTTTATTTGATCGCTTATAACTTACGTAGTTTTGCATCGATTTTCTTCGATGATAGCTTATCTTTTTTCTAATTAAATATTTGGAAAAAAATGTTGTGGTTTTGGAATGCTGCCCTCGCAAAAAGTAATTTTTTTCATATTTTTTCATAAAAAAAACAAAAATCTGAAATGATGAGCTAATATCTCGAAAACTATATGGTTGAGCAAAAAACAATGTATGATGCATTTATAGCAAATTTTATCGTCTTTCCGATTCTGTAAACTTATTTGCAATTGCTTGACCAGTTCGTGAGATATACGTAATTAAAGGGAGCCATCTTTTTGGTTTTTTCGAATAACGGTAAATTACAAATATCTCAAAAACGGTACCATAGAATCAAAAATGAACTCAATTTTCGAAATCAGGGGGTGATTTTACATACGAATTTCATAACGGCGTTTCTGGTAAAGAGAAAAAGTTGAAATTCGTGGTCCATTGCATTGGCGGCCACCGCGGTGTGATGGTAGCGTGCTCCGCCTACCACACCGTATGCCCTGGGTTCGCAACCCGGCAAAGCAACGTCAAAATTTAGAAATAAGGTTTTTAAATTAGAAGAAAATTTTTCTAAGCGGGGTCGCCCCTCGGCAGTGTTTGACAAGCGCTCCGGGAGTATTTCTGCCATGAAAAGCTCTCAGTGAAAACTCATCTGCCTTGCAGATGCCGTTCGGAGTCGGCATAAAACATGTAGGTCCCGTCTGGCCAATTTGTAGGGAAAATCAAGAGGAGCACGACGCAAATTGGAAGAGAAACTCGGCCTTAGATCTCTTCGGAGGTTATCGCGCCTTACATTTATTTTTTTTTTATTGGACGTGTGAAATTTCTAAAAATGTGAGGCGTAGCATAACCTGATTAATGTTCAGTTGGTCTTATATATGACTATCAGTAGAAATTTGACGCGTCCAACGCTTTTATTTAATGGTCTGATCAATGCCCTAGATTGATGAGGAGTGCGACGACTAGTACCTAGGACCTACCTAATTATTTTCAAGCTTTTAATATTATTATTACTTCATGTAAGTATTGTTTTCAATAAAACCGTTTAACTTAAAAAATTTTTTTTTTAATTATTTTATTTTCAAGTTTTTAGTCTTTATTTAATTGCCTATTATTTCTGTTGTTGTTGTTGTTTGCGATTAGGTTACTCCCCGAAGGCTTTGGGGAGTGTTATTTCTCATTCTATTTAGTTCATTTAGTGACTCATTATTACAAGGACTCTTTCCTGACAATTTATTACAATCTAAGTCCTCAATACATAATCCTTCCAAAGACTTTACTCGACTCTGCGCCACGTTTGCTTGTCCCCCCTCGACCTCCAAAATATTTTGATGTCACTTCCACAGGACTGTATGTAATATTTGCTCCATATACAAGCCAAATCGGACACCATAGGTTGCTTTCTATTCATGTATCGTATGTACCACAAATACGATTTTTTGAAATATTTCGATCCATGCGCCACCTATCGGAGTTTTTTTTTATTATTTTTGCATTATCATTGGGTTCTGAACTATATTCCAAGTTTCAAGCTTGTAGCTTATCGGAAAGTTACTTAAATTTCAATTACAAAATTCGTGCCATCGAACCAAGCTAAATAAAACCGTTTAAAAATGACAACCTGATAATCGCAATGCAATTACCTCCTATTTTATACCATAGCAATTTCACACAGAAGCCTAATGGAATGACAATTTTATTTTTGGGAATTTTGGGGCATAAAGGCAGGATGTAAGGAAGACATATCACATTTCATTTGAAAGTTCAATGATGCACTATATTAAATTAAGTACGGATATGTACACTTTCTTCTAATTTCTAAATATTTGATGTTGCTTTGCCTGGTACATTTGTATGTATGTAAAATAATATATTGCCTGCACACTTATTGTTGACTTAAATTGCGAAAAATTTACATAATGGAATATTTATTTTAAAGCACAAGTAAATGATATTTTTTGGATTTTCGTTTATCTAAGAAATTAGCACAGTTGAAAAATAATACAATTAACACGATAAAAATATTGTTTGTTGATCAATAATTTGTTTACAAGCTATCACTATTACTTAGCGAAAATCAGCTGTTTGCGGAACAAATAATTATTAACAATAATATCGAATATTTCAAGAGAAACTACTTTTCGTATCGAATTTCTCTGTAAAATACAGTTAACTTTTTGTCGTATCTATGCATGTAGGCGCGAATAAAGGTTTTAATTTGAAGCATTCAATTTTTAATTTCATTTCAGTAAATGGCGTTTTGTCACTTGCACATAGCCTACACATTAACTGTAAATAAGGGGGCTGTAACTATAAGGAGGTGGCAGTCTTTACAATGTCGAGTCGTTTCAATCAATAGCCATTGGTGAGAGAGACCACCGAAGCATGAACACAAGCGGTCCTATAAATATGAAATGGGTATGCTTGTAAATACAGTGGAGCTAATATAAATAGCAGAATTTTAGTTTTTGTTTACAATGTTTAAAAGTTGGGGTTAGGTCATGTTGAGTTGGTTTTAGACTGAATGTGTGCAGAGTATTAGGCGAATTTGTTGATCGACTAACGGCCCGATTCTTAGCGTTACCGGTAAAATAGTACCCAGAACATTATGTAACCGAAAATCGTTACCAGTTGTTTTATTCGCGATTCTGGCCAAAGTGGTAACGCTGTCATCACCGAAAAACTCACCAGTGTCTGTGGTGAAATTTAAAAGTTGGTTTTCTTCGCTTTACCCATGGCGGAACGATCAAGGTGGCAGCATGGGACAGCTGAATATAAACTTTTTTTATTTAATTTGATACATCAACTTCCGGCGCAGTACGATTTTGACATTTGTCCATCGAATTTACAAAAACGAAGTATATGGAATTTTTATTTATGTTTGTAGGTATGTCCCCATGCTGCCACCGTGTATGGTTCCGCCATGGCTTTACCGAAAATGTGTCACTCGTAGATACGATGTTAACGAATAAACGGGACGATGTGTATATACATATGTGCATACATGCATACGTTTTTACATAGCTATATTGTAATATATACTGTGAAAGTACATGGAAACAAATATGTATAGCAAGAGGCAACACTTTTTTACTATTATTTTTACTTATTTGCGCTCACAATTCTTTATTTTTCAGTATTGCCTTTTTCTAAACAACAGCTTTTGTGTGGTTACATCGATGTTACCACCTATTTCAGTGGGTAAACAATTATCCGGCTACTTTCGTGGGCAGAATACCAAAATGGTACAAAGTTACCACATGAAGAAAGTTGTTACCACATTAGAATCAGGCTGTTCGATAGTTGATAACTGTGCCAGTGCCAGTAGTTAGCCGAAGCCATAAGATGCTAAATGTTTTCTTCCCAAAACCCGTATTTCCTACATCTGCAGTCGCTGACTAGGCCTAATTTACAAGCATGTGACGCCAGAAAGCCCTGTAAACCCACCATGCACCTTAAGACTACCCTATTAAAAGATAGAAGTAGCTTTGTTCATCTTATATCGTAAGATCTGCACATAAACTTAGAGATTTCCTGCTTGATTGAAAACATCGTACACATAGATCAACTCGAAAAATCACAAAGTTCAGGAAAGGCAAAAAGCAATGCAATTTTTAGTTTTTACCAGACCTGTAAAGAAAAAGTACCAGTACAAGTACGTACTGATAGTTGTCAGTGCTTCGAAAAATTAGTACAAGTATAAGTAGCAAAGTACTTGCACTTGAATTGTTGAAGTACAAGTAAAGTGCTTGTAAGTGCTCTCGATAGATTTTGAAGCGAATCAACCAGCACCCTTACGATCACCTAACTTTGACAAAATGGTTAATTAGAATTTTACTCATATTTTGATTTTCCATTTATGAATCAAACTGACATATTTTATCAGAAAAAGTACTTTCGTGTACTTGCAAGTATGTCGTAAGTATAGCTACTTGTACTTTCGAATTCGAAGTACAAATACTGTAGTACTTATACTTTGTACTTAGATTTGAAGTACTTGAGTACTTGTAGTTTGTACTTAGATTTGAAGTAGTTGAGTACTTGTACTTATTTGGTGCTAGTGCAAGTATGTACTCAATACTTTACAGGTCTGGTTTTTACCGACCTCTTTCAGAGTGAGTAGGGAAACTTATATTTAATAGATTATGAATATCGGCGGATATTCAATTGAGGAGCCCGATAGTACGCAAAAGCTTAAAATTTCATATTTTCGTCTAAACTCGTTATTGATCTAAGTGTGCGATATGCAACTCATGTCTAATTTTTATTTCTCCAAAACCATATTGGGACGTCTATCATAGGTGTATCGAGTGGTGCGACCACCTTTGCCTCCCAAGAAAAGCATAGCTAGGGCACTGATAGTTTCTGAATGATTTTGAAGGATTAGTCCCAGCTAGTACTTTTTAATTGGGTATTGCTATTTATACTCAGCTGAGCAGAGCTCACAGAGTACATTAATCCATAACGGCATAAACTAATCGAGATAGATATAGACTTCTATATATGAAAATGATCTGGGCGAAAAAAGAAATTCATTGAGCCAAGCCTGTCCGTCCGTAAACACGATAAATTGAGGTACCTTAATGAATTATGGTATGTAAGTTCCTGGGCAATCATTTCAGATCGCCTTTTTAGAATGAACAAAATGGGATTATAACCACGCGCAGTTTTTCGATATCGAAAATTTCGAAAAAACCGAAAAGTGCGATAATTCATTACCAAAGACAGATAAAGCGATGAAAGTTGGTAGGTGGGTTGACCTTATGACGCAGAATAGAAAATTAGTAAAATTTAGGACAATGGGCGTGGCACCGCCCACTTTTAAAAGAAGGTAATTTGAAAGTTTTGCAAGCTGTAATTTGGCAGTCGTTAAAGATATCATGATGAAATTTGGCAGGAAGGTTACTCCTTTTACTATATGTGTGCTAAATAAAAAATTGCAAAATCGGATGACGAACACGCCCACTTAAAAAAATTTTTTTTTATAAGTCAAATTTTAACAAAAAGTTGAATATCTTTGCAGTATGTAAGTAAATTATGTCAAAATTCAACTCCAATAATGATATGGTGCAACAAAATACAAAAATAAATTAAAATTTCAAAATGGGCTTGGCTCCGCCCTTTTTCATTTAATTTGTGTAGAATACTTTTAATGTCATAAGTCGAACAAACATTTACCAATCCTTGTAAAATTTTGTAAGGGCATAGCTTCTATGCCGAAAATGAGCGAAATCGGTTGAAGCCACGCCCAGTTTTTATACACAGTCGACCGTCTGTCCTTCCTCTTGGCCGTTAACAAGATAACTTGAGCAAAAATCGATATATATTTACTAAACTTAGTTCACGCACTTGTCTGAACTCACTTTATCTTGGTGTTAAAAATGGGCGAAATCCGACTATGACCACGTCCACTTTTTCGATATTGAAAATTTCGAAAAATTAAAAAAAAAATGCCATAATGCTATACCAAATACGAAAAAAGGGATGAAACGTGGTAATTGGATTGGTCCATTGACGCAAAAGTAACTTTAGAAAAAAACTTTGTAAAATGGATGTGACACCTACCATATTAAGTAGAAGAAAATGAAAAAGTTCTGCAGGGCGAAATCAAAAGCCCTTGGAATCATGGCAGGAATACTGCTCGTGGTATTACATATATAAATGAATTAGCGGTACCAGACAAATGATGTTCTGAGTCACCCTGGTCTACATTTTGGTCGATATCTCGTAAACGCCTTCACATATTCAACTAAGGGCCCTTTTAAAACCCTCATTAATACCTTCATTTGATACCTATATCGTACAAACACATGGCCTCTTGATAGTTTGTTTGTGCTTTTTTTTGGGCTGGGGTGACATAAGGGCAACGGCCAAAAGGACAATTGACATTATGACAACTTCAAATTGCCAATTATACCTTTTGTGACTTTTCGCGGAATCTAAGCAGAAATGAATATGATTTTAAGCAGCAGCAAGAGATTCAACATAAAATTACCTTGATAATTGTCGTTAAATCAATCAAAAAGTTTAGAGTGTACGCCCATAGGGACAGCGACTTTTGCAATTTTGTTTGTTTGCACGACAATTGTAATAATGTAATGTAATGAAAAAAATAAATTAATTATTTTCCACCAATTAAAACACAAGTATTTGAATTAAAAATTGTTTGTAGCACAAACAAAAAGAGAGACAGAGAATGCAAATTTAAACAGTTTTGTGTGTAATAAGTTACACAGTTGGTTGCTTAGCCATTCAACAAAAATCTGCTTAAGTTAGCGCGCTTAAATTTAGACATAGAGTTGGTAAACTGTTGCCTCTATTATCGCTGTAAAAACAGCCAAAAAAGTTTAGAGTGTAAATCTTCTATTTAATAAGCGTCTATAATTATTTAGCTGCCAATTGAAATATAGCTCTTAACTCCGAAACCGTTAAAGCGGGGAAAAAGAAATTTGTTAAAAGGCATACACTTCTTTATCAGGCTAGGGAATACACAACTTTTAAATGCTTTAGAAATGTAGGAGTGCGCTATTTTTATGAGCAAAACTGTATATGTACTTGCTGCTACTGAGACGTAGACTTGTTGCTGTAGTATGTTTAAATAATTACTTTTAAATTATAAATCTTGATAAAGGCGACTAATAAGTGAGGCATTGAAGTACAACGCTTTTCGTAGATGGATCGGATGGCCTATGAATAAATATGCACAAGTAATTAGCCACCTTATTCATAAATAAAGCCGGCGTAGGAACTGTTGAATAATAAGAGTAAATATTAACTTTTTGCTTTCAGTTACTATACATGCATACATAATTACGTATAAAAGTTAATTTGCAAAAACAGCATGCATTATGTACATATTTAAGTACACATTTGTGGGTGAAAAAATAGTAGCATACATGATTTGAAAACTTTATCGGTTATCTTATTCTTTACTTTCTACATTGAAAGAAATGGTGCTAGTAAAATCAACAAATCGGTTCTGTTGTTCTTGACTTAACGGAGATTCGGTGAAATTGATCGAATTATGGTTAATTCGACCGAGTTCTTTGTCAAGCAAACAAATTAGTTTAGTAATTTCAACAGAAGAGAAATTGTCGCTCTTAAGCTAACAAAATTCTGTAAAATTGACAGACTCCTAATCAATCTAACTGATTTTTCTGTTAACACAACTGATCTCACTGGTCATTTCAACATCGATCAACAGTCAATACATGATCAAATTTCAAAGAGAATTTTACGCTCACTGCGCTCTCTACTTTGTACTTATGACTATGGTGCCATTTGGTAAAACAAACAAAACACCAAAATAAGGAAGCCAACAATTCGAAACACACACAAAATGGGAAAACAACAAAAAACTAGTTTTTCAGACATCAATACAAAACGAAAAACCCTTTTTTGAATTTACTGTGCAAAAAATTATGAGATACCGGGACACCTATTTATCGGGTACAATTTTGCAACTTCTCCTCCAAGCTAAATGCAAAATTTCGCCCTCTTGTTGCAAAAGTTTTGTTTGAACGAACAGGATTTTTCCAAAGTTAGTTACATTTTGTTCAAGCTTTTACTAATATACACTCACGCGAACGAATCTAATAAGATAATAAAAAGCATCCTTTTTAATGTTGATGTTTTCGACAACATAAAATTTTGAGTTGTTTTGGAATCGCTTCAACTTAAAGTGTTACGAAAATTAAACTTGCCGTATTATATGTAAAGTTACTCCAGTAGAGAATTGTCTTCCTGCGATTTGATTCTTTACTTTTCTATAACTTACAAGTTCTCTATTTAAAATGTTACTTCATACATTTATACTACAAGTTTTGTTCGAAACAATCAGGTGTGGCAACTACATGCGAGAGAAGAAATTGAGAATGAGCTGAGCTGCAACTGAAAGAATTGAGAATCAGTTTTGTGACTACTATTTTCATTTCTATTTGAAAAACGAAGTTCAAAACTGTAAATTAGATAAAATATAAAATTTCGTGAAACTGCGTTTAATAAAACAAAATAATAAAGTGTATAATGTTTAATGTGTGCCAGCATATTTGATGTACGCCCAATTGAAGTTCGGTTAGTGAGTGCGTACATATGTATGTAAATGTAGCAAGCATACGTATTTATGTATTCACATATTTACGTATGTATGTATATGGCAACATATGTACTTTCGTACAAAGCTGTCGCAACAACTTTTTTTGTTCATTTGACTACTAAACGGTCAATTACGAATCAACGATTTGTGCGCAGTTGATTCAACATATTGTTGCGATGGATAAATATTGACCGAAATTTCGGTTGAATTAACCCGTATTTCGGTTGATTTTACCAGTCGTTTTCTTTCAGTGTACTGAATATCTTTACACTATAAAATTAGAGGAAATTCTTATGCCAGTTTCACACAGAGGCTTAATAAAATAATTAGTCAAGTTTTCTACATTAAAGCCCTAATTGAACTCAATCTTCCATAAAAAATACAAATTCTTAATTATCTCATTATTGCTTTATTAAATTTACGAAAAATAGAAAAACACGAAAAAATTCAAAATTTAATTTTCGCTGCATCCTCGGTTCACGTCCCGGGCAAAGCAACATCAAAATTTTAGAAACAAGTTTTTTCAATTAGAATAAAATTTTTCTAAGCCGGGTCGCCCCTGGTAGTAGATCACGACGCAAATTGGAAGAGAACCTTGGCCTAAAATCTCTTCGCAAGTAATCAGGCCTTACATTTAGAGCAAAATTGCTGAACTACTGAACTTAATTGTTTTATTGAAGTTTAAAAATTATAAATTTGGTCCACAGAATGTTGTAGAAATATTTTTAAAGCGAAATATTAACAGCAAATATATTCCAGTCAGGAATGCACCTTAACGTTAAGCTAATCGTTTATCAAAAAATTTCCACCGTTTCCGTTGAAACACTTCGAAATATTATCGATAAAGAAATTATCAAGATAAATTGTATCTCGTTTTTAACCGAAACGAAAAGCTTTCGTTAACGTTAAAAACGTTAACGAAAACGTGATACTTTATGTTTGAATTGTGCTGGCAATGCTATAGCCATGGTGAAGCCGTAAGGTGGCAACAACGAGCGCACATACACACACAAACTCTATGTAATTTGTTTGTGTAATTCGTTGGTGGTAATGTCAAAAATACTCTGAGAAATGTTCGTACTGTCAAAATTCATGAGAAAAGTTGCAATCAGCTTGGATAATGCTTTCACCTTTAATGACTCCGCCATCAATCAGCTTTGCCAGCATAGTTTGAAATTAATAATCAACATAAACGATTTGATTTCGTTTTGATATGGCAGAAAACGAAACGAAATCATTTCGTTAATTTGACGATCTTAACGTTAATAAACGAAACGAAATGATATCGTTTCGTTGGTTAAGCATGCCTGATTCCAGTAAAATGTTAGGGGGACTCATGATAGCATATAAACTTATAAGGTGTAAAATTATATCCATTTACACACGCGGTTATATGAACGCACCTAGTAATACTCTTGATAAACTTGATTGTTTTTCAGCTGTATTATTTCCAAAAAAAATTTTTTTGATTGTTTTACAAATTAAAAAATACCAAGATTAAGTGAAAAATCAAAACTAAAACGCCTTTACTTGCTGATGTTGGAGATTTTTGATGAAAATGTAATGTCTGCAAGGTTGCATTCCTTTGAGTTTACCGCGTTTACACAATGAAATGTGCGCGTAAATTTATACAAATTGTGTAAATGATTTTTCATACAAAATTTGACAGCTCCTACGTAAACTAGATAAATTTATACGTTTACACACTTTATAAGGCATTTATACGGTTACGTGAGTCCCCCTGTTAAGTTTGCTGCTAAGATGTTTATGCTTCAAGCAACATTTGCTCTCTTATCTCCTCTCTTCAGCTAGCCTTGCAACAAATATGTATGTACGATTTGCTAGACCCTTTGCCATTAAAGCGTCTGTATATGAATTAAACCAGGCGCAATTTCGATTCACTCTAGTGACTGTTGATCTTCGGCTTTTGCTTTGCTAGGAATAGGGATAAGGCTAACGGCCAAGTGCTCGATATAAGATATGTCAGACGAGAAGCAATTTGTTTTGTTCCGCTGGTGTTACTTTTTATGTTTCCTATTCGCGTTTACATTTGTAAATTTTTCTCGAAAGCAAACGTGAAGCAAAAACAGGTATACAAAAAGAGAAAAGAAGAGATAGCAAGAAGAATTGTAAACGACTTGACGGTATGGCCCAGATTACAAACGTTGTTGTAGTAGCGGTAAGGACACTCCCCGAAGGCCCTAGGGAGTGCTATCGATGTTGATGGTCCTTTACCGGATGCAGATCCTGTACGTTCCGGTACCAAGCCCGATCATCTCGGGAACGATTTGGTATGATCACATGAAACCTTCAATGCTATTCCGCCCTCCCACCCCCTAGAGCCATGAGGAGTTCGGGGTCGTCAGAGCCTCGGCTGTTAATGAAACAGGATTCGCCACGGATAGGTGAGGTTGACAATTATATATATATTTTGCGCTGGCAACACTTTCAATGGGTTGCACTAACATGACGTAGAACGCCAAATAGTTTTTCAAAGCTCTACGAAGCTTTCGAATGTACCACTAGTATGGACAGTTCTGCTCTTCCCCACTTCCCTTTGCAATGTTGCGGCAGACTTGAACTCAAGAATTGTATAATGTAGTGGGGAGCTTGGCGATTTGCTTTCAATTTGGTATAAAGTAAGTTTTTTCTCGAGGTCAATAGAAAATTTAACATCTTTTCACAGGAAAATTCATGAATTTCTAATCTAAAGTACGCAAGGTATGCGAGATATAGACACCATCATTAATTGCGGCTACGCTCATGTTTGCGTACAGCTCATATACATTCATATTTAGGTCATCATTAAGAGTGCTTCAATGCACACCGTTGCCAACACTGACAGGACCATAAATCTTTTGGAGAAGCTTTTCTTCGAGCTATAAGTAAATAACCAGCGGTATAAAGGATATATCGCGGTTTAGGACGTGAATGTTGTAATTCTATGAAACTTTTTGTTGCTATTTTTCTACTCGGAGGTGTGTATATATTTTTTTAAAATTACTTTGTACACTTCATTTTCGAACAATTTTTTTTAGTATTACTCATTCAAGGTGTGTTTCAAGAAAAAATAAAAAAAGTGTAGTGAATCTTAAAAACAAATTAATACAATTTTTTGTATTTCTAATTTTTTTTCGTTTCACATCATCTATTTTAAATTAATTTTATTCAGCAGGACATTGAGCGCGTGCTTTGTAATGTAGCAAATTTAGATTCGCCGGTATTAGTAATACAGTTAAGTGTTTGGTTCGGCATATTGCGCACCCGTGAGGAATCTAAAATCAAATGCAAAGATGTGGGCGGAAAATTGCTATAATTCTTTGTATATAAAAACACCGATGTGCAAAAACACTCATAGAAAAAACAAGAAAAAATACTAAACACTTTAGGCGCTGTGGGAGCATTTTGTTTAAATTAAATTGTATTTTACACAAATATGTTTTGTATGTTTATTTCATTTAATATTTTTCTCTTTTTTTGTCTTGTTTTTGTTTAAATAATATTTATTACGATAATGTTTTTGCCCGAATTCACCGCCGAAAACAAACTCTGCTAAGTTTAATGTGCTCTATGACAACACACCGCAGGCAAGCGTTAACAACTAAATGAGCGCTGATACGGTGGCTATGAGGTGCTGAGACCGAATATTAAATAAGTCAATTGAATAAGAAAATTAGCAATTATAAAAACATTTACAAGTCCCCTCCACAACAAAAGTAGCAAACAGCTAAAAGCAACAAAAGTCAATAAAAACAACAACAGCATAGACTTCCCACAAAAAATTACATTTACATTATGTGCGAACTAAGTGCACTGATTGGTACAACTTAGTCAAATTCGATTTGTTTATATACAGGGTGTGCGAAAGACTTCACTAAGGAATAAGAAAAATTATGGCCGTGAACTTATTGATTACTAAAAATTTTGATTATTCACATCTTCAACTAAATAAATGTACTAATTATAGCTTGAATTCATTGAAAACTAACCTTACTCGATTACTATTTTCTTGGTTAATCAAAAAGGTACTCAATGAAGTAATTTAGTTTTTAAACAAGGCGATAAGTTACAGACCTGTAAAGATTGCAATCTCCAATTTTAAAAAATAGTCTAATCACCTTAAGACTAAAAATAATAATCTAATTCCACTTCAGCGGCCACCGTGGTGTGATGGTAGCGTGCTCCGCCTACCACACCGTATGCCCTGGGTTCGCACCCCGGGCAAAGCAACATCAAAATTTTAGAAATAAGGTTTTTAAATTAGAAGACAATTTTTCTAAGCGTGGCCCCTCGGCAGTGTTTGGCAAGCGCTCCGGGTGTATTTCTGCAATGAAAAGCTCTCAGTGAAAACTCATCTGCCTTGCAGATGCCGTTCGGAGTCGCCCAATTTGTACGGAAAATCAAGAGGAGCACGACGCAAATTGGAAGAGAAGCTCGGCCTTAGATCTCTTCGGAGGTTATCGCGCCTTACATTTATTTTTTTATTTTATTTAAATCCACTTCAAAGGAATAGAGTGCAGTCGAATTTTTTATACTCAGTTGAGCAGAGCTCACAGAGTATATTAACTTTGTTTGGATAACGGGTGGTTGTACAGGTATAAAGGAATCGAGATAGATATAGACTTCCATAAATCAAAATCATCAGCATCGAAAAAAAATTTGATTGAGCCATGTCTGTCCGTCCGTCCGTTAACACGATAACTTGAGTAAATTTTGAGGTATCTTGATGAAATTTGGTATGTAAGTTCCTGGGCGCTCATCTCAGATCGCTATTTAAAATGAACAAAATCGGACTATAACCACGCCCATTTTTTCGATATCGAAAATTTCGAAAAACACAAAAAGTGCGATAATCATTACCAAAGACGGATAAAGCGATGAAACTTGGTAGATGAGTTGAACGTATCACGCAGAATAGAAAATTAGTAAAATTTTGGACAATGGGCGTGGCACCGCCCACTTTTAAAAGAAGGTAATTTAAAAGTTTTGCAAGCTGTAATTTGGCAGTCGTTGAAGATATCATGATGAAATTTGGAAGGAACTTTACTCCTATTACTATATGTATGCTTAATAAAAATTAGTAAAATCGGAGAACGACCACGCCCACTTAAAAAAAAATTTATAGCCAAATTTTAACAAAAAATTTAATATCTTTACAGTTTATAAGTAAATTATGACAACATTCGACTCCAGTAATGATATGGTGCAACAAAATACAAAGATAAAAGACAATTTCAAAACGGGCGTGGCTCCGCCATTTTTCATTTAATTTGTCTAGGATACTTTTAATGCCATAAGTCGAACAAAAATTTACCAATCCATGTGAAATTTGGTAGGGGTTTAGATTCTAGGACGATAACTGTTTACTGTGAAAAAGGGCGGAATCGGTTGAAGCCACGCCCAGTTTTTATACACAGTCGACCCTCTGTCCTTCCGCTCGGCCGTTAACACGATAACTTGAGCAAAAATCGATACATCTTTACTAAACTCAGTTCACGTAATTATCTGAACTCACTTTGTATTGGTATAAAAAATGGCCGAAATCCGAATATGACCACGCCCACTTTTTCGATATCGAAAATTACGAAAAATGAAAAAAATGCCATGATTCTATACCAAATACGAAAAAAGGGATGAAACATGGTAATTGGATTGGCTTATTAACGTAAAATATAACTTTGGAAAAAAAATTTGTAAAATGGGTGTGACACCTACCATATTAAGTAGAAGAAAATGAAAAAGTTCTGCAGGACGAAATCAAAATCCGTTGGAATCTTGGCAGGAATACTGTTCGTGGTATTACATATGTAAATAAATTAGCGGTACCCGACGGATGGTGGTCTGGGTCACCCTGGTCCATATTTTGGTCGATATCTCGAAAACACCTTCACATATAAAACTACCACCACTCCCTTTTAAAACCCTCATTAATACCTTTCATTTGATACCCATATCGTACAAACAAATTATAGAGTCACCCCTGGTCCACCTTTATGGCGCCCTTTTAAAATACTCATTAACACCTTTCATTTGATACCCATATCGTACAAACAAATTCTAGACTCAGCCCTGGGCCACCTTTATGGTGATATCCCTAAATGGCGTCCACCCATAGAACTATGGCCTACTCCCTCTTAAAATAATCTTTAATACCTTCCATTTGATACACATGTCATACAAACACATTCCAGGGTTACCCTAGGTTCATTTTCCTACATGGTGATTTTCCCTCATTTTGTCTCCATAGCTCTCAGCTGAGTATGTAATGTTCGGTTACACCCGAACTTAGCCTTCCTTACTTGTTTTCTATTATCATTGATTATACAACAATCGATTGTATAAAAATTATAATCATTGCAAAGCTAGTGTTTGTAATCACGTTTTGGTAAAAATAATTGATTGTACTATCGCTGTTTATATAAAAATTAAAACATACAATCATTTGAACGTCAACGATTATAATCCTATCTTGGTTTCAATCATTGATTGAACAACCACATAATATACATAAATTATAACTTAAAATCATTTGAAAGTCTGTGATTGCAATCACGTTTCGCCTATGCAGCTACTGATAGCATAAAAATCTACGACCAATTGGGAACTCAGTTGTTGTTGTTGTTGTTGTAGCAGTGCTTCGCCCCACCTAACAGACGCGACCGATCACAAACTGTCATCAATATCCTCTAACGGGAGTCCAAGGAAACTTGCTGTTTCAACAGGGGTGGACCATAGGGAAAGGGGTGTTAGAGGCGTTGGTTCCACATTACAATTAAAGAGATGGTTGGTGTCATGTGGGGACACATTGCAAGCGGGGCATACATTGGGAACTCAGTGATTGCAAACAGTTAGACATTCACAAATTGTGTAACAATTGGCTGTTTATAATAAGTAATTGTAATTACGTTTTGGTTAAAATAATTGATTGTAAACTTCCAGTCATTTAAAAGTCTGTGATTGCATTCACGTTTCCTTACGCAACTTCCGATTGCGTTAAAGTTATGGTCCACAATCAATGGATGTTAATGACTGTAACCACTTACCACAGATTGTATAAAAATTATAATCTACAATCATCTGAAAGTAAGTGATTGCCATTACGTTTTTATTACAATAATTGGTTGTACAAACACTGATGGTATGAAAATTATAGTATAGAGTCATTTGGTAGTCAGTGATTGCAAAAAAACGCTAAAAAAGAATAATTTGAGTTATTCGCGAAACTTCATTCATTGATTAAGGTGGAATAATTACTATCGATATCGATTGAAAAGCAAAATGCTTGTATTTTTTTGTGATTGCAATCAACGTATTTCATTTCATCTTAAATTTCACTGCATCAAATCGATTACAATCGTCAAAATTGATTGCAACATAAATTGATTCCAATTAAATTCCACTAATCTCTGAAATATGATTGCAAAAGTGACTGATATTTTATTGATACATATTGGAACGATTTTCCGTCATCCCTTGTCAAATTTGGTTTTGAGACAAACCGGTTTCGGCGTTGTGCCATCATCAGTGTCGATTTTCGTTCTGATCTGTTGTTCTCGTTTGTCCTGTATTTATAGTTCATAGGTACATGAGCAGATATTGTCAAAATTGATGCTTGTGTATATTTAGTTATGTGTATGTGCTATGTGTTCATTTAGAACCTAGGGTGGTTTTTACTGGTCGATTTGTGTGGCTGACTGGGGCAGGTAATAATCCGTAATTTTAGTCGATTGACCTTTGTGGGTTTGTTGTTTTGGTGCGTTAATTGTTTTGTATTTATATGTTGTTGTGTGTTTGTCTGTTGTACCTGTGTGATTACTTTGTTTCTTGTAAACAAGTTTTAAAGGATCGAATATTGTGTCAGAAATTGTATTTATCTGTTCGTTTATTATTCTACCGTCGAATGTTTTCTGTTTGTAGATATGACAAACAGGACGGCAAATAAGAACGAGGTTCAGAGAACATATTAGAGATTACAACAAAAAAATACGGAATCCAAACATTACACCCGAGTCTAACTTCGTTCAAAATTGATTGCACATAAATTGATTCCAATTAACTAACTGATTGTAAATTTGTACAGCTCTGGCAGCCGGTTATCACTTAGAAATATTTCGCAATAGCTTTAGCAAATTATAGTCGAACTCCGCTATTTGGTTGAAAATATTTTCTAATGTTGAAATTTTCACAGTAACCCTGTTTATAAAGTTTGACCATGTATGTTAAACTCATTCAAATGGGCAATAGTGAAAAATCGATCGATGTTCGTTTAATTGAAAAATTGAAAGTTCAAATGTCGCGAATTGGCAAACAAATACCACTCAGAATTTGTCAGCTAAAGGCAATAACAACAATGATTTACACAAGTACAGATCATGGGAGTGTTGCAACCAATTTATGAAAACAAAATTAATAAAAGTAAAAAGAAAAATCCATTAGCACAAGTGAGACCTGAGAGAACATTTTTTGGGAGCAGAAATTGATAAGTGGCAAATCCAAACTGTTGATGAGAAGAAATATCAGACAATAAGTTTTGTATTGATTGTTGAGGGGATTATGCATTCGAGTGGGTACATTTCCTTAGCGCAAATTGTCATTGGATCATGATTATGAAGCGATTCTCAAGCCTCTCTAATTAAGAATGAAGCTAACTACGAAGTATTTTGAAACCTTTTTGACGAAATTATTGATACTTTGTGCTCTTCTCTCTACTAATCTCAATGAGAGACTATTGCAAATTTTTACGCGAAGTCAGCGAAACCCTGGAACTTTCACTGAAATATGTACTGACTAACACATTTGTAGTTCCTCTCAATAATAAATGTCATTTTGCTTTCTCAATTTCCTGTATTTTGCAAATTTCTTTGTGATAATTTGCAATAATTTTTACAATTTCTCAGCTTCGCTAACTATGTTTATAGTAGGACGCTATCCTAGTAAACAGTGTTGTGCAATATAATAGCAATATTCAAGTTTGAAACATTTACTTTTTTAAATTACGATTCGGCTAACAGGTTAAAAACTGAAATTTTTTAAGAAACTTGTAAAACAAAATTCACAAATTCTAAATTTTTCTTGAATATTTCAGAAAATGTATGGACGCAGCATATTAGCCCTTCTAAAGCAAGTTGTCGAGCACAAACATACAAAATCGAATAATGAATGAGTTCGAAACCAGCCGGATATAAAAACAAAAATAAAACAAGTAAGGAAGGCTAAGTTCGGGTGTAAGCGAACATTACATACTCAGCTGAGAGCTTTGGACACAAAATAAGGGAAAATCACCATTTAGCAAAATGAACCTAGGGTAACCCTGGAATGTGTTTGTATGAAATGTGTATCAAATGAAAGATGTTAATGATTATTAAAATTGGAGTGGGCCTTAGTTCTATAGGTGGACGCCTTTCGAGATATCGCAATAAGGGTGGACCAGGGGTGACTCTAGAATGTGTTTGTACGATATAGGTATCAAATTAAAAGTATTAATGAGGGTTTTAAAAGGGAGTAGCCCTTAATTGTATATGTGAAGGTGTTTTCGAGATATCGACCAAAATGTGGACCGGGGTGACCCAGAACATCTTCTGTCGGGTACCGCTAATTTATTTATAAACGTCATACCACGAACAGTATTCCTGCCAAGATTCCAAGGGCTTTTGATTTCGCCCTGCAGAACTTTTTCATTTTCTATACACCCATTTTACAAAGTTTTTTCTAAAGTTATATTTTGCGTCAATAAACCAATCCAATTACCATGTTTCATCTCTTTTTTCATATTTGGTACAGAATTATGGCATTTTTTTAATTTTTCGTAATTTTCGATATCGGAAAAGTGGGCGTGGTCATAGTCGGATTTCGGTCATATTTTATACCAAGATAAAGTGACTTCAGATAAGTACGTGAAGTAAGTTTATCGTTTTTTGCGCAAGTTATCGAGATAACGGCCGAGCGGAAGGGCAGACGGCCGACTGTGTATAAAAAATGGGCGTGGCTTCAACCGATTTCACAGAAAACAGTTATCGTCATAGAATCTATGTCCCTACCAAATTTCACAAGGATTGGTAAATTTTTGTTCGACTTATGGCATTAAAAGTATTCTAGACGAATTAAATGAAAAAGGGCGGAGTTACGCCCATTTTGAAATTTTCTTTAATCTTTGAATTTTGTAGCACCATATCATTACTGGAGTCGAATGTTGACATAATTTACTTTTATACTGTAAAGATATTAAATTTTTTGTTAAAATTTGACTTAAAAAAAAATTTTTTTTAAAAGTGGGCGTGTTCGTCATCCAATTTCGCTAATTTTTATTTAGCACATATATAGTAATAGGAGTAACGTGCCTACCAAATTTCATCATGATATCTTCAACGAATGCCAAATTACAGCTTGCAAAACTTTTAAATTACTTTCTTTTAAAAGTGGGAGGTGCCACGCCCATTGTCCAAAATTTTTCTAATTTTCTATTTTGCGTCATAAGGTTAAGGCACCTACCAAGTTTCATCGATTTATCTGTCTTTGGTAATGAATTATCGCACTTTTTGTTTTTCGAAATTTTCGATATCGAAAAAGTGGGAGTGGTTGTAGTCCGATTTCGTGCATTTTAAATAGCGATCTGAGATGAGCGCCCAGGAACCTACATACAAAATTTCATCAAGACACCTCAAAATTTACTCAAGTTATCGTGTTTAAAGACGGACGGACGGACATGGCTAAATGAATTTCTTTTTTCACCCAGATCATTTTGATATATAGAAGTCTATATATATCTCGATTAGTTTATGCCGTTACGGATTACCGTTATGTGAGCTCTGCTCAGCTGAGTATAAAAAAAAGAAGAGTAGTATTAAATCAAAGTGAATTTGAATAGCAAAAAAGTAATTCTCAGCAAATTCACTGTAGTGAGTGAAACAATGCTGCATAACAAAAAAAGGTTTTTTTTTTTTAAATCAGAATGATATATTCAATTGAAATTTCATTGATACTGATTTACGGCATATTTCTGTTACTTAATATTGTTTTTACTATTTTGTTGTTTTACAATGATGTGAAAATCTTATACTCATTTGGCAGATTTCCAATTGAATGAAAATGAATCTGTCAGTAAAATAGTAATGAGCAAAGATTTCCGCATTGACATTGATTATTGAATTGAAACAAATGAACAACAATTTTGCAATGAAAAAATGTAGTTACTTTTATCATTTGCAGTGTAAATAAAGGGTAAGTTACGCATACTTATGGTCGAGCCACAATACAGTTTTTCATATAGATGCGTTTAACGCAATCTTATGCATGACCGTAACATCGCCGCAATCGCGCAGGATGGCGCTTTATAAAAGAACTTCAGACACATGTCGAATTCTTCTGTTCGCAACAAAAGTTGAGAGTTGGCTACTTTTCAAGTCAGATGGCGCTGGTGTCGCTCGATCTGCTCGGTCTCCATAAATACATGCAATCTACCCATCCTACATTATTTAGATTGCGTTAAACGCATCTATATGAAAAGCTTCTTATGTGAAGGGGCTTTTAGCGTAGCTTAGCACAAGTTAAAGGCCAATTAATGGTGACTTATAACCATAAAACCATAACCAGGTCAAACAGCTGATCGAACCTACTTTATGGAAATCAATGTAATCGATTAATGGTGCCATAGCATAACGCTAACGCCATAACCATACCATAGCCAACCAATTGGTTTTTGGTTTCTCGCCATATCCATAACTTAAAATATTTGAGTTAGTGAATTTAATCACCTTTTGTAGATTTGATTCATTGTTTTAGACACGTTATGACTAAGAGACTTATTTTTTGTGGAATATGTTTGTAATTTTTTGCGTTTTCTTCAGTTTTATGAAATTTTCACGATTTTAAGGTTAAGGCACCATTAATCGATCACATTGGAGATGATTATGGATATGGGTATGGTTACGACTATGGCGTTAGGGTTAAGGAAGTTTTTGTTAGCCCTATATGCTTGAGAAGTTTTGCTAAGTTTTCGGCATGGGAACATACTTATTGTCGGCAAAAAGCGCTCGGCCATTTTTTCGAATCCGACAGCACATTATCGCCAAAGGCGATTTGATAGGGACTTTACGGTGGATCAAAGCTTGCCCACACCGGCAGAGAGGTTACAACGACTTAGATGCTCCACCCATTTCGCCCGCTTGTGTTCATCCACAAGCAATCTGCTAAGTTGGTTTACAACCCTTATTTGGGGGTCGCCGGGATGGAGCTGTCTTATAAGGTCACGTTCTCTCGCTAAATTTGCGCCTCCGTCGGAAAATGAGTCCGAATTTCGGGAATTCTTACGGCGGGAATAAAGCGAGCCGAGGCGGATTCATTGACCTTGCGGAAAGCATGCTTCCCTTGGCGAGCATCAGTCGGCATAGGGAGGGCAGCAAAGCAGGTGGTCGGGTGCCAATGTTACCATCGGCTGCCAGTTGACGCAGTTTACGAGTCCTGCGCTCATGATTGATATATCTGTCGAACTGTGGCAGCTTCCTACCATACGAGTGGGGGCGTTGTTGTTGTTGTTGTAGCAGTGCTTCGCCCCACCTAACAGCCGCGACCGATCACAAATTGTCATCAATATCCTGTAACGGGAGTCCAAGAAAACTTGCTGTTTCAACAGGGGTGGACCATAATGAAAGGGGTGTTAGAGGCGTTGGTTCCACATTACAATTAAAGAGATGGTTGGTGTCATGTGGGGACACGTTGCAAGCGGGGCATACATTTTGTATGTCGGGCTTGATTCTGGATAGGTAAGAGTTTAACCTGTTACAGTAACCAGAACGAAGTTGAGCAAGAGTGACACGCGTTTCCCTGGGGAGTATGCGTTGCTCTTCCACAAGTTTTGGGTACTTTTCTTTGAGTACTGGATTCACCGGGCAATTCCCGGCATAAAGGTTCGACGCCCGTTTGTGGAGTTCACCAAGAACCTGCTTGTGTTTTTTTGCTTCATACGGCTGGGTTCTCAGGTGCCGTATTTCCTCAAAATGCTTACGGAGATGACTCCTTAAGCCCCTAGGCGGTGTTGTCTCCTCAATCAGATGTCTGCTGGGATGTCCAGGTTTCTGGGTATTCAACATAAACTCGAAATCTCGCTTCATTATGTAGATGGTGTTCTGGGTCACTTCCCAAGGCAGCCGGTTCTATGTACCGGAGCGACTCGGGATTTTTCCCGACTAAAGTCTGCCATTTCAGAGTAACCCCAATTAATTTGTGGATTGGAGGTTAAACTGCGGTAGTTAGGAACGCTGGCAAACTAGCGAGCAAGGCTTCTAAATAGAAAGAGTTGAACCAATTGATTAACATTGCTTCTCCTCTGGCTGCATTATATAGTGTTAACTACTTTGTACTCTTTACTTAAATTTTTAAAATAATTTTAATTGAGTTTTCGTGTTAACTTAAAATTTTTGAATAACTTCAAAAAAAGAAAATTCTAATTAGTTTGAAAATATTTAAACTCAAAAATAAACAAAAATAAATTTTTATATTTAAAACCGAAAATAAAAGATTTTTTTAAAATATCAACTTGAATGTTGATATATTGGCGATCCTCAATCGAACCAATTAAATCGCAATAAATTCAAGAACAATATATGTATTTTATCTTTTTTGACAAAAGTGGTGTAATTCTTCCGCGCAACAAATTTTTCCCATCTAACTGAAAGTAGCTTCTAAAAGAAGCTAATAAGAAGTTTCAATATATTTTCAACAGTCGCTTTGTCAATATTAAAAGCAAAACTAAAATATAAAAGACATATTTAGTTCAAGTGATCATGAATTGCTCAACAGAATTTAAAAATATATAAAGAAATATGAAGACAACCCAGTGTAGTTTGTGAAATACGAAAGCAAGTTTTGTAACCTGACAAACAGTTATATATATACTAATCAAAACGTGTGCTAAACTTAATTTTTTTACAACGTGACATAGACAATAACAAAATGAAATTGCGCCAACAAAGAAATATAATTTATAATAAAATTATTCCTTAAATTTACCTAAAATTCCGACATAAAAAATAAAAATTTATCATTTAAACAAAATGTATCTTAAGAGATAACAATACAAAGATAAATAAAAATCAACAAAAAGAAAAAAAGAAATTTTTAAAAAATTGAACAGAAACCAAAAATCATAGTGCAGATTTAAAAAACAAAACTGAAACGTCATCCACAAACAAAATAATTTCCTCATCTCCAGATAGATATCTACGTCATTCACTGCTGTATTTTTAAATCAATTTTCACATTCTATTTCACTTATTGAGCAACAAAATCATAAATGCCATTGCAAAACAACAAAGCCATTGCATAGACAACAACAACGATGTATTTAATTATCATCACGTCAAAAAAACGCAATTGATTCGCTTCAATCAACTACTTATTAATTTTAATATTTTTTTTTTTTATTAAATTAAATTTTATGTAAGTATAATTTTTATTTTAATATTAAATTAAAAATTTTTAATTATAATTCAAATTAAAATTTTAAAGCCTTTAAATTTTCAAACTTATTTTAAGATTATTTTTATATTTTAACAATTTTATATAAATTATTTAAATTTACTTTTTTTTTATATAAAAATAAATATTTTATTAAAGTTGTTAACTCCCTTTCCAAAAAAATTCTTAAATATTTCCTAATTTTCAAATTTTTAATTAATTTTTTTTTAATTTTTTTTTTTCATATGGTTCTGCATTCACCAATACGAACTCGTAATTTTACAAATTGTGAAAATCAAAATAACAACCATACAAATAACATCATGACTCACAATACAACTCAAAATTCTAACATTAATACAACACAAAACAACATCTCTAATATAACACAAGATACTTCAAAGCAAAATAACTTTACAAATGTTTCTTCTATTAAATCTATTAAATTACGACAATTTTGGCAAGAATCTCCCGATGCCTGGTTTTTACTTGTTGAAGGACAATTTGAAATTAATAATATCACTGATGATAATTTAAAATTTCAAAATGTTCTAGTTACCCTTCAACGAGATACTATTTCTAAAATTTTTGACGTTATTAACCCTCCTCCTCTTTTCAATAAATATGATACAATCAAAAAAAATTTATGTGAAAGATTTTCTCTTAGCGAAGAAAAACGATTAGAACAATTATTTTCAAAAACTGAACTTGGTGATCGTTCACCATCTGAATTATTCAGATTTATGAAATCACTTATAAGTACTGACTCCATTGTAAGGCAAGAATTACTTTTCAAATTATGGATTCGTAAATTGCCACAAGAAATACAAATCCATTTAACTTCTAGTAACAATCAAAATAAAGATGAAGTAATTATTTTAGCTGACAAACTTTTTGATTTAATCAACAAACGTCATTCTTCCAAATCTCCTATAGCTTCGAGTATAAATAATAATATTTTAAAACAATGCGTTAAAAATTTAACTGAATTAACCACGGCTATTTTTAAAATTTTAAATAAAATTTCTAATGATATTAATCAATTACAAATTCATTCAAGATCTAAAGATAGAAATAGATCTAAATCTCTAAATTTTTCAATATCCAGAAATTTTTCAAACAATCGTAATTTTAATTCACAGACAAATATTTGTTGGTATCACAAAAAATTTAGGAATAACGCTCTTATATGTATACCCCCATGCAATTTTAATCAAAATCAATTCAAATTCCGAACAAAATTTAAACTGAAACGATCCATTATGATGGTCGCCTATTCATATTTGATAAATTCAATAAACTTAATTTTCTTATCGATACCGGTTATTCCTTTTTCTAAATTTAAAATTTATAAAAG
The DNA here is from genome assembly GCF_040869045.1 of Eurosta solidaginis. Taxonomy (NCBI): domain Eukaryota; kingdom Metazoa; phylum Arthropoda; class Insecta; order Diptera; family Tephritidae; genus Eurosta; species Eurosta solidaginis. Next base: position 195,078,863 of record NC_090321.1, read on the forward strand.
AAGCAGCAAACGGTTCTTCAATTGAAACTTTCGGTACAAAACTACTTAAAATTGATTTAGGTTTAAGAAGAGATTTTGAATTTCCATTCATTATTGCGAACATTGATACACCAATTTTAGGAGCAAACTTTTTAGAAAAATTCGGAATTATTGACAATATTAAAAATAAAGAAATAATGGATTCTACTACAAAAATTAAAGTTGCTGGATCTTCTGGATTTTCTGATATTTTCTCACTCAAAATTCCTATTGTCGAAAATAAGTTTTCAAAATTTTTTAATGAATTTCCATCTATTACCTGTGAACCAGATTATACTAAAAAAGTTAAACACCATACGGTTCACAGGATAGAAACAAAAGGTATTTTACCATTTTCGAAACCCAGACGTCTTGATCCAATCAAACTTAAAATTGCTAAAGCTGAATTTGAATTTTTAGTTAAAACGGGTATATGCAGACCCTCAAATTCTCCTATTGCATCTCCACTTCATCTCGTTCCTAAAAAAGAACCAAATGATTGGAGACCTTGCGGAGACTATCGAAGACTTAATTTTATTACTACACCAGATCGGTATCCTTTACCACATATTCACGATTTAACAATTGATTTAAAAAACAAACAATTTTTTTCCAAAATTGGTCTTGTGCGTGCCTACCACCAAATTCCAATGGCAGAAGAAGACATTCATAAAACTGCAATAACTACCCCTTTTGTAATGTTTGAATTCGTAAGAATGCCCTTCGGTTTACGAAACAGTGCTCAAACTTTCCAACGCTTTATTAATGAAGTATTTTCTGATTTCGATTTTGTATTTACATACATTGATGACATTCTTATTGCCAGTGATAATGAAGATCAACATATAAATCATTTAAAATCAGTTTTCAAAAGACTTGAAGAATATAATTTAAATATTAAACCTTCAAAATGTACTCTCGGTGTAAATAAATTAAATTTCTTAAGTTACGAAATTTCAGGCGAAGGTATTAAACCATCTTTAGATAGAATTGAAATCATAACAAATTTTGAAAAACCAATTTCTATAAATAAATTACAAAAATTTTTAGGTATGATAAATTACTATCACAGATATATTAAAATGTTAGCAACAGAACTTAGTCCTCTGCATGAAATGTTAACACATGCAATTAAAAACAAACTCAAACAATTAAATTGGACCAATGAAACCACAACAGCTTTCGAAAATGTTAAAAAACTTTTTGCTAAAAATACTTTACTTACACATTTCGACAAAAATGGTATTTTATCATTAGCAGTAGATGCATCAAATGTTGCTATTGGAGCAGTTCTTCAACAAACTAGCAATAATATACTAGAACCCTTAGCTTATTTTTCAAGAAAATTAACTACAACAGAAACTAAATATTCAACATTTGATCGTGAACTTTTGGCTATTTATAATTCAATTAAACATTTTAAACATTTTCTTGAAGGTAGAACTTTTACTATTTATACTGATCATAAACCTTTAATTCATGTTCTAAATTCTAAAGTAGATAGATCTCCTCGTCAACTACGGCATCTTGAATATATTGCTCAATTTACAAATGATATTCAATATATACGTGGAAAGGACAACATAGTTGCCGACACACTTTCCCGTATTCCAGAAATAAATGCAATTTCAACTCAAGATATAAATTTAGAAACTTTATATAGAGAACAACAAACTGATACATTTTTACAAAAAACCATTTCTGATCAAAATTCTAAAAATAATTTAAAAGAAATTCATATTCCAGTTATTAATTTAAATATATGGTGTGATGTTTCTCTACAACCTTATGTTCCACATTCTATGAGAAGAATTATATTTGACAAAATTCACTCATTATCTCATCCAAGTATAAGAACAACTAGAAAATTAATTCAAAATAAATATTATTGGCCTAACATGCGTAAAGAGATTAACGATTGGACTTCCTCTTGCATCAATTGTCAAAAATCCAAAATTTCAAGACATATTAAATCTCCTATACAAAAAATTCAAATACCATCAGGCCGTTTTGAACATATTCATATGGATATTGTTGGACCTCTTCCAGTTTCAAATGGAAATTGTTATATTTTAACAATTGTTGAGAGATTTTCACGTTGGCCTGAAGCTTATCCACTTAAAGATATTTCAACAAATACTATAGTAAAAAATTTTATTCAAAATTATATACCACGATTTGGTATACCATTAAATATTACAGTAGATCAAGGCTCACAATTCACTTCAAAATTTTTTACGGAATTAACTAAACTTTTAGGTTCTCATAAAATTCATACATCTCCTTACCATCCCCAAGCAAATGGCATGATAGAGAGATTTCATCGAACTTTAAAATCAGCAATTATAGCATAAACGACTCGGTTCATTGGTCTGACATTTTACCATTCATTCTACTTGGTTTACGACCTTCTATTAAAGAAGATTTAAAATGTTCATCTGCTGAACTTGTTTATGGCCAAACACTTAGAATACCTGGTGAATTAATTATTTCAAATAGTAATAAAGAACATGATTTTTCTAATGACGCTCTTCATAAAATAAGAGATTATTTTTCGCTTGTTCGTTCTAAAGTTTTTCATCATAACAAAGAAAATTTTTTCGTTCCTAAACAATTAGAAAATTGTGAGTATGTTTTTGTTAAAGTTCTTCGTAAATCTAATTTAGAATCACCTTATGAAGGACCTTTTAAAGTTATCTCTAAGAAACAAAAAACATTTACAATTCAATACAAAAATACTATTAAAAATATTTCAATTGATTTACTTAAACCAGCAAACATACTTATTAACACTAATTTAAATACAAATACATTAAACAACAAAAAACAAAAAAAGATTACATTTAATATTAATTAATAATTTATTTGTTTCAAATTTTCTTGGAGGGGGAGTAAATATAGTGTTAACTACTTTGTACTCTTTACTTTAATTTTTAAAATAATTTTAATTGAGTTTTCGTGTTAACTTAAAATTTTTGAATAACTTCAAAAAAAGAAAATTCTAATTAGTTTGAAAATATTTAAACACAAAAATAAATTTTTATATTTAAAACCGAAAATAAAAGATTTTTTTTAAAATATCAACTTGAATGTTGATATACATTCAACTACTGCCCCGAGTCCGTTCTGCAAGAATCATAGCAATAATACAAAATGTTCCATGACAAAATTTGAATATAGTTGAAAATTGTTGAACAATGGAGCTGACAATATTTGGGCACGAAGCTTTGTTTGTCTTATTGTGGACTTGCTGTCAGCTTTTGTGTGATGAAAATCAAAACTTTTTGTTTTCCGGATTATTTTTAGTGCTAATTTGCATGCATTTGGCACAGTGCTCGCGAAGGCAGATAAGTAAAAATATTCAATCTGTGCGATTGGTATTAAGGCGTGACACGAAGCATTTAAATGTTAATTCGAACAAGCGACAAAAACCCAAAAGCAAGATTATAAAGCAATGTTCTAAAAAACAACGAAACAAAAAAAAAAAAACATATAAGAAATACACATATGTATGTAGCCATCATGAATCAATTTTATACCCATTGAGTAGATATCTTTAAAAATAACAGCTATCGCCGTCCGCCTAATTCTTTATTTAATTGGGAAGACCAATGTAATGAAAGCTTAGTAGGGAATTAAATTTCATATTGCACAAAGCAAGGTATTCTTAACAATTAAATTAAAAAAGCAACGAAATAATAAAAACAAGTAAGAAACTCAAAGTTCGGCTAGAACCGAACTTTCTGTACCCTGCTGCATATTTTCACTTTTAGAGACTTCGAACTTGTACTTTGTTAAGCTAAAGTTTATTGAACTATAGAACTGCGCGCCTAAAAAGCTTATACATTTTTTAAATTAAAAGTTGCGAAATTTTCATAAAGATTTTTAAACTTTCCCGAATTTTCGAAAACGTTTTTGAAATTGGTTTGCATTGTTTTCGTTATACAATCCATTTAAGTTTCTTTTAATACGTATTAAGAAAATATTCAAACATCATTAAAACTAGGCCTACGCCGCCATATTGTTTAAAAAAATGAAATAAATGAAAATTAATATATGTATTATTTTTAAGAACATTATTTGAGAAATCGAAAAATTCTACAATAAAGACTGAACAAGGATTCAATTCAAAATTATGTGCTTATTTGAGGTAAAATGGTAAATCCATTTACCTAGTATTATTGATTTTACGTACCATTACGTACCTATCCATTACTTTGGAATAATTGATTACAGTGTCAAAATACATAAAATGTATAGAACAGTGCAATAGAGAGGGGAATATTGTTACAAAAACATGAAAATGCTTTAGTGAGTTTTCACCGAGTTTTTGGAGTGGCTTACGGTTAGGTTGATTTAGTACCAGATTGACGTGGAATATCTCCACATCAATATATACAGCAGAATGTACCCAAACACTGCGCGTGATTCAATAATAATTAATTTGGGTTGGTCTCTTATCAGAGCTAAAAACCAGTAATATTATAACAGATATACATTCACACACAAACGCGTATACTGCTTTCATAAAGAATTCTATTTTTAAGTTCTTATTATGTAAGCTTATTTAGACAAACAAATTCTTCCAATATCTTTTTGCTTAGATGCGACTGTGTTAGGACCATAGGTACTCTTCCATGAACTGGCTGTTGTTGTTGTAGCAGTGCTTCGCCCCACCCAATAGGTGCGACCGATCACAAATTGTCATCAATATCCTCTATCGGGAGTACAAGGAAACTTGCTGTTTCAACAGGGATGGACCATAATAAAAGGGGTGTTAGAGGCGTTGGCTCCACATTACAATTAAAAAGATGGTTGGTGTCATGTGGGGACACATTGCAAGCGGGGCATACATTTTGTATGTCGGGGATAGGTATGAGTTTAGTCTGTTACAGTATCCAGAGCGAAGTTGAGCTAGAGCGACTCGCGTTTTCCTGGGGAGTATGCGTTCCTTTTCCGCAAGTTTTGGGTGCTGTTCTTTGAGTACTGGATTCACCGGGCAATTCCTGGCATAAAGATTCGACGCCTGTTTGTGGAGTTCACTGAGGACCTGCTTGTGTTTTTTTGCTTCTTACGGCTGAGTTCTCAGATGCCGTATTTCCTCATAAAGCTTACGGAGATGACTCCTTAAGCCCCTAGGAGGTGTAGGCTCATCAATAAGATGTCTGTTGGGATACCCAGCGACTCATTTCTCTCCCTGATGGGGAGTATTCTCGCCTCATTATGTAGATGGTGTTCTGGGGATAAAAGGAGACAGCCCGTGGCGGTTATGAGAGCAGTATTTTGGCAGGCCTGTAGCTTCTTCCAGTGAGAAGTTTTTAGGCTTGGCGACCATATAGGGGACGCGTTGTTCTTGTTATACAAAGCATCGTCCTATTTCTAATATCGACCAATCCAAAGAACAAAGAAATCCTTGTTATAGAGCTCTTGGTTCTACATTACAATTGAAAATATGGTTTGTGCCACATGGAAGAATATTATATAGTACTCCTGTACATGGCGAATGCTGGGTCTGATTCGGCATAAATAAGATTTCCAAGCTGTTACAATGTCCAGGTTGAAACTGAGCTACGGAGATACGCTTAACCCTGAGCTTTCCTCGTTGCAAAGATTTTACGTCCTAACTTAGTGCGAGCTAAACATCGGCGAGTTTGAGGTACAGTCATCTACTTAAGTAAATCAGAATGGAGCTTTTGCTGTTGAAGTTTTGATGGGTTTTCTCACGGATTCAAGGGGTTGATAAGCGCAATATAGCTTCAAAGCTTCTGCAACCAACTTGTTAACCTCACCGACGCGAGGGGAGTCCTGTTCATATATGTATGTATCTCACACATATTTAGTAGGCGAGGCTCAAGGCGACCACAAGTTCCTCATGGAACTAGGGGGTGGGGAGGGCGTGATGTCCTAGAAGATTTAATGTGGTCTTATTAATCTTTCCCGAGATGGTTGATCTAGTACCTTAATGGTGCTATGTTACCAGAACGTGGCAGATCTATATCAGGCATGGGACCACCAACATCGGTAAAACTCCTCGGTGTATCTGACTTGGGACGATTTGTTTGGAACCAGAAATATTGCAATGCTGTTTGAAGTTATCAATGACGACTAACGAGAAGAAAATCACAGTAGTAATGATGAGAAGTGAAAGGCTCAAGCCCATAGATCTCGAAACGAGTTAGGCGCCATATACGGAGGAGACGCCTCTCTTTGGCGGGAAAGGGTCTACTTGTTTTATTCCGAATCCGAACGGCATCTGCAAGGCAGATGAGTTTTCACTGAGAGCTTTTCATGGTAGAAATACACTCGGAGTGCTTGCCAAACACTGCCGAGGGGCGCCACCGCTTAGAAAAAATGTGTTCTATTTGAAAAAACTTGGTGCTAAAATTTTGATGTTGCTTTGCCCGGGGTGTGAACCCAGGATCTTTTGTGTAGATGGCGGAGCACGCTTCCATCACACGAGGTGCTACTTACATATGATTTCCTTTTGAAAGGTTATTGACACTACCCTGTATGGCACCAAGTGAGTACTCAAGATGACCGTATTGACATAAGCGAGTACATCATGCTTTTATCATAAGCACATCATTAAACATGACAAATATTTGGATATGCATCTATCTACTCAACTTTTTACTCTTCGAATATCGAACGTTTCAGATACTTTGAAATCTTACACAAAACAAATCATACCATTTAGGTAAGTAAATACAATAATTTTAAGCCAATAAACGCTGCAAGACTTCTAATTTGCTACATTTTATATGAAAAAGGAGTTGATTTACAAGCGGTGTAACTTGTTATGACGGGCAATCACCCGCCACGTAACTGAGTCAGCTATAAATGCCCAGAAATGTTGTCTGCAAGTAAATTGTGATTTTAGCTTAAATAATGAACGAAGATTATCCACCGGCCTCCTTTGTTGACTACAAACACGTTTACGCGCACAATCGCATATTTGATTAGTATCTTAAAAAAATTACATTTGGATAAAAAAGCAATTAATACTTATAACTCTCCCTAATAATACATTGTAATAACAATCTACATAACCCCCTACTTACCCTGGAATTTGTTGTTGGTGTATACTGTGATATACTATTATTACGTTGATAAGTGTTCGAATTGTTGTTACAATGATTATTACTGTTGTTATTTTGCGTGCTGGAGTACGCAGATGCAAGTGAAGCCGCAGTTGCGGCAATAATTGTTGATGTAGCAGCTGATAACGCAGAAGTATGAAAATGTGGATGGCTTAGATGAGGTGTACTGCCTGTGCGAGTGCCGGAAGTGTTGCTGACGCTTGGTGAATGACTATCGTTACGTAGATGAGCAAAACTTCCAATTGTTGTTAAACTTTGACTTGCTAATATTTTACTATGATGGCTATAGGTTTTATTGTTGCTGTTATTGTTTGAACCACTACCACCAGTACCTGCATTACCACTTTGTATATTGTTGCAGCTTGTGCAATGAATTGCCTTGAATTGTTGCTGTTGTTGTGCATTCAATGCGTTATCTATTCCAGATGCTGTTGTGCTCCAGACTGACATTTTGCTGTAGCAGCGATTGCTGTAGCCTCAAAAGATCGGTTTGACCACCTGCCATTGTGATTGACGACGGACATTTTGAAAATATATATAAAAATCACAATAAAATTTTTATAAATTAATTGCATGTAATTAATTGATTTTATTCTAAATTATTTTGTGCTAAATTATTCGTTGATATTGGGAAGCCCTTGTATAGTCAGCATGTTCGTTTGTTGAAGTTCAACTGCGTTTTGGAAGGTTTCTGCTGTTATGCACAAATACACATGACTAAAGCAACAAATGCGACTTTAAAACCGTTTAAGAGTGAACACAGTTCGGTATAGAAAGCACAGCGAAACAATAAATATTCACGGAAAATCAAAACAAATAAGGCAAAAAAAATTAAATTATCAATTGACAGCTTGCAAATTGTATTTGCGAGGCATCTGACGGGAACAGAATAAGAAAAACTAGTGTTACCACATAGACAAAATAAAGTACTAAATTTCAAAAACATCTTGATTGAGTTACGCCACAAATCCGCGTTCCAATATTTCTTGAGAGGTGCAACAAAACACGTGTTGATCTCGAAGCAATAATTCTAAGGCCCGGTTTTTCAGTAGTTGATTAAGCTAAGCTGAAACTAAGTTTACTTAAACTCTAGTCAAATTTAAACTCTAGTTAAACTGCCCTACAAGAAACGCTGATAGTTTTACACTTGTAATTGACAATGCTGATCCTGCTATGACGTAAACATTGATACTCAAATTTATGCATGTTCCTTTGTTCGCACACGCATGACCGCATGTACCCAACGACAGCCTATAGTCATGAGAAAGGACTTAAACTGGGATAGCTTCGGACACCTGGTACAGAACAAAAGAACATACAGCAGATACCATTATGCATGTGAGACAGATACGTAATTCTCAACGGAATTTTATGTATGCGACAACAGTTTATCCGATTTAATCATGTTCTCACTTCTGACTGTCATATGACAATCAAATGATTATCACTGTTGTTTTGTTTTTTTTTTTATTCCGCCTTTTTCAACCGACGAAAACCATATAAAAAATAAGTTTAAAAAATGAAAAGAGAGCATTTCATAGCTCCATGCTAAAAGAAAAAAAATTCGAAAATAATATTAAAAATGTGTGGGGCGCACTCAAAAAATTGGTACGGGAAAAATAATAGTGTTTAGTGGTGATTTATTTTTAAATGTGTTTCCGCATGAGGAAAGCGCTCTTCTCGCAAACTCCATTGGTGCAATTGTACCAGAAAGTACTTCCATATTCGGGGAAGCCAGCTCTTGCAATCCATCTGCAAGTGCGCTTTCATCAGAGTTAACGGTTCCATGTCCAAGGTCTCTTAATTATGATTATATTGCATCCGAAAGTCCGTTTTTAGCTTGTGATACAACTGCAACAGAAAGTGGCTTCTTGATTGAGGCAGGCGTTACTATTGCAAGTACTTGAAATTATGGTGCAATTACATTAGAAAGTGAAGTTAACAATGCCAAGGAAATAAGGGCATGGGCCATTAGAAATAAAAAAAAAAATAATGAGTCCCAAAATTCTGTTGATGATTTGCTTAAAACTTTGAACAGAATGAAAGTAAAAGGTTTACCATTTTCTGCTAAAACCCTTATGAAAACCAGTAGGGAAACGTTGAATAATCGAACTATTCCTACATCGGTATTAAAAGTTATTTTAATTTTTACCCTTTTACAAATCTTGAAGATGTTGATGAAGTCCTAGTTGATGTAGGTATTGACGGTTTAAGCCTTTTTAAAAGTTCCGACCGAGTTTTATGGCCAATCTTTGGCGCACTTTCTAATTTTCCCGATGTTGATCCCTTTTTAATTGCGTGCTTTTCTGGTTTAAAAAAAACCGAAAGTCTTAATGATTTCATGGAAGATTTCTGTTTGGAAGTTCAGTAGTTAAGAGAAGCGGGAGTTAAAGTTGGTCCTACTGAAATCCTAAAAAAATTCAATTAGTTCAAATTATTTTATTATTATTTATTATTTTTATATTATTTATGGAGATATTTCTTAATTTTTTTTTATTAGTCTGCGAATAAGTCGGAAATGTTGGCGCAAAATGCGTTGCTGCGTGAGTGCAAAGTAGTTGCAGAGCATATTGAGAGGTCGGTGTGCCTCATGACAGGGGAAATCCGAGATAGCGCGTTGGACGAGATTGCGAGCCTCCTACCTCTGCAATCCATTGAAGTGCTCTTAGAAGTGGAGGAAAAATTGAGCAATGTCAATTTCGTGCAATCCATGGTAAGAATTATTTTGGTGTCGAACCCCTATTTTCAAATAGAACTTAAATGATAGTAAACATTTCAAAAATCAATTTTATATATATTTTGTGTTTTATTATTTTACAGACTACATTCATCCACAGAATAAAAGGAACCTCGACAGAGGTGGACAGTGTCTTGAGACACATTTTCGCAGACTCGCTTTTTGACGAGTTCAATTGGGATGGCAGGGGAGGGGTCAAAAGGGCACTGGGTAACCTAACATTGGTTGATCCAGTGTTAAGAGGTGAGTTTACTATAAATAATCAGTAACTTTTTAAACATTTATGTCTGCTTACTAGGCGTTTTCGAAAAAGGTGCCTTGCATTTTGAAAAAGACGTCAGGGCAGCGTTAGCGAAGAGCCACCACCGAACAACACAACAAAAATATGTTCAAAAAAAAAAAATAAGGTTTATAAAACTATTTATTTCAACAAATAATAAACATTTATGCTTTTATCACGTACAAAATTAAGAACGTAGTGAAATAAAGTAAATAAAAAGCATTGTTTCATTTTTGTCGGAGCATAACAATGGCCATTTATGATTTATAACAGTCAAACCTGATATATACAGTAAACTATCATTTATGACACTTTTTGATAGTTAGAGTGTCAGCACTGATCCAGGAAAAGGAATGAGAGTGAGCAGTACGGCTATATACTTAATCAGTAGGCGATGTTGGTGTATAAGAAGGAGACAAAAATTCACACGTACACAGTTGTTTACATCACATTTGCGCAAGTCCCCTTAAGTTTGTGATAGAAAGTTTGTATGAGGCGCTGATCGTTAGGTTGACATTGCTGACAATCAGATGATAGTCATATGATAATAGTCAGTATTCTTTTAGGGCTGCTGAGCAGTTTTTCAGTCACAGTTTAAGGCCTCATTTGGGGTCGGCTTTTTATACGGCAACATTGGGTTTTTAATATCTACATAATTTGTAGATACAACAGCTGGATTTTGTTTACCCAAAAACATTTAAAAGATATTTCTCCAGAGAAATATATATCTAGTTCCGGAAGTGATATTCAACATCAATATCTAGTTATCCTTAAACCAGATACTTCTCAAGTTGAAATCCAACTACATTCTCCAATCACTATCCAACCTTTGAGAAATCTTACAAAATTTTTAGTCATCGAGTTGATCTCCAACGTTGTTGTGATAAGGACACTCCCCGAAGGCCTTGGAGAGTGTTATCGATGTTGATGGTCCCTTGCCGAATGCAGATTCCATCTCCAACCTCATTAACATTTCTAATTTATTAGTCAACCTTCGAGAGATTTTGAGAAATATACAGTTCTCAAATTAATATTCAACACGTTTTTCCAGTCGATAGCCTACAGTGGATATCTAGATGAGGTTAAGTTGAAAAAAAAAAATCTAAAAGGTGGTACCACCAAAGCCAACAGCTATTTATTGGGAGAAATAACCACCTGATTGATAGCAGTAATGAAGCGTAATTAATCAAAATGAATTATATATATTGTAACGAATTTACTTGCAAATCCTCTTATTTGCCCTTTTGCTAAGTTCGTATCACTAAACTGTTGAATAAATAACTCCAATATTGAATAACGGAAAAATGGCCTTTATTAAAGTACTTCACAATAACACTTATACTTTGCAACTAGCTGGCTTAATAACCAAACTGATAGCTTAAATGAAACCGACTTTCAAAATAATACTGCTATGGCCCGCTAGATAGCGCCTTAATCGAAACTGCTTGATAGCTCAAATCAAACTGAACTCCAGCGCCTCTACATTTGCTGCCTTTTGTACTCTCTGATTTCAACGTTCGCATATTCTAGGCGCTTCCAGAATCTACTAGTTGCCATCAGTTTTCAAACTTCTCAGCTGTAACTACAATTGCACGATTTTATAGCTTCTCTCATTGCATACTTTCAGGAGTATCTCAGATATATGCATGTGTTTGTGCATTAATTATCCGCTGCTCGTATACGTATATGGTACATATGTGTAGACGCAATTATTGTTTCGTTTATGTAGATACATAATGATTGATCTATGGATGTGCATGATATCACTGTTTAGCATCGGCTTAAAGATAGCAGCACCTCTTAGTTTTGCTAATATTCGTAACACTGCCCTCCACCTAAATCTGATCGTCCCAATTAGACAAATCTGCCGATCTAAACGTTGCCAGCCTTTCCAAATGGACCACTTTCATTTAGGTTCTTGGTTTACCGATGGTTTGTATGCGGTACACTACATCGTTGATCCGTTTTACAACTTTGTATGGGCCTTCCCAATTACATTGCAATTTCGGCGACAAACCTTTTTTACGTTGTGGGTTGTATAACAGCACCAAATCTCCTTCCTGAAAACCTTCCGAATTAATTGCTTTATCGTATCTGGCCTTCATCTTGTCACTCATAATCTTTGTTCGTTGCGTTATCAGATCATGTATTTCTCTTAGCTCTTCTTCCAAATCACTAGTGGATTTCTTGACATTTCTCTCCGCATTGGCATCTATCCCGAACTTCAAATCAGCTGGCAGTCTAAGGTCATTGCCAAAAATTACTTTTGCAGGGGTTTGGCCCGTTGTCTGATGCACTGCTGATCGGTAAGCCATCAAGAATAATGGTATGCGGGTATCCCACTCTTTATGGTACTTGTCTACTACTTTCCTTAAGTGCTCCTCCAATGTTCTATTGAATCGTTCTACCATACCATCGGATTGAGGATGCAATGCAGTTGTCCGTGTTTTTCGAATGCCCAGTGATTTACACATTTTCTGGAGCACAGCTGATTCGAAATTCCTGCCTTGGTCAGAATGTAACTCCATTGGTACACCATACCTTGCAACCCAATTGTTTATAAACACTTCTGCTACCGTTTCCGCTTCTTGATTTGGGATTGGGTATACCTCTGGCCATTTGCTGAAATAATCCATAACTACCAGTACATATTTGCCATTGCTAGTAGGAAATGGACCGGCGACATCCATAGCGATCCTTTGAAATGGCGCACCTGAGTTATATTGCTTCATCTGGCCATGACTTCGGGTTCTGGGCCCTTTCGCTCTGCTGCAAACCTCGCAGTTCGCAATCCACTCAGTGACCGACTGACGGCAACCAACCCAATAGAATCTCTGTTTAATCTTCTCGAGCGTTTTCGTGATTCCAAGATGACCTCCGCTTGGACCATTATGCAGCTCGCTGAGCACGTCAGGAATTCTCTTTCTGGGAACAACTATCAGTTTCTTCTTGCATTTACCATCCTCACTCTCCCACACTCGATGAAGGCAACCGGATATCAATTCTAAACTGTTCCACTGTGCCCAATATGACTTCGCAATGGGACTCTCTGCTGACATCTCTTCTCTGTTTGGTCTTTCGTTTCGTTCGAGCCCTTGCATAACACGTGACAGATCTGTATCTTCTAGCTGACCTTTTCTTAGCTGTTCCTTGTCCCATTCATCTGTACATGTTATAGTCATTAGCCGGACATCTATAATGTCTTCTTTAGCCTCGGCTTTTGAACAGTGCTTGCATTCCAAACTACATGGTCTTCGTGACATTGCATCGCTATTTCCATGGGTACTACCTTTTCGATGCTCAATGGAAAAGTCATAACTTTGAAGTCGCTCGATCCACCGTGCCAATTGTCCTTCCGGATTACGGAACTGCAGAAGCCATTTTAAAGCTGCGTGATCTGTTCTGACACGGAATCGCTGGCCATAGAGGTATTTGTGAAAATGTTTAATGCACTCTACCAATGCCAACAGCTCTCTCCGCGTAACGCAGTAGTTCCTCTCTGGTTTTCCAATCGAACGGCTGTAATATGCAACTACCTTCTCCTGTCCATCGACCAGTTGTGACAAAACGCCTCCTATAGCATATCCGCTCGCATCTGTATCTAGAATAAACGTTACTCCTGGAATCGGATATGCCAACATTGGGGAAGTGCACAAACGCTCCTTCAATGTTTGGAAAGCCACTTCTTGCCCCTTCTTCCATTCAAAAGCTTTATTTTTTCTTGAAAGCTCATTGAGGCTATGGGCTACGCTGGCAAAATTTGGCACAAATCGGCGGTAATATGTGCACAGCCCAAGGAAACTTCTCAATTCATGCAGATTCTGTGGTCTTGGCCAATCCTTTACTGCCTCTATCTTTTCATTCGGTGTACGGATACCTTCTGTCTTTACCTTGTGACACAAATAATTTACTTCCTTTTTAAACAGCGCACACTTTTTGGGACTTAACTTCAGACCAGCGCCAGCTATTCTCTGGAAAACTTCATCTAAGTTTTTAAGATGTTCATCAAAGTTCTTGCCCAATATGATGATGTCGTCCAGGTACACCAAGCATGTTTTCCAATGTAGTCCTTTCAATACCTGATCCACGAGTCTCTCGAAAGTAGCTGGTGCATTACATAGTCCAAAGGGCATTGCTGTAAATTGCCAAAGACCATCTCCGACGCTGAAGGCTGTTTTCTCTTTGTCTTCCTCCTTCACCTCAACTTGCCAGTAGCCGCTTTTCAAGTCCAGCGTGGAAAACCATTTCGTACCAGAGAGCGAGTCCAGATTGTCGTCAATTCTTGGCAATGGGTAGCTATCCTTTTTCGTAACGTCAGTCAACTTCCGGTAGTCCACGCAAAACCTAATTTTTCTATCCTTCTTCTTTACAAGTACTACTGGTGAGCTCCAGGGACTAGCTGATGGTTCGATGACGCCGCTGTCGCTCATTTCTTGTATAATTTGACTCACAACTCTCCGCTTCGCCAGTGGAACACTACGTGAAGCTTGAGGTATCGGCCTCGCATCTCCAGTGTCAATTTGATGTTTCACAACATTGGTGCGGCCTGGTTTGGAACTATCCTGGTCAAATATGTTTTCGTACTTTAGGAGCAGTTGCTTTGCCTTACTCTGATAATCTTCCTCTAGCCCCTTCGTCCATGTCGTGATGTCATTTGAAAGATCAGTATTACTAGATGAAACGTGTTTTTGGAGCTGTTCACAGTTAATAATTACTTCAGCCTCTTGGCATCTTCCCAAAATAGCTCCTTTGGTCAGTTTGAGTGGTGACTTGAACTCATTGAGTACTCTTACCGGAATACGTCCATCTTGTTTTGTCATAGCCAGGGTTTTTCCTACAAGTATGTTCGGTGCTGATTCGTTTGCTGCTTCGACAACCCACAATTTGTTTGTCCCACAATCTCCATCAACCTTTGCCCAGATGACTGCTTCGGATTGTGGTGGTATTTGCTGACTCTCTTCCACCAGCACTCGTTCACTGCTGTAGCCTCTCTCGTAGCCGAAATTAAGTGGTACATCCATGTTCTTATATCGCATCGTCTTGCTTTGCATGTCGATCTTGATGCACTGGTCGATTAAGAAGTCCACTCCAATTATGATTTCATCAACAATCTCTGCCACTAAAAATTGTGTACTACCGTGACGTTCCCAATTGCGACTTCACATGATACTTCTCCTAGAACCGTGCTGTCTTCTCCAGTGGCTGTACGCAATCTTGCTCCATGCAATGGTCTTATCTTCTTGTTGACTAAATCCGCTCGAATAATGGAATGGGATGAACCCGTATCCACAGTCAGTAAACGTTCCTTTCCATCCACATGTCCTCCGACACAAGATTGCTTGACCTTCTTCCATTTTGTGAGATAGAGATTATGGGGCATTCAATTGAGGGAGCTAGCTGTCGCCCCTTGCGGCTGACTCGCTTTAGTTTAACGATTGAGTGGATTTTGAGATTTGCTCCTCTCCTTCAGCTCTGCGTATACGGCTACCCACATTGCTGAAACTGTTAGGATTGGTACTGCAATAACGTGCAATGTGCCCTGGCTTTCCACATTTAAAGCATTTGACGGCACCATCGTTTTTCTGCTGCGTTCCTTTTAATGCTTCCAAAATTGTGTCTACCCAGTCTGGCCTTTCCACTTCCACGCGATGAGCTTTGTATGTGGGCTTACTCAAAAATGACGCTGTTTCCTGAGTCAGCGCATGGGATAGCGTTTCTGCAAATGTTGGATTTGGGTTTGCGTATGTGGCTCGCTTCGTTTCGACGTCCCGTATGCCATTTATAAAGCTCTGAATTTTTACCCTTTCGGTGTATTCCACGGGTGCGTCGGCATTCGCCAAATGTGCAAGCCTTTCGACATCTGACGCAAACTCCTGCAAAGTCTCATTAGCTTTTTGGTAGCGGTTTTGTAACTCTATTTGGTGTATCTGCTTCCTGTGTTCGCTTCCGTTTCGCCGTTCTACAGCAGCCATCAATGCGTCATAACTGTTCCGTTCGTACTCTGGAATAGTCTGTAAGATTTCGGTAGCTGGTCCTTTCAATGCTACGAAGAGTGCAGCAACTTTATCTTCAGCATTCCACTTGTTCACTGCTACGGTCTTCTCAAATTGTAGCTTAAAGACCTGGAAAGGAACAGAACCGTCAAAAGATGGTGTTTTTACCTTTGGTTTGCTTGCTGAAACAGCTGGGCGATTTAATTGCAACTGCTCCAAACGAGCCTTCAAATCATCGACTTCTGCTTGAAATTGAGCGATTTTTGCATCCTGCGCTTCCAGTTTTGATGATACCCTTGCTTCCTGTTCTGACAGTTGCGAAGATATGCGAGATTCTTGTGCTTTCAACTGCTCAGCCATATATGTCTTCTGTTCTTCTAACTGTGTTTCCATCTTAGATGTTATGCATGTCTCCTGCAATTCCAGTTGAGATGCAATACTTGTCTTCTGTTCTTCCAGTTGGGATGATATGTTGGTGGATATTTGTGATGACATTTCGGACATTTGTGCCGATATTGCAGCCAATATCATGTTCAGGTCTGTGTTCGCCATTGTCTGCGGTGTTTCTTTCATTTTTGTTATTTCCTCGCCATCAAGATGAAAGTCATACTCTTCCACATCAATTCCTTTTGCTTCCATTGCCTCTCGTAGCCGTGCCTGAAGATCAAGTTTAACGCCGCTTGTATTCAATCCACGGCTCTCCAACTCCTTCTTCAGTTGCTGGATCTTCAATTCACTGAACCTTGCCATGTCCTTGTTGTCCTCTGGAATTTATTCAACAATCCCACTTCTGACACCAATTGTAACGAATTTACTTGCAAATCCTCTTATTTGCCCTTTTGCTAAGTTCGTATCACTAAACTGTTGAATAAATAACTCCAATATTGAATAATGGAAAAATGGGCTTTATTAAAGTACTTCACAATAACACTTATACTTTGCAACTAGTTGGCTTAATAACCAAACTGATAGCTTAAATGAAACTGACTTTCAAAATAATACTTCTATGGCCCGCTAGATAGCGTCTTAATCGAAACTGCTTGATAGCTCAAATCAAACTGAATTCCAGCGCCTCTACATTTGCTGCCTTTTATACTCTCTGATTTCAACGTTCGCATCTTCTAGGCGCTTCCAGAATTTACTAGTTGCCATCAGCTCTCAAACTTCTCAGCCGTAACTACAATTGCACGATTTTATAGCTTCTCTCATTGCACACTTTCAGGAGTATCTCAGATATATGCATGTGTTTGTGCATTGATTCTCTGCTGTTCGTATACGTACATGGTACATATGTGTAGACGCAATTATTGTTTCGTTTATGTAGATACATAATGATTGATCTATGGCTGTGCATGATATCACTGTTTAGCATCGGCTTAGAGATAGCAGCACCCCTTAGTTTTGCTAATATTCGTAACAATATTTTGTTTTCGTAAAAATACTGTAGTATTGAAATCTTACATTTGAGTACAATTAGAGAACCGCAAGATGGGAACTATCATTTTTCAACTTAGGCAATAGCATTTTTTGCTTTATACAAAATTTCCTCTTTTGCTGAGTACGCTATGGCTCTCAAGTTTACCCACGGTTTCGAAACAACTCTTGAGATTTAGAAGTATGCCTAGTTATCAACATGAACTCTAATGGTACTAAAGAGCAAATGCTTGTTGGGTATATTCGACGCCATTTCGAACGAACGCAAATAACTGATAGGTTAACTAGAGTTTAACCCTGCCAGATCGGCTGCTTAAGCTTAGCTTAAACTTCAGTTAAACTAGACTGAAAAATTGCAGAATAAGTTTAAACGTAGTTTAACTGACAAACTGAGTTGTACTTGTACTGAAAACGGCCTAAGGCGGATAATGTATATATTATTTAATGGTGCATTAATGGAACATTAAGCTAAAATTCTAACTTTGTCAAGAAATATTTCACAGAAAAGTTGAAATGATGTATGGGTTTAATGGGATTTAGATAATTTGGTTGTATACCAAAAAGTGTGTTAAAAGGTGGTTTGCGCGGATTAATTTTGTTCTCCAAGCAGGACCTACCCAGGATAATTATTTGTAAACGCGACCGAAGGCTGCCAATACAGCAAGGCTTTCTGCGCAGTAATACTATGGATCCCACCTCCGGTTTTTCGGGAATAAGTATTGATAAAATAAACATGTTTCATTTCCACCTTCGGATTTCTGATAAAGGTCAAGACGGGACTTTTGACACCTCCCCCAATATTTTTGTACGTGAATTAGCAGTCGACCCCTAAGACTGTGCCAAATCCAGCAAAACTTGTTTTACCAGTGCATTATATATGGACAGAATATATAAACTCAAAACAAATTGGTTGGGGTGAATTAGTGATAAACAGTGAAAGAGTGATCACATACCAGTGTCATGTAGGATTGTAAATCTGCTCTTAAGAAACTCATACAAATTTTGATTGAAGGCTAGGGCAGACATCGCAGGTAAATCTCATAATTCATAGTCACAAATGTCCTTGCGGGGAACTTTTTGTTCTACTGTAAAATTTTGCTGAATGAAGCAGCTTCACGAACAAGACGATGATATACTTGTTTTTATAAATAAATTATGGTAGAATATTTTCTTGTAATAAATTGGTTTCCTAGCAGTCTATTCTATAAGGAAGTTTAAATGAAATGCGAATGAGGTTAAAGTAACGCTTTCAATTCACTTATCTAAAAGATCGTATTTAAGTCCAATGTAAATGCAGTATAACATACAGTCTATTCTATAAGGAAGTTTAAATGAAATGCGAATGAGGTTAAAGTAACGCTTTCAATTCACTTATTTAAAAGATTGTATTTAAGTCCAATGTAAATGCAGTATAAAGTCGATATGCAGTTTGTCTGTATGCTGTGATTTTAAGTGTTATCCCGTCAAAAGCATACTTCGATATTTCCTTGGTTTTATATTTATACTTTTTTCATTTAACAATCATTTTTACCATATATACCGTTTTATTTCTTTCTGCTCTAGTCCACTCATATAAAAGACAACCAATCGTAAAAGAGTCCCACGGTCAATTGTCACCAAGGTGAAGGCCGTTTTGCTATTGAACTTTAAAATTGAATCGCTTATTTTTAAGATGGCATGTGCTCACATTTTCATTTTGCTTGAAATACATCTGACTAGTAGAGAAGTTGACTAACGACCTTTATCACCTTTTGGTTAACGTTATGCGATCTCAGATGATGAGAACTACCTTAAGTACGTAAAAGCATAATTAGCAAACGAAATTATATTAATAACCATAATAAGCAAACGAAAATTTATAAAAAAAGTGCAATTAACACCATATTATTCAATTATTATTTATTTTAACTACGTTAAGCGACAACTTTCTGAACTCACTGTTGAACATTTTCGATCCACTCAAACGGTTTGTGTTTTACGTAAAGATAGTGAGCATAAATTTAACCTAAGTTGACTGAAAGTTTCTAAAGATTTCGTTCAAATATTTCCTACATAGATGATGGTTAATCAAATTTTCAAACATTCAAACTTCAACCAACGCATTTTACAAAATATAAAACAACCATTTGGAGGTAAAAGTAACGAAACGGCAACACTGTAATGGCTGTGTATTTGAGAGACAAAACATAAGGTGTCGCTGTAGCAGAAAAATACACTGACAAGTATTTTAACCAGAAAACTATGTTATTTTATTTGATTTATTTTCTGTTTATGTTGCGATTTTTATTTTCGCCTCGAAATAATCAATTGGGTATTCATTTCACCTCATTATCAATTTATCTACATAAAAGTTATTTGTCTGCATTGTGTTTTGTTTTTGTAAACTATATAAATATATGAGATCATAACTAGGGTTACGTGAATAACTATATTATTTTTTATCCCATTAATTTTTAATTTGTTTGCTACCGAGTGTATCAACGCTAATGTCTGGGTTTTAGGTGCGAGTTCAAACTCCATATAATTGAAGGAAATAAATTAAATGACAGTATTTGTTAGCAGTCGATAGTAAAAGGTAAAGTGACTATCGAGCTTCAAAGAAAAAATAGCGACAAATTTCGATTCTTCCGTTATTGTCATTGCGGAGGTTTTGAGGAGTGTTATCAATGTTTATGGTCCTTTGCCGGATATAGATCCGGTACGTTCCGGTAACAAGCACCATTGAGGTACTAGCCCACCTATCCGTGACGAATGCTGTTTCTTCAATAGCCGAGACTCTGGCGACCCCAAGCTCCCTATGGATCTAGGGGGTGGGAGGGCGGTATGGCCTCGAAGGTTTCATGTGGTCATACTAAATCGTTCTCGAGATGGTGGGGCTAGTACCTTAATGGTGATTGTTATTGGAACGTACCGGATCTGCATGCGGCAAAGGACCATCAACATCGATAATGCTCCCAAGGCCTTCGGGGGGTATCCTTATCGCTACAACAATAACAACAGGTACTACGTACTTATAAATGTGAATTTTTTTATTATTATCAATATTTACATATGTAATTAGATATAGTTAACATGTTAATAAACTAACTAACTATGAACACTTGTTTTCATCTAAATAAATAAAAAAAAAAAAAAAATACAGAATGAAGCCATAAATTCGCTTTGAAATACATATGTACATAAAACGAAAAACAGAATTTATTAAATCTGCTAACTGATAACAATTACTACAATTAGTTTTAGCTAGTACTATCGGTACCGGTACCAATCTCAAGATCACATTACTATTCCTATTAAAAAATCATGCAAAGTAATTGACAAAAAAAAAATAGAAAATAAAGGCAATAGTTGTTAATGCCTTCAAATCAAGTAAAACAAATTTATTGTAAAAATATTTGCATTTTAAATTGAAGTAGGTATACAAAGCTACATATATACAGTAATGTGCAAATCAAAACAAAAAATCACAATTTGCAAAATAATCTTCCACTTCGACTACTTTAGTACATTCTTAAAGCAAATTGTAACTGGATTAAAAATAATGGCCTCGGCGATTACTACACATTACTGCTTAACAGCTGGAAATAAATATTGTGTCACATGAGCGATGGCCATAAACACGTCCTTTTAGTTTTTTTAAGGATGTTTAGTTGAAAGATTTTTGTTAGATCTCTGGATGTTGTTGTTGTAGCGATTAGGTTACTCCCCGAAGGTTTTGGGGAGTGTTATCGATGTGATGGTCCTTTGTCGGATACAGATCCGATACGCTCCGGTAACACAGCACCATTAAGGTGCTGGCCCGACCATCTCGGGAGCGATTTATATGGCCACATTAAACCTTCAGGCCATCCCTCCCTCCCCACCCCCAAGTTCCATGAGGAGCTTGGGGTCGCCAGAGCCTCGTCTGTTAGTGAAACGGGATTCGTCGCTCGAAGGTGAGGTTGACAATTGGGTTGGAGAAGCTGGATCAAGATGTTGGATTCTTTTTTTTTGTTAACTTTGGCATTTTAGATGATAATTTGCTATTGTTAAATCTCGTTTTATGCCTGGTTTTTCAGTGCAAGTTTAAACTCAAGTTAAAGTTGACTAGAGTTTAACCTTGCCACTTTGTTCGATAACATAAAATTTTGTTGCTCATCTCAAATTAAACGGCCAAAGTGGCAGGGTTAAACTCTAGTCAACTTTAACTGTAGTTTAAACTCGCACTGAAAAACCGGGCCTTAGTGAATCCAATGGCAGAAAATTTATATCAAGTTAAATTTGAACATTAAGTTTGTTGATTTTATTTTATACAACACTGTATCTATATTAAAACCTTTCCGGGGAAAAAATCTCTTGTAAGGCTCGAATTACATACATACGTACGTACACACATGTAAACAGTATTTTCCCCATGTAAATTTTTATAACTTTCAATTTGTGAAACAGGAAATTTAAAAAAGTCTTTTAGTAGTTAAAATAAAAGGTTCTTTATTTAAAAATATGGGAAAAATGTAAACAACGTGACATCAGGACGGACAAGCCGAAAGCTGTTTCGATTATACATACCTTGTAAATCTCCTCAAAGCCTTTTCTCCCGGGAGTGGGATTTGAACCCGCTGTCCTACGATGGTTGAAGTGTTACAAACGCATTCAGCCACGTCATGCCTTAGTTGTTTAAACTTTGTCCCACTTGTCTTCCTTGCATATTTTATTCTTTTTGCACAGTACATGCTTTGTAATCATGTGTTAAAGTTATGCTTGTTGGTAAGGCGGTTTCAAAGAAACTGGTATTGTTTTTGCTTTTTTTCTATTTATAGAACTACAAAGAGTTAGCCAATGTTGTCTAGGTTTTTATTTTGGACCATTAACTCTGGTTTCCAGCACGGTTTTAGGTAGTATTTAGAATATTATGGAACTTTATTTGAAGGCCTATTTTTAGAGTAACAAATATTCGAGCTTACAGTTTTTTACCAAGATTATGGAGATATAGGCGATTTTAATTTCCATTCTTACTCACAAAAGTTAAGTTTAAACTTTTGTTTATTTGAAAAAATATTATTCTAAAGAGATGCCTTCCATTCAACTTCACTTTGCCTCGCAAACGTATCCTATCGAAAACCAAAAACAGAAGGAATCAGTATCCGAAAGCTTGGATGGATATTGTAGAATGATGTTGGATACTATCAGGTTTAAACATAGTTAGATAATGACGTTGGATAACAACTTCAGAACTCTTTAGGATGGAGAAATATGTTTTCCATGTTTTTTGGGCTAACAAAACTCAGCTGTTGCCGTATCTACAAATTATCTAGATAATAAAAAACCAATCTTACCGTACAAAAAAGCTTACCTCAAAGGCGGCCTCAAACTGTGACTGAAAAGCTGCTCTGTAGTTTGAGCAAACTTATGGCATTTTCCTCTCTGAAAATAATATCGCCCAGTTATTTCTTCTCAAATCCCCCATGAGTTCGAGTATACTTTTCACAAAACATTTGAATAAGGTAATGAGACTACATACAGAGAGCTATTTTGCATAGCGCTGAGTAACCTAGTTCGAAAGTTAGAATTCAAGAGTGCAATAGGGGGGTAAAACGCAATTAATTTAAGATTAGCTTAACCATTTACTGAAAAACCGGGACTTAGTGGGATACAACCCGTTAAGTTTTGTTGACTGTGTGAAAACGACATCAGAGCTCAAAAATATATTAAATGGATATATAGGCGTTTTAAGAACCGAAATCAATTGTACCATATCAAAATTGAAAATTTCCAATTTTCGGAAATCTTTTTGTTACCATCGGAGAAGTCAAAACCTTTCTAACGTGCCATGTCTGATTTTTCTACTACGAAAAACACGCTCAAAATCGTCTAAGTTGTGATGAGTGAGAAGGGGCTGACATAAGGCGTTTGAGCAACGATCTCTCGATAAATTCGACTTAAATTTTTTACTACTTCTTGGAAAAATCAATTTAAAAAACTATTCGAAATATTTCAAGATTTTACGCACTTCAAAATGGAACTACTCACAATACTTTAACAAGTCTGTTAAAACGTGGTAAGTTTATAAATATAATGGAAAAGGGGAAGCATTTTTAAGCGAACCACCCTAATGTACATACAGCAGCGAATATAAAAATTGCAGTGGCAACTTTATTTTTCGAATTTGAGATATATATTTTCTTTTTATTTATTTTCGATAATTCAAGAAAAACCGTGCAAAGTAATATGAAAAGTATGAAACACATTCTATGTTCATGTCCTGCGATCGCGAGGTCAAGCCTCCAGCTATTAGGGGCGGCAGAGTTGCCAGATCTTGAGGCAGCAATTACGACCCACCTAGATAACTGCTATTATTTGTCAAGAGGACGGAGTTATTCTATAGAATATGTCCTGGCACCTGATTGGGGTGCTTCCGTTTGGTCGTCAAACAAATTCTGGTAACACTATGGACACATTCAGTCTATGTGAGGTCTTTATTGACCGGCCAGTTCAACCTAACCTAATATGAAAAACGTTTTCGAAAATTCGAGAAGTCTGCATGAAAATTTCGGGTTTTAAATTCATAGTTCTTAGGATTTCTTTGAGTATGCAGTTTTCTAGTCCGATATATTTTCGTCCAACAAAGTAAAGGTTAGAGATCTCTCAAAATTCGCAATGATTTTCGCTTATTTTTTTTTTGAAGGGTGTCTTAAATTTTCTTCCGTACGAAGAGTGGATAGTTTTTCTTTTATTTGGAAGAAAATTTGAATCTGCGAGTTTTTATAGACAGTCTTCTAGAATATTGTTTTTTCGAAAAGGTTTATGAAATTTGCTAAATATTGCCACTGCTATTTCGTATTCGCAACTGTACATACATACACATGTATGCAAACCATGAGCTGCTTGAAATTAGCATTTTAACGGTTGACATGAATTCGATTTTGTATCTTAAAGCAAAAATTGTAATTTTATCTTTTCACGCTACAACGATTCGATTAACATTTCGAAATAGTAGGTTGTAGCTTTGTATAAATTCATAGGAGTCTCCAAAAACAGAATACTGCTAAACGCTGGCTAGATATGCATATGTCAATTCTAATATTCAAATTCGCTACGCATGTTTCTGCCTAGGCGAGTCCATTCTAACGCACCTGTCAATACGAAATTCATTCAACTTGAATGATTAAACCAAGGAAAGTCATGAAAGGTGGAAAGAAGAGTGCCATAAACTCGTAAGTATGTGAATTTGCAAATCAGTAACAAAAGCATTTTCAAGACTCGTATCACTTTGCAAACACATTTTTGCAGCGATGCTTAATGATTGTTTTCAATTAATTTTGATTACTTGCAATGCAAATGAATGCAGTTGAAATTAATTGTGAGCAATTGATATGAATGTGTAGGTTCCGTATGGGCTCTGTAGTGCCAGAATATGGCTGTTAGAGGATTCAATGTGAGCACACATTCCTTAGCAAGAACGCTAAGTGGCACACTTTTCTCTAAATTTTCGTAAGTACAGGCCAAGGTAAAGCTCTTCATTACAAACCGGCAAAATTTATGATCATCAAGACAAGATATCTGACAGGCACTGTCCGGAGATCCGCAAGCGCTTAATTTCCTTGGCTTCCAACGATCCGAAGATACACTAGGTAAATCGAGTACGCTGATCTCATCGACCACACGTAAAGAAGCTACAAGTGTGTTCATAAGGCCACCTAAAAGGAACTAATTAGGGCTACTGCTCCAGAACATATAACAATAATCGGCCTTTGTAGTCGCACCCACCTTCGTGCCAGTATGGAAGTGGATTGTAAAATACGATGGCGGACTCCACCTGTTAGCATTCATGGAAGGCCTGGAACAGTTGGTGGAGGTACATATACTAAACGTGAATATCATTCCACGTCGCAATAGCGCTACATTCAAACATGATTTTCTAAGCTTATTCGAAGGGCTAAGTATTTCGAGCAACTCGTTTGCCAAATAAAAGCTGCACGCACGTGAAACATAAGAAGGCCCACGTGCTTGTTTGTTTTAGAGTGACTCGAAAGATTATTTAGCAACAGGCAACGTAATTACTTATAAAACATTCCCAGGAAAAACTTGAATAATCTATTAGCACTTCTCAGCCTTTCGAAAGAGTATGATGGCATCCACGAAAGCCATCGACACAGGTCAGAAGCACACCGATTTGTGCAAACGAGGCATGTTGTAGGTGATAAAATCACGATTTCACCATCAAGGTCAAGTCGATCACCTCAACAGCAGCCGCCATGGAATACAATATCGAATACGCAGCGCCACTCCCCATCGAATACGGGAAGTTTGGCCAAGAAGGAATATGCCCGCTGAAATTATTATGTAGGGAGCGCGGTCAGCCCGATATGAGGACAATAAAATGCTGTCGTTGACTTCCGGGAAGCGGAAGAGGATTCCACCAAGGTAAGGTGGATCCACAGCACTGACACAGGAACTGAAGCTTTCACGCCTTAATGGCATAAGTACGCCTCGAGAAATCATCGCACCACACGCCATACCCGGTGCGATTAACGACTCATACTCGGCTTAAATACTCTAGGGAGCATGGTTTCTACAATGTTCCGTGCACAGACCTCCACTGCCGCGTTTCAAAAAAGCAAACGAGTAAGAATACCTTAAGGGTTCACTTACTGCGAGTCTGAATTCCTGAAGGGTATTTTTTTAGACTGGGTCGAAAAAAAAATGCCACGTTTCACAAATTTTTTTTGAAGATTGGTGACACTAAAATGGTACAACACGATTCCGGCTATTTTTCGAGGTATAAGAAAAAAATATATGTGTATACGTACATGGGGTCGATTTGTGGGGAGGCAAAAAAATCGCCCATTGCTCTGTGAAAATTATATTCTAGGGATCAAAATAAGAAACTTTGCTGAAGGAACCATACCTCTAAAACGAATTCTGATTGTCGTAGGGGCAAATTTTGAAAAATCCCACTTTGAAATGCCTATGTTTTTTCTTTTTGGAGTTTATTTTTCTCTTTAGAAATTTATTTAGTCAGAACATATTGTAACGAATTTTCTGCAATTCCTCTTATTTGCAATCCTCTGCTAAGTTCGAATCACTAAACTGTTGAATAAATAACTCCAATTTGTAGTAATGCAAAATGGCCTTTATTAAAGTACTTCACAATAACACTCCAACTGTACAACGAATAGCTTAATAACCAAACTGATAGCTTAAAGGAAACTGACTTTCAAAATAATAGTGCTATTGCTCGCTAGATATCGTCTTACTCGTAACTGCTTGACAATTCAAATCAAACTGAATTACTTCTTACTCGCTGGCGCCGCTTTTATAGTTTACGCTGCATACTTCTAGGCTCTTCGATTTCCAGAAGTTACTAGTTGTTTCGGCTACAAAATCCCCAGCCACAACTACGTGCACAAATTATTGCTCTCTCTTGTGACAACTCAGATAAGGTATATGCATGCGTTTGTAGTTTACAGTCTCCCGCACACACATAAGCGTATAAGTAAATTCATCGGTGTGTGACATCTCATCTCTTGCTGCCTTGTATGTAAATGTTGCTCGTCGGAATGTGTACATATGTGTAGACGCAATTATTTATTCGTTTACGTAGATACATAATGATTGAATTATTGATGTGCATTCACGTCACTGCTTAGATCGGCTTAAGCTGGCAGCACTCCTTAGTTTTGCTAATATTCGTAACAATATGTAAATGAAAAAATGAATTTAACTTAGTAATAGAAAAGAAATTAAAAAAAAATTATTAGAAATTAGAGTTTTTACAACCCCCTTTTAAAACCAAGGCATCACTGTGATGCATTTGCATGTCGTAAACATAGTTGTGTGGGTTTTTTATTCAACCGTTTTAAAAAATGAAGGTATCACTGTGACACAATTGCAGATCGTGGCTTTTTAAGCCACCACAAGACACAGCAGGTAGAATTGAAATTGCCCCTACCCAAAAGTTCGACCCAAAGGGGGGACATCAGAATTCGTTTTAGAGGTATGGTTTCTTCGGCAAAGTTTCTTATTTTGATCCCTAGAATACGAGTTTCACAGAGCAATGAGCGATTTTTAAATCGACCCGCCCTAGTGTACATTCTTTATTTCTATTTTTTCTCAAAACCACGAAAATAAATTTTGTTTAGATGCCAAAAGAGGATCTTAATTTAATATTAAGGTGGCCAATTTCTCATACAAATTGCATGGCAAAGCTAAGTTTCACACCTATAACAATTCTGCAGTCCGACAGAACCGCAAAGTACCAGTTTCGTACTACCGGTTTAACTACAATCTCCGAACAAGTGCTAATCGAATGCAGAAGAGGACACTTGGTAGCCACACTTGCACCAACAGCGCTTAAGTTTGAGGAGTATGAATTTAAATTAATTACTAAAAGGCTGCCTATGACCCACCTATGAATGAACCAGTTAAAAACGCGTTTATAAGCTCTGCAAAGGGGGAAACTGACCGTTCGTAGGACATCACAATGTAAAACTGTCAGGTGAAAGCATTGAAAGATATATTTTTGTGAGAAAGGGAATGGTCTACGAAAAAAACTTCCTTAGCAATTACAATTTTTTCCGCTAAAATCACTGACAAAGTAACGAGTTAAACGCCATAAATATACAGAAATATTGCCGTCTGAATCAAGACCCCCACCACAGAACAGTACTCGTAGCGCTAGACCTATCAAAAGCTTTTGATACAGTCAACCACGGCACGTTACTGAAAGACTTTGAAGGGTCCTCTTTCCCCTAGTCTCAAAAGGTGGACCGCAAATTATCTGTCTGGTCGGCAGGCATCTGTGCGATTCAGGAACGTTGCATCTAAAAGGTTGCAAAAGTGTGGTGTCCTATCCCCGCTTGTGTTTAACTTCAAGATATCGAAGCTCCCTTAGCCAACAGAAGGAGTTACCATTGTATCTTACACAGTTAATGCACGATAATGGCTACAGGTCGCGGCCCACCAATTGTTGAGTAATAAAATAAACAACTATCTTCCTGATTTCTGTGAATTTTTCGCCTCTCGAAACCTGGCATTGTCACCGACCAAATCATCGGCGACCTTATTTACAAAATACCCAAAAACAAATGTCGATCGACATCCACGTCGGTGGTGTTGCCGACTGTCTTACACCCAGAAATGTTAGGTGTGCCGTTCGATTGGAATCTACATTTTGGCGAGCTTGCATTCGAAATTGTACCTAAAATTCAGAGCCTTAAAAATCCCTTAATCTCTTGCCGACAGTACTTATTACCACTTACAAAGCAATTTATCGGCTGCTTGCATGCCAGACCTCCCCGATATGGTCGCCGAGCCTAAAGGTTACTCACTGGAAGAAAATAGAGGCCTGTCAAAACAACGCACTACTATAGGCCCTTTTCTATGCCGAAAGATTTCTTCCACAGTGTCCCGGGAACCAAATTTCCCCATACAATTTGTATGGGCACTTGAAAAGGGCGTTGAGGATTAATTTAATATTAAAATTGTAAGGCTAATATTTCTAGAGGCCTGTTTTTGCATGTTAATACAATTTTGCGCTTGGTGTACACAAATTTTGTTTGTCCCGCCCTAATGTTTATTGCACCGAAACCCTACCAAAAGTTAAAATTTAAGGGCACACTTTTTGTAATTATATTTGCGGTGGCCGATCCAGCCTATTATCAATTATTAGTTTATTTATTTCTTCTTTACTTGAATGACAACAAACAATCCATTGGGGTCGTTAATCCATTCCAAGCCTTTGACGTCGATACCTTCTGCGATATTATTTTACCCACTTTGTTGCGCATTGACTGTAATTCTTAGTGCATTGCATTGTTTTTGCATTTTTTTGTTGCCAATTTACAGGCAATATGTACAAGTTATTGTTGGAAGTTCTATTTTTAGCAACTGCTATATTTATTTTTAAAAACACAGTCAAATTGCATAAAATATGATAAGAGTAAGTGTGAGTACACTGCCAAAAATTTGAGTATAATTTTAAAAACACTCAAATTCAAACTTTTCAATTGATTAATGTTTATTTTTTTATTTACATTAAATATTAAATTTATATGAACAAGAAGTTTAAAATAAAAAAGTACAAAAATCTGAAATTTTTTTTTGAAAATTTAATATTTTTTAAATCAAAAAAATCACCTACATATTTCCTTTTATAAAGAAATAAGGGGTTTTCCAGCGTTATATAGAAAAAACAGCTTTGCAATAAATTCTAAAAGTTCAAAACCATTTTTAAACTACTTAGGCCCACTTGCAGAACGACAAGTTAAATTTTTAAACAAACATGAGGAGTAAAACTTACAGTTTTTAGAATTTTTTAAATTAACTCTGAGCTAAAAAATAACTTGCAGAATGCAAGTGGGCCTTAAAAGTTAAGTTTTCGCTATTTTGATTTAAATTTGAAAGAAAAAAATCAGAGCTTCGAAGCTTTTTTGATTTCTAAATTAAGTGAACAAAGTAGCAGGTTTATAGAACTCAGATATTTTGAAATTAAAGCGAATAATGTATAGAATTGTTATTGATATTAGAGAAAAATTGTAAGTTTACAAACGGCGATGGTTACTAAGACAGGTTTCTGAATTTCACTTCGTCATCAACTAGCTTTTCGGGAGCTGAGCATTGAACTCGAATCTCAAACAAAAAAGGACGTGTGGCACTCGGGGACTGCCGCGGTAAAGCTATTGCATATTATCAACTTATGCAATTATAATATTTATGCAACATTTTGTTTTCTTTGATATTAATTCAAGTTTTGTCTTTGATATTAATTCAAGTTAACCTTTTTAAGCGTGGTGACCGATAAGAAAACAAATTTTTTACTTTTATTGAATAAATGAGAAGTTAATATTTAACTTTCACTTTAACTTTAACTTTAATTTTAACTTTATTTTTAACTTTAACTCTAACTTTCACTTTAACTTTAACATGCACTTTAACTTTAACTATATTTTTAACTTTAACTTTAACATTCACTTTAACTTTAACTTTAACTGTAACTTTATATTTAACTTTAACTTTAACCTTAACTTTAACTTTAACTTAACTTTGACTTTAGCTTTAACTTTAACTTTAACTTTAACTTTAATTTAACTTTATGATCCGGGGTGGGCGTGAGCTTAGCACCTGCTAACAAGCCAACCTGATATAAACGCGCGCAAGTAATTTTCTGTCAAAAATGTCTCATGCACATACAACTTGTATGAGAGCAACTCAAATTGAATTTGCTGCGTGAAAACCTAACTCGATTTCCAATTTTTGTTCTGCGTGACATTTAGATTTGACGTTTGCACACATGCTTTACATTGTCGCAACGCATGCTTATTTGGGTTAGGGCAAAAAACGCCGGTTGTTTGCGTGCGCTAAAAAAACGCAGTGCGGTTTTATTAGGTTGGCTTGTAAGCGACAATATATGTATACGATAAGCGATAGCACAATGGCTACTTCGTGAAAATCAACGACAGCCCTTTTAGTTTGATTTCGATGGTCGTACGGTGAGGAGGTGTCCCACGCGCGCTTAAAACAGAGTACCAAAGAGTGCGTGTGACACATGTTCACCGTTCAAGCATAGAAGTCAAACTAAATAAATAATTGATTTTGCTTTCGTGCTCGTTACGCGTTCGTGTTTACTAACGCATTCTCAATTTGGTAACCTGCCCACCGCTGATTATGATAGAGATCCAATATTATGTATTTGGCCTGTTGCTAAAGGCCCCATTACTGATACTTAGCATATACTTGACTTGGCTTGAGAACTGTCACTTACAGTTCTGTTAAATGAACATTGCATGTTACTGATTACTCAAAACTTAGCAACACTTAACTTGACATAGAAGTCTGTTGAATTTTGATTTTCTATGTAAGTTCTAAGTGACGTTTACATTTTGAGATGCCATTTGTTTGTTTCCATTTCATTTTGACATTTTGTCATACAAATTGACATTTATTTAAAAATAAATTTCAACGCTGATTATGATGCCACATTGTATGCGCCAAGTGGAGTATAATCGTGGCTAAGTTGCCAAGTTTACGCCAAGTCAAGTCAAGTCTATGCTAAGTATCAGTAATGGAGGCTTAACTCCGAACCTTTACGAACCTTTTCGAATCTTTTTGAACCTTTTCGAGCCTTTTCGGATCTTTTTTGACAAATATCCGTTACGGTTTTTTTTGATTTAGTCGCCAAGCCCGCGATAAAATCTATGCAATAGCTTAAAAAACCATTGTATAAAGCAATATGAGCAAAGCTCGCTAATTAAATACTTATAGAATTACTGAAAACAAGTCAAATCTGACCGAATCGTGAAGACAAACCAACTCTTTTTAAAACAAAAACGAGAATAAACAAATCTGGTTTAAGATCTAATCATTTGCTGCGCGCTCGTTTCCCAAACCTAGAACACAACGCTGGCAGAGCTTCCAATACAAATGCAATTTTTTTTAATGGTAAGTGTTTAAATGGCGGCCACCGTGGTGTGATGGTAGCGTGCTCCGCCTATCACACCGTATGCCCTGGGTTCAACTCCCGGGCAAAGCAACATCAAAATTTTAGAAATAAGATTTTTCAATTAGAAGAAAATTTATCTAAGCGGGGTCGCCCCTCGGCAGTGTTTGGCAAGCACTCCGGGTGTATTTCTGCCATGAAAAGCTCTCAGTGAAAACTCATCTGCTTTGCAGATGCCGTTCGGAGTCGGCATAAAACATGTAGGTCCCGTCCGGCCAATTTGTAGGGAAAATCAAGAGGAGCACGACGCAAATTGGAAGAGAAGCTCGGCCTTAGATCTCTTCGGAGGTTATCGCGCCTTACATTTATTTTTTTTTTATAAGTGTTTAAATGGAGAATGTTTGAGCATAGAATTCACTGCTGGACGTACAAGCTTGAATTTATTGACTGCTTGCTTTACTAAATCTTTGTCGGTCCGCTCACACTACAAGTACATATGTGAACGCTGAATAGTTTTCCGAAGCTCTATGAAGCTGTCGAGTGCACCACTGAACTAGAATATCTAAAATCTTCAGCCTTCGTCATATATGTATGTATGTTTGTAGGGTTCTTCTTATTTTTATTTAACTTTGTATTTTAGTTACTTTGAAGTTTGTAATTTTTAAATGTATTATCAATATTTTAAGTTTCAATATTGATTTTTCAATTTTCAAAAATTTTGGATTATTGTGAAAAATAAAAAATAAAATAGACGCATACATTTAGGCGTATTAATAAAATATAGTTTAAAGTGGGTTACGAAAACTAACGCTTTCAAAATTTCGTACGTAATTAACATTTTCGGCCAATTTCTAACGAAAACGACCAATTTCCCTTCATGGCAGACCAAAAGTAATCATTTAGTTTTCTGGCTGATGGAACTTAGCAATTTATTTTTGTTTTACTGCTTATTTACAGGGCCTAAAGTTTTAAAGAAATTGTGTGTAGTGAAAATTTATTGCAACAGTTGAAACTGGAAACTCTGATGAATATGAGTAACTGTCTTTTTGGGACCTAATTATAAATAACAACCATTTAGCGCTAACCAGGCAATTTTGGCCTTCCGTTACGCCAGTTATCCTAAAGTGAACTCGTAGAACCAGGGGAGATGAAATCTAAGTCTACTTGTCTGTGTCAGCTGCCGTGTTACGCTGGTCCACATTTTGGCTGATATCTCCAACGCCGCTTGGGATATCGTAATAAATTTTTTCTATATGAAAAATCTCTAACTTTTCTTTGTTATGCAGCGCCAACTTTTGAAATTAGTCTCATAGGGTACACGAGCCTCACTGTTCCGCGTCCATTTATGGTAGAGAAACTAGTGAAGGACTCTCCTCTCGAGCTTTTTCGATAAGCATTATATTTGTGATTCTCTTCTGTCGTATCAATGTTCGAGGACATCAAAACCGGATATGAGAACGATACACGAACGTAAGGTTATTTTAGCTCACATTATCAATATCTACAGAAAATCTGAATTCTATCTAAATTAAAAAAAAGAATCTATCTATAACGAAACACCAGTAACTTTGTTTTTTACCGTGTAAAATAATAAAAAAAAATCTGCTTAATTTAGTGAATACGACAAAAGGTGTAAACATAATTATCGATGGAAAAGGCGTGCGCAAAGATATATTTAAACTGCTAATGAGCTTACCTGTAGGGCCTGTTCACACCTCACGTAAATTAAATTTGAAGAATTAACACTAAAACTAAATTAATCAATTACCACTCCCCCTGATGTAGCTCTCAACTGTTTCTGCCGTTAACTGATAGGGATGTGGGCAATATGTGCTGTTTTTCCATAACATAAAAATAAAGACAGAAAGATCGGACAAACAAGTTTTTGTACAGCTCTTCAACTTGGTCGCCAATATGTACCAAGGTAAAAATTAAATGAGCAAAGATTTAAAAAAAATTTGGGCAAAATTTTTGAATAACTTTTCAATAATAATTAGAAGGGCTCAGAACCAAAAGGATCTAAGTGACATGTTTTCTAAAATTGAGTTATACCCAAATATATTTAATATAGTATCTATTTGTTGACAATGCGATCCAAGCCATTTTGGACATTTTAGTGCCATATATTTGCGAGGCTAAAAACGTACTAAATTTTATTGCATTAATGATTGGAGCCAAAAGGATCTAAATGCGCTCCTCCAAGCAATAAAATTTAATTGCTCGGCCAAAAGAACATGCAGAATTTTTTCAAGTATGCAGTTTTGTAGCCCGTTTAATTTAGTATAATAAAGTGCTAAACTTTAGTTCGTAGGAAGTCTCGCTGATTGGAAAGAGGTGAAGAAGCCTCTCCCCTCGTCTGTGCCGCAGACTTGGGTTCAATACTTGACTAATGTAAAAGCAGGCTTACATGAAAATACATCATCGTATAGCAGTGACAAAATAAAATAAAACGAAACTGTTTAAAATAGCGAAATTTTTGCTGAACTGCAACTAACCGTTGCATATTTTCTGTAAATACTTAATATAATGTCACTATGCTTAATGCATGACAAATTTGCGAAAATTTCCCGAATTTTCAACTTTTTTCTCAAGATTTTTAGAACTCCTTTGAGTAAGCAGTTTTGAAGCCAGTAAGTAAGTTAATATTAGTTTTGTAAAAAAATTCCCTAATTTTTGGCAATTTTTTTCTTGAGTTATATCCCATAGGAAATTTTAACGTAATTTTTTTTATATTGAAAAAAGTCCTTATCCTCGTAAGAAAAAAAAATTGCCAAAGATCAGCTATACATTCTAAGAACTTAAGTTTAGCACTTTATTATACGAAAACAAGTAAGGAAGGTTAAGTTCGGGTGTAACCGAACATTACATACTCAGTTGAGAGCTATGGTGACAACATAAGGGAAAATAACCATGTAGGAAAATGAACCGAGGGAAACCCTGGAATGTGTTTGTATGAAATGTATATCAAATGAAAGGCATTAAGGAGTATTTTATGAAGGAGTAGGCCATAGTTCTATAGGTGGACGCCATTTAGGGATATCGCCATAAAGGTGGATCAGGGTTGACTCTAGAATTTGTTTGTACAATATGGGTATCAAATGAAAGGTGCTAAAGAGTATTTTATGAGGGAGTGGGCCATAGTTCTATAGGTGGACGCCATTTAGGGATATAGCCATAAAGGTGGATCAGGGTTGACTCTAGAATGCGTTTGTACGATATGGGTATCAAATGAAAGGTGTTAATGAGTATTTTAAAAGGGAGTAATCCTTAGTTCCATAGGTGGACGCCGTTTCGAGATATCGCCATAAAGGTGGTCCAGGGGTGACCCTAGAATTTGTTTGTACAATATGGGTATCAAAAGAAAGGTGTTAATAAGTATTTTAAAAGGGAGTGATGCTTAGTTCCACAGGTGGACTCCGTTTCGAGATATCGCCATAAAGGTGGACCAGGTGTGACCCTAGAATTTGTTTGCACGATATGGGTATCAAATTAAAGGTATTAAGGAGGGTTTTAAAAGGGAGTGGTGGTAGTTGTATAGGTGGTCGCCTTTTCGAGATACCGCCATAAAGGTGGAACAGGGGTGACTCTAGAATGCGTTTGTACGATATGGGTATCAAATTAAAGGTATTAATGAGGGTTTTAAAAGGGAGTGGTGGTAGTTGTATAGGTGGTCGCCTTTTCGAGATATCGCCATAAAGGTGGACCAGGGGTGACCCTAGAATTTGTTTGTACAATATGGGTATCAAAAGAAAGGTGTTAATGAGTATTTTAAAAGGGAGTGATGCTTAGTTCCACAGGTGGACGCCGTTTCGAGATATCGCCATAAAGGTGGACCAGGTGTGACCCTAGAATGCGCTTGTACAATAAGGGTATCAAACGAAAGATGTTAATGAGTATTTTAAAAGGGAGTAATCCTTAGTTCCATAGGTGGACGCCGTTTCGAGATATCGCCATAAAGGTGGACCAGGGGTGACCCTAGAATTTGTTTGTATAATATGGGTATCAAAAGAAAGGTGTTAATGAGTATTTTAAAAGGAAGTGATGCTTAGTTCCACAGGTGGACGCCGTTTCGAGATATCGCCATAAAGGTGTGACCCTAGAATTTGTTTGTACGATATGGGTATCAAATTAAAGGTATTAATGAGGGTTTTAAAAGGGAGTGGTGGTAGTTGTATAGGTGGTCGCCTTTTCGAGATATCGCCATAAAGGTGGACCAGGGGTGACTCTAGAATGCGTTTGTACGATATGGGTATCAAATGAAAGGTGTTAATGAGTATTTTAAAAGAGAGTAATCCTTAGTTCCATAGGTGGACGCCGTTTCGAGATATCGCCATAAAGGTGGACAAGGGGTGACCCTAGAATTTGTTTGTACAATATGGGTATCAAAAGAAAGGTGTTAATGTGTATTTTAAAAGGGAGTGATACTTAGTTCCACAGGTGGACGCCGTTTCGAGATATCGCCATAAAGGTGGACCAGGTGTGACCCTAGAATTTGTTTGTACGATATGGGTATCAAAATAAAGGTACTAATGAGGGTTTTAAAAGGGAGTGGTGGTAGTTGTATAGGTGGTCGCATTTTCGAGATATCGCTATAAAGGTGGACCAGGGGTGACCCTAGAATTTGTTTGTACAATATGGGTATCAAAAGAAAGGTGTTAATGAGTATTTTAAAAGGGAGTAATCCTTAGGTCCATATGTGGACGCCGTTTCGAGATATCGCCACAAAGGTGGACCAGGGTTGACCCTAGAATTTGTTTGTACAATATGGGCATCAAACGAATGGTGTTAATGCGTATTTTAAAAGGGAGTGGGCCTTAGTTCTATAGGTGGACGCCGTGTCGAAATATCGCCATAAAGGTGGACCAGGGGTGACTCTAGAATGTGTTTGTACGATATGGGTATCAAATTAAAGGTATTAATGAGGGTTTTAAAAGGGAGTGGTGGTTGTTGTATAGGTGGTCGCCTTTTCGAGATATCGCCATAAAGGTGGACCAGGGGTGACTCTAGAATGCGTTTGTACGATATGGGTATCAAATGAAAGGTGCTAATGAGTATTTTAAAAGCGAGTAATCCTTAGTTCCATAGGTGGACGCCGTTTCGAGATATCGCCATACAGGTGGACCAGGTGTGACCCTAGAATTTGTTTGTACGATATGGGTATCAAATTAAAGGTATTAATGAGGGTTTTAAAAGGGAGTGGTGGTAGTTGTATAGGTGGTCGCCTTTTCTAGATATCGCCATAAAGGTGGACCAGGGGTAACCCTAGAATTTGTTTGTACAATATGGGTATCAAAGGAAAGGTGTTAATGAGTATTTTAAAAGGGAGTAATCCTTAGTTCCAAAGGTGGACGTCGTTTCGAGATATCGCCATAAAGGTGGACCAGGGGTGACCCTAGAATTTGTTTGTACAATATGGGCATAAAACGAAAGGTGTTAATGAGTATTTTAAAAGGGAGTAATCCTTAGGTCCATATGTGGACGCCTTTTCGAGATATCGCCACAAAGGTGGACCAGGGTTGACCCTAGAATTTGTTTGTACAATATGGGCATCAAACGAATGGTGTTAATGCGTATTTTAAAAGGGAGTGGGCCTTAGTTCTATAGGTGGACGCCGTTTCGAAATATCGCCATAAAGGTGGACCAGGGGTGACTCTAGAATGTGTTTGTACGATATGGGTATCAAATTAAAGGTATTAATGAGAGTTTTAAAAGGGAGTGGTGGTAGTTGTATATGTGAAGGCGTTTTCCAGATATCGACCAAAATGTGGACCAGGGTGACCCAGAACATCATCTGTTGGTTACCGCTAATTTATTTATATATGTAATACCTGCCAAGATTTTAAGGGTTTTTTAATTCGCCCTGCAGAATTTTTTCATTTTCTTCTACTTAATATGGTAGGTGTCACAACCATTTTATAAAGTTTTTTCTAATGTTATATTTCGCGTCAATAAACCAATCCAATTACCTCACCATGTTTCATCCCTTTTTTCGTATTTGGTATAGAATTATGGCATTTTTTTTCAGTTTTCGTAATTTTCGATATCGAAAAAGTGGGCGTGGTCAATGTCGGATTTCGTTCATTTTTCATACCAAGAAAAAGTGAGTTTAAGTAAGCACGTGAACTAAGTTCATTAAAGATATGTCGATTTTTGCTTAAGTTATCGTGTTAACGGCCATGCGGAAGGACAGACGAACGACTGTGCATAAAAACTGGGCGTGGCATCAACCGATTTCGCACAGAAAACAGTTGGCATCATAAAATCTATGCCTCTACCAAATTTCAAAAGGATTGGTTAATTTTTGTTCGACTTATGGCGTTAAAAGTATCCTAGGCAAATTAAATGAAAAAGGGCGGAGCCACGCCCATTTTGAAATTTTCTTTTATTTTTGTATTTGGTTGCACCATATCATTACTGGAGTTGAATGTTGACATAATTTACTTATATACTGTAAAGATATTAAATTTTTTGTTAAAATTTTTCTTTAAAAAATTTTTTTTTTTAAATTTTACTAATTTTCTATTCTGCGTCATAAATTCAACTCATCCACCAAGTTTTGTCGCTATATCTGTCTTTGGTAATGAATTATCGCACTTTTTCGGTTTTTCGAAATTTTCGATATCGAAAAAGTGGGCGTGGTTATAGTCCGATATCGTTCATTTTAAATAGCGATCTGAGATGAGTGCTCAGGAACCTACATACCAAATTTCATCAAGATACCTCAAAATTTACTCAAGTTATCGTGTTAAGGGACGGACGGACGGACGGACGGACGGACATGGCCCAATCAAATTTTTTTTCGATCCTGATTATTTTGATATATGGAAGTCTATATCTATCTCGATTCCTTTATATATGTACAACCAACCGTTATCCAATCAAACTTAATATACTCTGTGAGCTCTGCTCAACTGAGTATAATTAAACGGGCTACAAAACTGCATACTCGAAAAAATTCTACATGTTCTTTTGGCCGAGTAATCAACGTTCGAAATTTTATTGCAATAATTTTTGAAAATTTACAGTTATTTTCCATCTGCAGTAAACATCCTTTGAATTAGTTGAATTTAGACAGGAATCATTTCAAACGCATTTACCCAGAATTTACAATAAGTAATTTACATTAACCTTAATTATCTCAATTCAACGTCGATGTTACTTAGATCCTTTTGGTTCTAAGCCCTTCGTTTGTAAAATAATGCAAGCACTATATAACAACAAGTTAACAGCAACGTGACCATGGTATATTTCTGAAAGGGGCTTTCCTTTAAGGATGGCAATTATTTATATACTTGTTATTTTGTCACAGCGAAATATAATACAAAATCGCAGCGACATCTTCGAAAAAGTAGCCTTTACTGATTTGCAGTCACTATTATCATTGATTTATGCATAATTGCGTAGGCAATTTCGACTGTTGGGTAACGAGTGAAGTCCCTGTTTAGCGAAAACTGGCTCCAACAGGGAGCTGTTTCTCTGAACTAAGCGATAAGTATACTTTCTGAGCCGGAAAGCTTTATTTGTCGCCGTATATCTTCATAGCACCTCATTATTGCAATTCTTTTGATTGAAACCGCTGCCACCACGGACAAGATCATGTATCTTTCAGAGAACTCTTTTCCACTATTTTAAACTCCTTTCCATGTGATCCTGCCCTCGTCCATGATTCTCAGTGTTATCAGGACGAGTAAAATGGGAGTTGACTTTGCTATTCAGTTCAAAGTTACTTTTGCTAGCAAGCGTGATTCCCTGAATATATATCCGCCAATAATGACGTGGCTGCCTAACGTTATTTTCCTAGAGAGAGGTCTTATACTAAACATTCATTCTGATTAAACTTACAGTTCAGAGTGTGTGAACTGGTTTTATATGCACTTTAAAGTAGATTTGGCAAAATTGATGTACCTGTATTTTTTTTACACCGACTGAAGCTGACAGTAATTCACAGCATCAACTTACAAGAAATCGCAGTGATCAACTTAATGTCATAAGCGCATAATCATAGTCAAAATAAAATAGGTTTTAAATTTAGTTGCAGCTTTTTGACATAATTTTCTATGGGCTATCTGTCAAAAAAGCTGCAACTAAATTTAAAACCTATTTTATTTCGACTATGAATATGCGCCATAGAGTCTACTTCTTATGCGGAATCACGCTTGCCGATCATCGCAGTCATTACACTCGTCGTTAGCGCAAAAACTTGCAACGACCTAGTCGACTATGCTTACTGCACCATCTTCTGCTACTTAAGGTGACTTATAACCATAAAGCCATAACCAGATAAATCAGATGATCGAACCTACCTTATGAAAAGCAATGTAATCGATTAATGGTGCCATACCATAACGCTAACGCCATAGCCAATCAATTGGTTTTTGGTTTCTCGCCATATCCATAACCTAAAAATATTTGAGTTGGTGAATTTAATAACTTTTTTTTAGATTTTCTTCATTGTTTTGGATACGTTATGACTAAGATACTTATTTTTGTGGAATATGTTTGTAATTTGTTGCGTTTTCATAATTTTTATGAAATTTTCACGATTTTTAGGTTAAGGCACCATTAATCGATCACATTGAGATGGTTATGGATATGGGTATGGTTACGACTATGGCGTTAGGGTTAAGGAAGTTTAATTTGGCTTTTAGACAGAGCACAAGTCACAGTTTCATCGATTAATATTGCTCTAATGTTCCTATTTATGTGAATCTTTTTGTTTTTCTATCAATGTCCAAGTACAGTCAGGGGTAAAAATTGGGACAATTGATAAATCACAGTAATAAACTCGAATGTTGCCTAAACAATCCGGAATCTACCATTACTGCTTAAAAGTAACGCAGTTCAAAAGTTTGTTTATTGCTTATACAAATTTTGTGTTTTCAAGGCTGCCATCGTAGTGCGATGGTAGCGTGCTCCACACCGAAGATCCTGGGCAAAGCAACATCAAAAATTTTAGAACCAAGTTTTTTCAATTAGAATAAAATTTTTATTGTTTGCTATTATTTTTCTTTAATTGGAACTTTAATAAGATCCAAACAAGGTTTGAAAGCTGGCTTGACCTGAATTAAAAACCAGCTTTGTTGGGTATTCCAAAAATTAATAATGAAATCGTGTAACCTGATTTAAAAAACCGAGCCAATTACAAAAAAACTGCGTTGAGAAGTATTTAGCTTAGATGCGGTTTACGATACCCACAGTGCGTCGTTTCGAAAGGGGTACTTACTTGATATTGGTATCTTTTAATTGATATTCAAAAACATTGATTACTAAGAGAACACGCTCCAAACAAAAAGCGCAATTAAAACAAGTAAGGAAGGCTAAGTTCGGGTGTAACCGAATATTACATACTCAGCTGAGAGCTTTGGAGACAAAATAGGGGAACATCACCATGTAGGAAAATGAAACTAGGGTAACCCTACAATGTGTTTGTATGACATGGGTATCAAATAGAAGGTATTAAAGAGTTTTTTTTAGAAGGGAGTGGGCCATAGTTCTATAGGTGGACGTCTTTTCGAGATATCGCCAGAAGGGTGGACCAGGGGTGACTCTAGAATGTGTTTGTACGATATGGGTGTCAAATTAAAGGTATTAATGAGGGTTTCAAAAGGTAGTGGCCCTTAGTTGTATATGTGAAGGCGTTTTCGAGATATCGACCAAAATGTGGACCAGGGTGACCCAGAACACCACCTGTCGGGTACCGCTAATTTATTTATATATGTAATACCACGAACAGTATTCCTGCCATGATTCCAAGGGCTTTTGATTTCGCCCTGCAGAACTTTTTCATTTTATTCTACTTAATATGTAAATTGTCACACCCATTTTACAAAGTTTTTTTCTAAAGTTATATTTTGCGTCAATAAACCAATCCAATTACCATGTTTCATCCCTTTTTTCGTATTTGGTATAGAATTATGGCATTTTTTTAATTTTTCGTAATTTTCGAAATCGAAAAGGTGGGCGTGGTCATAGTCGTATTTCGGCCATTTTTAATACCAAGATAAAGTGAGTTCAGGTAAATACGTGAACTAAGTTTAGTAAAGATATATCAGTTTTTGCTCAAGTTATCGTGTTAACGGCCGAGCGGAAGGATAGACGGTCGACTGCGTTTGGCTTCAACCGATTTCAAGGATTGGTGAATTTTTGTTCGACTTATGGCATTAAAAGTATTCTAGACATAATAAATGAAAAAGGGCGGGCCCACGCCCATTTTAAAATTTTCCTTTATTTTTGTATTTTGTTGCACCATATCATTACTGGAGTTTTATCTTGACATAATTTAGTTATATACTGTAAATATATACAATTTTATTTTTAAAATTTGACTTAAATTTTTTTTTTAAATTGGGCGTGTTCGTCATCCGATTTTGCTAATTTTTATTTAGAACACATATAGTAATAGGAGTAACGATTCTGCCAAATTTCATCATGATATCTTCAACGACTTCGACGGCCACCGTGGTGTGATGGTAGCGTGCTCCGCCTACCACACCGTATGCCCTGGGTTCACACCCCGGGTAAAGCAACATCAAAATTTTAGAAATAAGGTTTTTCAATTAGAAGACAATTTTTCTAAGCGAGGTCGCCCCTAGGCAGTGCTTGGCAAGCGCTCCGGGTAAATTTCTGCCATGAAAAGCTCTCAGTGAAAACTCATCTGCCTTGCAGATGCCGTTCGGAGTCGGCATAAAACATTGTAGGTCCCGTCCGGCCAATTTTTAGGGAAAATCCAGAGGAGCACGACGCGCCTTACATTTATTTATTTTTTATTTATCTTCAAGGACTACCAAATTACAGCTTGCAAAACTTGTAAATTACCTTCTATTAAAAGCGGGCGGTGCCACGCCCATGTCCAAAATTTTACTAATTTTCTATTCTGCGTCATAAGGTAAACCCACCTGCCAAGTTTCATCGATTTATCCGTCTTTGGTAATGAATTATCGCACTTTTTCGGTTTTTCGAAATTTTCGATATCGAAAAAGTGGGCGTGGTTATAGTCCGATTTCGTTCATTTTAAATAGTGATCAGAGATGAATGCGCAGGAACTTACATACCAAATTTCATTAAGATACCAAAAAATTTACTGAATTTATCGTGTTCACGGACATACAGACGGACGGACGGACATGGCCAAATGAATTTCTTTTTTCACCCAGATCATTTTGTTATATAGAAGTCCATATCTATCTCGATTAGTTTTTGCCGTTGCGGGGTACCGTTATGCAAACAAAATTAATATAATTTGTGAGCTCTGCTCAGCTGAGTATAAAAATCTGGTTCATTTGATTATGTTGATTTTCCGATAAGGTTCGAGACTGAAGATGGCACAATACAATTTGTCTTAAAAACAATATTGATCAGTGATGACGTGCTATCGGTCTAATATACACGAAAAAAAAATTTCACAGGTAATATTTACTTTTACACACAAAATAGTAGTATTAAAATAATTAGTGGTGGTACCTTCAAATTTAAAACC
This sequence comes from Eurosta solidaginis, assembly GCF_040869045.1. Taxonomy (NCBI): domain Eukaryota; kingdom Metazoa; phylum Arthropoda; class Insecta; order Diptera; family Tephritidae; genus Eurosta; species Eurosta solidaginis. The sequence goes on from NC_090321.1 coordinate 195,122,317, forward strand.
AAAATAGTAGCTTTAGCAATATTTTGCAGTAAAGCCTGATGTGAACAGCTAGCTGCCGCGGTGTGGTGGTAGTGTGAACTTGAGCATTCGTAACATCCCTGGTACTGCGCCATGGTTGTACATATATAAGCATCACTCAATTTAAAATGATAAATTCTTTCCTCAGTAGTAATACATCTTAAGTTTTTATATTTATATTTATGTACAAAAAACGTCAATAATTGCTTATAGTAATAAATCAATCGATTATTTTTAGTCCTTAGTTAATAACTAACTCCGCAGATTTATGTATCATAATTTATTTTTTTAATATATCGACTGTTTAGAGGAATGTCACCCTATCCCGGCTGCCGCTCCAACGGCCAACGTTAGGGGCAAATAGATTGTGTTACAAGATTGATGGGAGATGCAAGCTAAGCCGTCTCATAACATCTCTCACTATCTTTCCAATGGGCATTTTAGCCATTGCAATTTCGGAGACTTTATAAGTTGGTAAGCTTGGTCTCTTGTATCGCTGCGATACGTACGTCTTTTCGTTATCTCCCCAATGAAACCTTTGAAATAAAATTGCAGAATTTATGCCAAGGCATGTCAAGAAAGAGGTTGTAACTCTGGGGATCAAGGACGAATGAGTCCGCATATCGTGGCGCTGTAGTCAGTGTTGAGTGCTGCTGAGCCTAAAAGCTATAATCTTAGAAAAAGAAAAGTAATTGAATCAAATTTGCTAACAGCTTACATAAGTAGCAATTACGTAGTCGAGTTATTACCTGTGTTAGTTGTTGGCAAACTCAGAAATTTTCGAAATCGAAGCTAACTATTTTCGAAATTGTTTAGTGTTGTTATTGTAGCAGTGATGGGGCGAAGCACTAGCAATAGGTGCAACCACTCACAAAGTGTCATCAATATCCTCTAACGGGAGTCCAAGGAAACTTGCAGATTCAACAGGCGTGGACCAGATAGCGAAGGAGAGAGGTGCTAGAAACGTTGGGTTCACACTGCAATTGAAAAGATGGTTGGTGTCATGTGGGGACACGTTGCGTGTGGATAGGTAAGAGTTTAACTTGGTACAGTATCTAAATCAAGATGAGCTAGAGTGACGCGCGTCTCCCTAGGGAGTTTGTTTTCCTCTTTTGCATGTTCAGGGTATTAAATTTTAAGAACGCTGTTCGCCGGGCGATTCCTGGCATAGAGGTTAGACGCCTTTTTGTGGATATCACTGGAGACCTTTTTGTATTCTTCTTCTACATACGGCTGAGTTTTCAGGTGCCGTATTTCAACATAATATTTGCGTAGATTACTTCTTATGTCCCTGGTAGGCGGGGCCTCTTCAATCAGATGTCTGTTGGGATGGCTAGGTTTCTGGGCCTTCAACAGAAACTGTTTGTTCAGCATTTCATTTCGCTCACTAATGGGGAATACTATCGCCACACTATGTAGATGGCGTTGTGGAGATCTAAGAAGACGGCCTGTAGCGGTTCTGAGAGCGGTATTTTGACAGGCCTGTATTTTCTTACAGTGAGTAACTTTCCGGCCGACCAATTGCATCGTAAGTGGTAATGAGCGTCTCTTCATCTTTACCTAAAGTGCTGCCGGTAAAAGGTTTCAGCATTTTGTTACAGTTCTGGATTTTAGGTACAATTGCGGATGCTTGCTCGCTACAATGTAGATCCTGATCGAACCACACCTAGTATTTTTGGTAGTCGGTAGCGTAATGCCATCGACGTCGATGTCCAATATGATCGAAATTTGTTTTGTGTATGTTATAAATAAGGTCACCAATGATTTGATCGGTGACAACGTCAGGTTTCTCGAGGCGAAAATACTGGAGAGGTAAGGGAAATAGTTTTTTATTTTATTACATAGCTCATGAATGGGTGGGACGGGACCATTTATCGGTAGCCATTATCGTGTGGTCATCGGCGTAGGATACAATGGTTAATAATTCCACACTGTGGCACTTCTTGTTTAATTCTTTTTAAAATTTAAATGCTACGTTCCTGGATTTCACTGATGCTTTCCGACCAGGCAGATAATTTGCAGTCCACCTTTTGAGATGAGGAGGAAGAGGGAACCCTTCCATGTTTTGCAGTAACGTGCCGTGGTTGACTGTATCAAAAGCTTTTAATAAGTCTAGCACTACGAGTATTGTTCTGTGGTCGGGTTTTTGATTCAACCCGCAATTTATCTGTGTGTTGATGTGGTTTAGCGCGGTATAAGTGCTGTGTAGTTTTCGACCCCTAGAACAGTTTTATGGAACCTTGTTATGTGTCTGTCTATAAAAAGAACGTTCATCAACCGAAATATCTCCGACTTTCTTCGAAGAGGAATAACACCCGGGAAATTCTGATGTTTTGCTTTGGTGGGGTGTGTATTTCAGGCTAAGGTTTGAAACTCACAACATAAAATATTGGTTAAGCTCACAAGTTTTCTATTTCCGTAACTTTATTTTAAATAAATATCTCAGCATTAATAAATTAAGTACATAACATTCCTTTAAAAAGTTTTAATCGTAAATTTTTTTTGACACTACCGATTTTAAGTATAATGGCAATAACAATATTCTCAAAAACATAATTTTTTACTAAAAAACAATGCTGAAAATGACCAATAAAAAAGCAACAAACATACATAACTCTTTAAGCTAGGACCTTTACAAAATTTCACGCTCAATAACAATAAGACATTGTATATCAAAATTTTAATTACATAAAAACTTTTTGAATTAGTATGAATATTAAAAAGTAAAATAAATTTTTTTGGCACTGCTGACAATTGAATGAATTCCGGGCAAACCACAATTAAATATTTTGCTCTAACGAACCCATAGACTTCTTGCGCTCGTTCACCTCGAAACGCTGCATTATTTTAGCAACAATACGCGATGGCGGTATATCCGGATTACCGGTAAGGCCACGATAACCCATAACGCTATGATCGGCAAGATTGCTCGCTAATTGTAAACGACGTACGAAAGCTTCTGTATCAATGCCACGTACCTGTGACGGTTTAAGAAAACGTTTTGGTATGCGTGATAGAATATCCTCCGAACCCACCGGACCAAAGCCCAAATTAATCAATATAGCCTCAGGATCAGGTTTACGCGCTTCCAACAAACTATCAACACTCGAATAATGACTCGATGAATCTGAGTGTATGGAATTATCGCGTTTCAGCAAAGAAAAATTGTGTCGTCTTAGTGCAGGACTATCAGGGCTGGTGGCCGTATCGGTAGTATTCGTAGTTGTAGTGGTCGACGAATCAAACGACTCTTCATGCCTAAGACGACGTTCACGATGTGGTGGCGTCGGCAGATTATAATTATGATGATGTTGTTGCAATTGATTATTAAGCAAATGTTGCTGATGTATGCTCATCATTGATGATCTCGTTCTATAGCTGGTATTATTTGGCAAGGATGATGGCTGTCCGACATCAAATGGTGCGCTGCTATTGTGGTGTATTTGTTGTTGGAAATGTTGTAGTCGTTTATGCACCAATGTGATGGGTGTGCTGCTAGAAACTTGTTCGCTAAGCGATAAGCCCAATAATGAACCGGAGGCTAAAATTGTTGTGGGCTTTTGTTGTTGTTCGTGTGATCGTTTCTGTTGTTGTTCATCTTCTTCTTCGTCCTCTTCTTCCAAATCGGCGGCATAAGCATAATCAACATCTTCCAGTTCGGTAGTGGTTTTTTGACGTTGTAAGCGTTTGCGACGCGTTAGACGATGTGGTAGAGGACTGCTGCTGGAATGTGTTGATGATGATGATGATGATAATGATGATTTTTCGCTATTCAATCGTAGTGTGCTTTGTTGTTGTTGGTGTAGCGTAGGTGCTTTATAGGCGCTTAGCTGGTGACTAGCTGCTGTTGTTTGCTGCAATTCGCGTTGACGTTGTAAATGCGTCTGGCGCATTTCATTTACATTGCTCGAATTAAATGTGACTTGTGTGTCGTCGGATGTGTTGTTGTTGCTATTGTAGTTGTTGTTATTACTGCTGTTACTATTACTATTGTCATCGTGCCTATTGTTTATATGCATTTCGTTGTTGTTGCTTTCACTGTTCCCATTACAATCGTAATGCCATTGTGCTTTCTCATTACAACTACACCAAGTTGTGATTGCTGCGTTCATATCGAAGGATCTGATTTGACTCCTATGAAAATGCGTGTGCGTTTTTGCGTCTACTTGACACAGGTGAGTTAAATTTTTTTTATTGCTAGCGTTTTTGAGCGCTTTATTAGGAGTTTCTCGAGCGCTAGTTGACCTTGCTTATGAAACTAGTTTTTGTTTTTGGTGTTGTTAGAAGCTGCATCTATTTCTCGCGCGCTGTGTTGTCGTTGGAAGCTATATTTTGATGCTTAATACCTGAGTGCTCAAAGCTCACTTTACAAGCTCTGGTTTCTCCGCCGGCTGCTGGTACTCTGTTACTGTTTCCAGTGGTTTTTTTGTTGTTGTAAATTCTTTATACTTGTTTGCACTTATTTCTGCTGTTTTATTACGAATTTTAATTATTTTTGTCTCATACAAGTGTCAATGTCATTTGTTTAACTGTTCTTCTCTTTCGACGATCACATCCGCTTTTACGCTCGTCTCATCTCTGTAATGATCGGTTCAAGTTCAGTTTTTTGATATCTTATGTTCTTTTAATAAACTGATTTCTGTACTCTTTAAAAAAATACGTTTATTTTTGTTGTATAAATCAATCACAATAAATTTCGATGAATTATTCTTTTGTTTTTGTTAAGGGGAATAAGCTTTTTTTAATTAAATATTGCTGGAGTATTTCGTGACAAAAAAAAGAACTTTATACACCTTTTGCTAGACATACATATATTCCTCAAGTAAGTTTTCTTGATAAAAAATTTATTTAAATATTTTGATATAAAAAAATCCTTTATTAGCAAACAAATTGAGATTTTTACTTAAAAAAGGTTTCACCTTCTAAATATTTCGGAGGCTGAGAGTTTTTTAAGCACAAACCGGCGGCTTTTTTTGATATAATAAAAAAAATTCTTATATAAAAAAAACTAAAATGGTTGGGATTTCGTTGCAACCTTTTCGTTTCGACCTTCAAAGTATTAAAAAAGGAGGTGTTGTTACTACCCTTTTTGATATCACTGGTGATTTTTGAGAAGAGTACGAGAGAGACCTACTTGGAGGAAAGAAATATGAGGCAGAAAGAACGGCGGGAGGAGCTTCCAATACTGGCGAGTTGGAGTAGCTCACGAAAATTTTACTAAAAAATCCGGCAGTTAACGGATCATTTCAAGAATGGAACAGACGCCTAAAGGTATGTTAATGGCATGTGTTAAGTTTGCGGAGAGAGCACTTCTACTCATTGCAAGATAGCTAGGGATATGACGAAGCCGATGAAATCCATTCTCATCATTATTTAGGGATGTAGCTACGTTTTATTTTTTGTGCTGAGCTCAAGATTTTTATGGCGATCTATATATTTAAAGGGCTCGGCCTTCTTTCAAAGTTATAGTCAGATATAAACATGTAAAATGCGCTTTGCAATATGACAACCTCAGGGTTATATTGGTTAATTTTCTTTGAAAGCGATCGAGCACGTATCGTATTCATGCTCTGCGCTAGCCAGGCTAAGGCTCTAGCTTTTAGGAGTCGCACACCTATCGGACCGAAAACCAGTTTCACTCAAACAATAAATATGAAACTGTCAAACTATTTATGAAAATGATAATACATTACAGATCTAATGAGCACACGAGGTCACTTGATCACTTATGCCGGTTCCCCATTAACGAGCTATTGGAATTAAAAAAATTGATTTCGATCATGTACCGTATAACACGATACGGCTGCAGATCTCCAAGCAGCAAGTAGCATACGCCCTAGAAAGTTTCTAGTATTTGCCAAGAAGACGAAGTTATTTTAAACCATAGGTCCTGGATTTTGATAGGGGTTTTCAGCCTGGTTGTTGAGCAAACGTCCGGTCACACTATGGACTCATATGGTCTATGTGAGGTACTCACGAACCGGCCAGCTCAACTTTAACTAACGGATAGACAGACAAGGTATAATAAAGTTATAACACCCTATTTCGATATTTGCACTGCTTTTTGTTTTCTTGCAGAAAATCATTGAATACAAAACAGAAACCAAAATGCATATTTAAGAGGCATGCCCTGTTAATCAAAGTATTAACTGGAGATTATTCTCAAGTAATGAAATGAAAAATTTTAAGAAATATTAATATTTCCAGCATATTTTGTATTGTTTCTAAGATAGTTTTCCACTTAAACTAAGAATTGTTTGTAACCTATGAGAAAGCGGGGTTAAAACTTGAGATTTTTTTTTTGAATGACGAAGGTTATAATTTTTGTATGCCTCGCAATTAGTGTATTTTCATTGTTACATAGTGTAATTTACGTTTGCTTTACGCTTCAAAGTCCTCAAATTTTTTAAAATAAAAATTATTTTTTCAGTTTATAAAACTTCTTACATCACAACTTTTGTTACGGGGGATTGCGCGTATGTCATTACAATCTCATTTCTGTCACACTCACTCATTTTTGCGCATAAATCAAAAGCGTCTTAGCCCTTTCACGTTAACCTGTAGCGTGCCAGCTTCAATTGCACTACAACAAAAAAAAAAAAACTATATTTTTTTCAAATGTTTCACGCTTCACGGACACGTAACTTAAAATGCTTTCCACCTCCACGCGCGTCACAACTACTTGTGCCACTAAGCAAATTAGGTGTTCACACTTGTGTCTATATACATTTTTTTTCTTTTTATTTATTTAATTAATAATATTTGTTCTTAGACTTGTTGCTATTGTTGGGTTTTCAAATTTCCATTGCTCGTGTTGGTTTTGCGTTGTTTTTCTATTTAATTAACATCTATTCGTATGTGTTATGGCGTTTACTGTTGTTGTGTTCTGGTAGTTGTTGTTGCTTTCGCTCGAACCTTTTAGCATTTGACAACCCATTTTTTGTTATTATTTTCATATTGGTTTGCAATTGTTTTTGTTATTTTTTTTGTTACCTTATCTCTTAGCTAAGGCGTTATTTACTTCAATGTCTTTTCAATATTTAATTTTTCTAATTATTTCTATTTAAGCTTTTGTTTGTTATTTTTCTTGATTTTTCTTAATCGAGTCGCAATTAGTGTTTTATTCATTTATTTATTTGCTTAAACTCATTAATCTGTCGCAATCACTTCTTATTTTGTTTTTGTTTTATTATGTTGCTTTTGTTATTTTGCACTTTGTACTAACCTATCTCTAGATGAGCGTTTCTTCATAATAAAAACATTTGTCATTTAATGTCATTGATTATCTGTAAGCAACAGCAAATAAACCAAAAAAAAAAAATTTATTGTTACACTCCCCATTTTTTCTTACATGATTAATTTTATTCTTGCTGTGTTAATTTTTACTGTAAAATTTTTTACTTATCTAAGATTACGGTATTTCAGTACCTATGTATGTATTTATATACCCAATAAATATTTCCGCAACCCAAAATTGATTGCGTTTATTGTGCGCTATCAACACTTTTTTATAACAATTAAATCAGTCTTTATTTTAAGTATTTTGTTTTTAATTTCATTTTATGTTTCTTTCTTTCTCGTATATTTTCCATTGCCGTTTAAGTACGTTGGCGCGTTTAAAACAATCGTATATATATAAACTGAGCTTGAACGTCCGTCCAATATGTTTTAATGTGTTTTCTTCTTAACGTCTACCAATGTACTGTTTGATTATTTGCGGCCGCTTACAGTGACCGCAAACGTAAAAGCTTATTGGAGTCTCCTAAAAAAACGATCGGTTAATAAGCCCGCAATTCGAAGCAAGTGACTTTTGTATTAGTGACGTTACGATTGTTATGTTTTTTATTTAAACGAATACGAAGTGATACTACAAATTTACATTAAAGTAAATCGTATGACTAGTGATAGAACGATACGAGTACTGAGTGAGTAGTATCTATACTTTTTCCAAAAAATACTCGAGTATTTCGTACTCGATGCTTTTTTCGAAATACAATACTTTACCTCGATACTTTTCCCCGATACTGTACCAAGTGCCGATGGTCTAGATGTTTAAGATCAACATATTTAATTAAGTCCATTAACACCACAACTTGAGCAAAAACTGAGATCGTGGACGATGCGGTAAAAGCTCCGCATTTAACTTAAACCGACTTTGATTGATAATAGCCGTATTTTTTTTTATACAAACGTTTACGCTTGCGCGTGAAAAAAACGCCTATCCTCGCTTAGATAATGCTTAGGAGACCCATCTAGCGGCAGTGGTTAAATAACTAGCTACAGCCACAGGGTGTACCGAAAAGCGTAGACACAACCCTCTGATGGCCATAGGGTATAACATATAGCTAAATCAGTTGCGATGAGTTGTGGACACACATAGAATACATAGAATTAGTGTGGAGGGTGAAACAAAAACACATATTTCAGTTACATCTGAGTAAAATGCGTATTGAAATTTAGTAGTACTCATTTTATGCGCAGCAATTTCAGAGGTGTATTTAAAGTTTGACGCTTAGCAGTCCATATAAAGTTTAAGCGTATAGACGTTTACGTGTAAAAAAAAAACACGGCTAATGGTGGAATGGGAGACAATTTCTGCATAGGTATGGTGGCAAAAGAAAAGTATGTCTTTATTGTCCAGAATCACTAAGAAACTTCATAAAATTTCAATACATTTTAACTTGTCTTGCAATATAGCTTTTTCGTTCTTCTGTGAAATGTTGAGGGATGGACTTAGCAGCTTTTACAGCAACGTCGATGATATATTGGTATTGAAAATGGTCAACGTCAGACTATATCCACGTCTACTTTCAAAAATTGGAAAAACGAACAATGCTTTAACAAATACTGTTGAAGTGGTGAAACTGGACGAGTGAAAAAAAGTTACGATGTACAATATAAACTTACAAAAAAAAAACCAAATTCTAACTGAAAGTTTATTTTTTAAAAAGTCTATCAAAATTCTTTTAAATGATTCAATATTCGTGACGTTTCTCTTTAAATGTATCATTGAAATATATGTAAGAGCACACAAATGGGTATATAGTGGTTGGTTTCACCAAGCTTAAACTTCCTTACTGGCTTTCTATTAAACTCAAACCCTAGCTCTTATTTTGAAAAGGAGTCTCTTCAATTTTCGTGCAAATTCAGAAATTTCTTCGCTTTTGGTAAACATTCCGAAGTACTCACTTGGTTCGAGTATACTCGATACCTTTTACTGAGTATGAGTACTAGCATCGAAGTACAAGCTTCACGAAAGTTTTAACAGAGTGCAACGAAAAAAGCATCAATAGCTCTGCTGAAAGCAGGAAGTACAGACTTAAATTGAATCGAAACAAGTAAGGAAGGTTAAGTTCGGGTGTAACCGAACATTACATACTCAGTTGAGAGCTATGGTGACAACATAAGGGAAAATAACCATGTAGGAAAATGAACCGAGGGAAACCCTGGAATGTGTTTGTATGACATGTGTATCAAATGAAAGGCATTAAAGAGTATTTTATGAGGGAGTGGGCCATAGTTCTATAGGTGGACGCCATTTAGGGATATAGCCATAAAGGTGGATCAGGGTTGACTCTAGAATGCGTTTGTACGATATGGGTATCAAATGAAAGGTGTTAATGAGTATTTTAAAAGGGCGTGGACCTAAGTACTATAGATGGACGCCTTTTCGAGATATCGCCGTAAAGATGGACCAGGGGTGACTCTAGAATGCGTTTGTACGATATGGGTATCACATGAATGGTGTTAATGAGCATTTTAAAAGGGAGCAATCCTTAGTTCCATAGGTGGACGCCGTTTCGAGATATCGCCATAAAGGTGGACCAGGGGTGACCCTAGAATTTGTTTGCACAATATGGGCATCAAACGAAAGGTGCTAATGAGTATTTTAAAAGGGAGTGGGCCTTAGTTCTATAGGTGGACGCCGTTTCGAGATATCGCCATAAAGGTGGGCCAGGGTTGACTCTAGAATTCGTTTGTGCAATATGGGTATCAAACGAAAGGAGTTAATGAGTATTTTAAGAGGGAGTGGCCTTAGTTCTATAGGTGGACGCATTTTCGAGGTATCGCAATAAAGGTGGACCAGGGGTGACTCTAGACTTTGTTTGTACGATATGGGTATAAAATGAAAGGTGTTAATGAGTATTTTAAAAGGGCGTGGACCTAAGTACTATAGATGGACGCCTTTTCCAGATATCGCCGTAAAGATGGACCAGGGGTGACTCTAGAATGCGTTTGTACGATATGGGTATCAAATGAATGGTGTTAATGAGCATTTTAAAAGGGAGTAATCCTTAGTTCTATAGGTGGACGCCGTTTCGAGATATCGCCATAAAGGTGGACCAGGGGTGACCCTAGAATTTGTTTGCACAATATGGGCATCAAACGAAAGGTGCTAATGAGTATTTTAAAAGGGAGTGGGCCTTAGTTCTATAGGTGGACGCCGTTTCGAGATATCGCCATAAAGGTGGGCCAGGGGTGACTCTAGAATTCGTTTGTGCAATATGGGTATCAAACGAAAGGAGTTAATGAGTATTTTAAGAGGAAGTGGGCCTTAGTGCTATAGGTGGACGCATTTTCGAGGTATCGCAATAAAGGTGGACAAGGGGTGACTCTAGACTTTGTTTGTACGATATGGGTATAAAATGAAAGGTGTTAATGAGTATTTTTAAAAGGGAGTGGGCCTTCGTTTTATAGGTGTTCGCCTTTTCGAGATATCGCCATAAAGGTGGACCAGGGGTGACTTTAGAATTTGTTTGTATGATATGGGTATCAAATGAAAGGTGTTAATGATTATTTTAAAAGGGCGTGGGGCTTAGTTCTATAGGTGGACCCCTTTTCGAGATATCGCCATAAAGGTGGACCAGGGGTGACTCTAGAATTCGTTTGTGCAATATGGGTATCAAACGAAAGGAGTTAATGAGTATTTTAAGAGGGAGTGGGCCTTAGTTCTATAGGTGGACGCCTTTTCGAGATATCGCCATAAAGATGGACCAGGTGTGACTCTAGAATGCGTTTGTACGATATGGGTATCAAATGAAAGGTGTTAATGAGTATTTTAAAAGGGAGTAATACTTAGTTCCATAGGTGGACGCCGTTTCGAGATATCGCCATAAAGGTGGACCAGGGGTGACCCTAGAATTCGTTTGTGCAATATGGGTATCAAACGAAAGGATTTAATGAGTATTTTAAGAGGGAGTGGGCCTTTCTGGAACAGGGGTGACTCTAGACTTTGTTTGTACGATATGGGTATCAAATGAAAGGTGTTAATGAGTATTTTTAAAAGGGAGTGGGCCTTCGTTCTATAGGTGTTCGCCTTTTCGAAATATCGCCATAAAGGTGGACCAGGGGTGACTCTAGAATGAGTTTGTACGATATGGGTATCAAATTAAAGGTATTAATGAGAGTTTTAAAAGGGAGTGGTGGTAGTTGTATATGTGAAGGCGTTTTCTAGATATCGACCAAAACGTGGACCAGGGTGACCCAGAACATCATGTGTTGGATACCGCTAATTTATTTATATATGTAATACCTGCCAATATTTTAAGGGTGTTTTATTTCGCCCTGCAGAACTTTTTCATTTTCTTCTACTTAATATGGTAGGTGTCACAACCATTTTATAAAGTTTTTTCTAAAGTTATATTTCGCGTCAATAAAACACTCCAATTACCTTACCATATTTCATCCCTTTTTTCGTATTTGGTATAGAATTATGGCATTTTTTTCATTTTTCATAATTTTCGATATGGAAAAAGTGGGCGTGGTCATAGTCGGATTTCGTTCATTTTTCATACCAAGATAAAGTGAGTTCAGATAAGTACGTGAACTGAGTTTAGTAAAGATATATCGATTTTTGCTCAAGTTTTCTTGTTAACGGCCATGCGGGAGGACAGACGGACGACTGTGTATAAAAACTGGGCGTGGCATCAACCGATTTCGCCCATTTTCACAGAAAACAGTTAGCGCCATAAAATCTATGCCCCTACCAAATTTCAAAAGGATTGGTTAATTTTTGTTCGACTTATGGCGTTAAAAGTATCCTAGACAAATTAAATGAAAAAGGGCGGAGCCACGCCCATTTTTAAATTTTCTTTTATTTTTGTATTTTGTTGCACCATATCATTACTGGAGTTGAATCTTGACATAATTTACTTATATACTGTAAAGATATTTTTTTTTATTTTTTTTATTTTTAACTTTTTACTTTTAAAAAAATTTTTTTTTAAAAGTGGGCGTGGTCCTTCTCCGATTTTGCTAATTTTTATTAAGCGTACATATAGTAATAAGAGTAACGTTCCTGCTAAATTTCATCATGATATCTTCAACGACTGCCAAATTACAGCTTGTAAAAGTTTTAAATTACCTTCTTTTAAAAGTGGGCGGTGCCACGCCCATTGTCCAAAATTTTACTAATTTTCTATTTTGCGTCATAAGCTCAACTCATCTACCAAGTTTCGTCGCTTTATCGGTCTTTTGTAATGAATTATCGCACTTTTTCCGTTTTTCGAAATTTTCGATATCGAAAAAGTGGGCGTGGTTATAGTCCGATATCGTTCATTTTAAATAGCGATCTGAGATGAGTGCTCAGGAACCTACATACCAAATTTCATCAGGATACCTCAAAATTTACTCAAGTTATCGTGTTAACGGACGGACGGATGGACGGACATGGCTCAATCAAATTTTTTTTCGATCCTGATTATTTTGATATATGGAAGTCTATATCTATCTCGATTCCTTTATATATGTACAACCAACCGTTATCCAATCAAACTTAATATACTCTGTGAGATCTGCTCAACTGAGTATAAAAAGCTTGTGGAAGAATGCTCGATTTCTTTTCCGTGTCAAATCCCGGCTGTCGCTATGAAGCTAGCGTGCTGTCCTAAAACACAGAATACCCTGGGTTGAGGTGCCAAGAAGCATTACATATTTGTAAGCGGGGTAGCCCCTCGACAGTGAAGCAAACATTTCCGTTGTGTTTCTGCTATGAAAATGTTAGCAGCATAATGTTTTTGCCTAGCAGATGCCAATTTCTAGGAAAATATATCGCGCAAACTTATTACTTCCAGAAACGATATAATATAGAGACATTGCATAGACGAAAAATAGTGTGAGGCATGCTTCACAAAATTCTAGTAGGTCACATTCACCACTTACCACAGCAGAATTTGTTAAACTACCACTGTCTGTATTTGTTATTTAACAATTATTTGCACACTTTTTATTCAGCTAATGTGTTCAGAATTCACATTTTTACTCTCTAAAACTCGAATCAGTGCATTTCTGTGCTTAAATTATGTTAAAAATTGTGTTAAAGTTTTTGGTGTGGTGAAAGTGACCTACTAGAATTTTGTTACGCTCCGCTGCTTTCCACCGAAGTTCGCGCATGCAATATCCTTATATTCAAAAATTTTTGCTTCTACTATCATTACCGAGAAACCCTACTGCAGAAATCTGCCGTGAAAAATCATTTCTAGGGGTAAAAATCTCTTCCTTTATAAAATAAATTGTTTGAGATATATTCCACCGACGGTAACCTTTACTTTTAGTTAGACCTCACTGAAAAAAAGCATTCTATTCCTTTTGACGGTTATTGAGTGAGATTCTCCCCAAAAATCCCCGAGGTGATCCGAAAAACAGTTACTAAATACTCACCCTCATAATCCCGATTTGATACTGAAAGCATTCCCAAAATAGCCCTCAAATTATTCCAACATCTAGAAATCCCCAAAAGCAATTTTGAAATTAGCAAAAATAGTTTAGAATGATCTTATAAATTATCACAAAATAGCCTAAAAATTATCAAGAAAACAACCCAAAATGGTCACGAAATATGTCTCTCCTAGTCCTGAAATGGGTCCGATAATAACAATAAACGACCCGAAGATAGCTTCGAAACAATCCCCAATTTACACGTTAAAACTATGTTGAAATATTCCAAAACAATCGCGTTATGATCCAGTAGGAGTCTCGAAGTCATCCCTAAACTTACTTAATTGGCGCTTAAACGCTTAAACGGTTATGACCGTCCAACAAGGCCCGACAGTAGGTTCTTCTCTCTTCCAACTAGCGCCAATTGGTCACACCAAGGGAGCTTAAATCGTTTTCCACTTAGTCTTTCCAACGGAGTGGGGGCCGCCCCCTTCCTCTGCTTCCATAGGCGGGTTCCGATAGAAACACTTTCTTAGCCGGAGCGTTATCTTTCATTCCCATAAAATGGGCTAGCCAGCGCAGCCGCTGCGTTTTAATTTGCTGGACTATGTTGATGTCTGCGTAAAGCTCGAGCAGCTCATCATTAAATCTTCCTCGGTACTCGCCATCACCAACGCGTAGAGGTCTATAAATCTTTCGAAAAACTTTTCTCTAGAACACTCTCAGAGCCGTATTGCATTTCATGTGGTATTCACTGAAATGAGTAATGAATTGAGCCACAGCAACATCAACAGAGGAGCATAAGAAGAAGAAGACGGCGGCATAACACAAATCCGCCGGAGTTGCCTGCTTGCATTCACCAAAGTAATTTTTTGGCGGCCAAGTCGAGTTGAATTCGTCTTTCGTCATATGCCAAAATCTATTTAAGCCTTAAAAAATCCTTGCGCAATTTCTGCATGGCTGCATCAAATATACCAAGAGCTCTTCCGTTGCTTATTATATACATACTTTTGGACTTAAAATAAAGAATATTGTGGTAGAGTGTATATATTTTAGCACAAATTTGTACAAATAAGTGTTATTTCTTAAAAGAACCAAATTCCTTTAACTATTTTGATGCATTCCTTTAATTAGCAAGTGAAAAAGAAATGCCAGAGAAATCTCCCTCTCATTCACATTCATAATATCTACCTACTTTTCCCCCATAACCGGGTTCTTCTTTTTCGAACATTGTTCAGAATAGGAGGAAATAGGAGGAAATTTTTATTTAGAATACGAGGAATGGGAGAAGGGAAAAACCTCGCACGGATTTTTTGTTTAGATTTGGGCTGTATAATATATAAGTTTCGAAAAAAGTCGCAAAATAGAGAGAATGTATCCCTATAATAATACTGAAATGAGTAGAAAATAGTGTGGTATAATCTAATAATTGATCAAAACATAAAAATTCGAAATATTCTCGAAATAGTTCCGAATCAGTTCTGAAATGATCCCGAAAATAAATCCTAAATGACCTAAATGTAGTTTTTAAATGATCCAGAATTGATTTTGAAAGCAATGCCTAAATACAACAAAATAATACCGAAAACGATTGCGCTATGATCGAAAACATGTCCCGAAACTATCTCTAAAAGATTCCGACATAAATCCGAAATAGCCCTACAATAATACCGGTAGATGAAATGATAGCATGCTCTGGTGGGTGTGGCTATAGTTTTTACATCAAATGTAGTAACATAAAGCGAAACGAGATAAAAATAACCTCGGAAAACATGAATTTAAAATGGTTCTGCAATCAATGCACTTTGTCAGATACAAATACAAAGTTCATTGAGATCAAACACCTAATAAACAAAAGTGAACAAACAAAAATGAAAGTATCTGATGTAAAACAAATAGTTGAACAAATATTTATCAATAAATGTTCTAAATTAAAAAGCAGCATCCTAACAGATTTCAACTCCCTTCTGGAGCACAATATAGAAGTAAAAATAAATGAAATGAAAAATGAAATTGTAAAGGATATAGCTAATGAATTCCAAAAGAGTAATGAAGTTATTAGTAACTTGAAGGCAACGTTAACACTAAGTTGACATTTGCTCAGGCCGTTAAATCAAATGAGAACAAAATCGTTATTAAACCGAACAATCAAAAAAAGGAAGCGAAGGAAACTAAGGAAGCTTTGAAGAAAGTTGTTGAGCCCACAGATGGCCTTGTCAGAAATGTTAAAGAGATAAATAAAGGGGCTATAATTGTGGAATGTAGAAACAAGGAAGCTTGTGAGCAAGTGCGTCAGAAAGTACAAGACACTATAGGAAAAGATTACGAAGCGGAGAAAACAAACAATAAAAGTGAAATAAAGAAGATAGTTAAGATAGTTGGCATAACTGAAAAAATTAGCAATGAACGGTTAATAGAGTGTTTAACGAAGCAAAACGATTCATGTGCAGGAAAAGAGTTTATAGTTAGAAAGGTGTATGAAAATACGAATCGTAGAGAGGAAAGTTATGATGTATTAGTAGAAACTGATGCAATAACATTTGAGAATATTGTAACGAATTTACTGTAATTCCCCTTATTTGCAATTTTCTGCTGAGTTCGAATTACTAAACAGTTGAATAAATAACTCCAATATTTAATAATGCAAAATGGCCTTTATTAAAGTACTTCACAATAACACTCAAACTTTGCAACGAATAGCTTGCTTAATAACCAAACTGATTGATAGCTCAAATGAAACTCTACTATTCAAAATAATACTGCTCTTGCTCGCTATATAGCGTCTTAATCGAAATCTGAAATCAAACTGAATTCCAGCGCTTCTACAATTGCCGCCTTTTATACTCTCGGATTTCAACGTTCGCATCTTCTAGGCGCTTCCAGAATCTACTAGTCCAGCAGCTCTCAAACTTCTCAGCCGTAACTACAATTGCATGATTTTATTTTCTTTCTCATTGCATACTTTCAGGAGTATCTCAGATATATGCATGTGTTTGTGCATTGACTCTCCGCTGCTCGTATACGTACATGGTACATATGTGTAGACGCAATTATTGTTTCGTTTATGTAGATACATAATGATTGATCTATGGATGTGAATTCACGTCACTGCTTAGCATCGGCTTAGAGACGATAGCATCGCTCAGTGCTGCTAACATTCGTTACAATATATTGCAGCAAAAGAGACATATTTAGAGTGGGATACCTGTGTCGCTTACGAACACATAAGTGTTTTGAGATGTTTTAAGTGCGCGGGATATAAGCACAAAGCGAGCGATTGTACTAATAAAGTGGCTTGTAGCAAATGTGCTGGATCCCACGACAGCAAGGAATGTACATCAAATACGATCAAATGTATTAACTGTTGTGAACTGGTAAAAAAGAAAGTGATTGAAGTAGATGTCAATCATCACGCTTTCAGTAAAGACTGCCCAGCGTACAAAAAACACGCACAATTAAAAAATAAAGTGCGCGTTTAGCAACGAGCATTGAATGAGCTGGACTGTATATATTTAAATATAAATAGTATTGTTTCTAATAAAGGTGAGCTAGAACGCCTTACCGAACTTCGGAAACCTCATCTGATCCTTTGTTCAGAAAGCTGTTGCACAGATGAAATAACAAACCTAGAGTAAGAGATATCAACATATAAACTTTTACGGTGTAATTCACATAGCAGATATACAGGGGGTGTTTTAGTATATGTACATGACTCAATAGAGTATAAAATAGTTTACAATAACACCATTAACAAAAATATTTGGTGTATAATAATAAAAATCAAAAACATCTTTCCCCAGTATCAAATAGGATTGATTTGTCATTCGCCTAGTGCGAGTGATGCTGACTTTATTTCATATGTAAACGAAATTCTAAACAACAACTGTCTTACACATGACAAAGTCGTCTTCATTGGGGATTACAACATAAATCTTAACAGAAGCACGACATATAGCAAGCAGTTAGTTGACCATTTAGGTCTTTTGCTATGGAACAAAAAATAGATTTTTACACCCGAACGACCGATAATACCGAAGCAATGATTGATTTGCTCTTTACGAGCAGTGAATGCATTTCATGTGAAAAATTGGAAGAGAATCAGATGTCTGATCACGAAACCATACAGTTCAATACCAAGTTAGACAGAGAATTTCAAATGAGAGCTAAAAGAACCATAACTTCTTGGGAATATTATGCATGTGATAGCCTTGTCAACAAATTACGACAGGTTGGCTACTCTGGCTTTGAGAATCTCAGTGTCGAAAACAAGGTCTCATTCCTTAACAATACATTATCGAATGCAATGACTACATTAACATACTCAAAAGAAATCTCTGGAAACTTATGAACAAATGGTACGACTCTGAACTAGCGAATCTGCACAAATATAAATTCAATCTATACAAAATAGCTCAAAGAACAGGTGAATGGAACGAATACAACCTTACAAAGCGTAGGTATAAACGTCTTATAAAGATTAAAAAGGTCAAGTATATGGAACAAAAAATCACACATAATGTTGATGATAGTAAGGCAATGTGGAAGCATTTGAAGAAAAGCATATGTATGTCCAAAGAAAATAATGGAATCAATATAATATTGATAAACGACCAACTATATACTCAGGAGAATAAAATAGCTCAGTCCCTCAATAACTATTTCATTGACAGCATAGTCGAAATCAGCTCGAATATTCTAGTTAATAACAATAACGTAGCATTTTCGGCTGTTGAAAGCAGCACTCTTACTTTCAAATTTCAGAAGGTATCTACAAGCGATATACTAGAAATAGTAAGTAAAATCAAAAATAAAATAGGAGGGAAAAACTTATAACTGAAGGAGTCATAAGGGACTCTATAACATACACGGGATACTTTTATACTCAAATTGTAAATGAAAGTCTAGACAAAGGGGTAGTTCCTAACCTATGGAGAACTTCAATTGTGGTACCAATAGAGAAAGTCAAGAATACTATAAGAGCTGACGAGATAAGACCTATTAACACGTTAGGGTGTGAGGAAAAGACACTGGAAACTGTAGTTAAAAACAAACTAGTGAAGTACCTAGATGATAATAAAGTTATTATACCGCAGCAATCAGGCTTTCGGAAAAAACATTTTTGTGAAAGTGCCTTGAACCTTGTTTTAGCTAACTGAAAAGAAGATCTGAGCAGAAATAAGCATATAATAGCTGTATTCCTAGACTTAAAACGTGCTTTTGAGACTATTGATCAAAATTTATTGCTAAAAAAACTTTATAGCATAGGTGTTACTGAAACGGAGCTAAAATGGTTCCAAGACTTTATCATGAAGAGAAATCAAAGAACTTTAATTGGATCATCCCTGTCAGAAAAAAGAGAGGTGCCTGTTGGACTTCCGCAAGGGTCTGTCCTGGCACCTATATTGTTTAATATCTATATTAATGATATAACAAATTCTCTAAAGTACTGTGATATTAAACTTTTTGCTGACGATACATTGTTGATGCTTAGTGGAGATAATATCACTGAAATATATATAAAATTACAACAAGACTTAAATAGAGTATATGATTGGTTATGCTCGAATAGATTGAGACTCAATATAAGCAAAACAAAATTTATGGTTACATGAAGAAGAAATTTTCAAAACAATGAATTACCACTTCTAAATATAAACAGCGAAGTTATTGACAAAGTCAGTATTATCAAGTACTTAGGAATCAAAATCGATGATGAACTCAACTTTAGTGAGCACATCGATTACAAGGTTGGGAAAATAGCCAAATAGATATATTTCATGCAAAGAACCTGCAAGTACTTAAGTAGACGGTACAAAGTAATGGTTTACAGATCGATAATCGAACCTTACTTCATATATTGTCCAACATTATTCTTCATTGTGAGAGATAACCAAATTTACAAATTGCAAAAGCAACAGAAACGAGCTTTGCGATTTATTCTTAGGAAACGCTTTGACACACCTATCAGAGATATGCTCGCCACTCTAAATTGGCTAAGCATTAAACAGGTACTGTTTTATCATACGATGGATTTTATTAGAAACATAATAGACGGCAACTTGCCTGATTATTTGAAAAATAACATAAAATATGTAAGAAATGTTCATTCCATAAATACAAGAAGAAGAAATGATTTTACTCTACCTGCTTATAGAACAGAAGCAGACAAATATAATTTGTACTATAAAGGATTAAAATTCTACAATGAATTACCAAATCATGTTAAATCTAGTAACATAAGGTAATTTAAACACAAATTGTAAAATTACAGTAGAACACTGCCATTCTAGTGCAAGATGGGCAAACTTTCGAATCATCAATAGCATTGCATACATCCCGATTACTCTACGCTGGCACTAGGAAGCTTTCCCACGTACGAAAAAAGTGGCCGAAGCTCATACTGTAACGCATCACTCATCCTAGTAAGTGCATCGCCGTTCAGATGTTGCCTTCGCACTTTAAATACGTTAACAGCGTCAGATACAACTGGCAAAATCCTTGCATTGGTGTCATTCGTCTGCTACCCATCTCTCACTCCATTTGGGCAGTCAATAGATGCATATAAATTAATTTAATTATATTATATATTAATTACTATATATAGGTATAAGCTAGGCTTTTAGTATAAGCTGTAATAAATAAAGAAATAAATAAAAAAAATAAGATTTGGAGATATTCCCGAAAGCTATCCGAAGTCATCAATCTAATTTTTTTTGCAAGTTTAAATACGAATATTTACATGACACGAATAATTCGCATACTCCAATAAAAGCACCATCATTACTTTGTATTGTAAATATGTTATACATATATGAGACGAGCACAACTTCGGTTGACGACCAAACCCAACCGCAAAGTTGATCCAAATCGCTCCAGCTGCGAGCGCAGCTCAATACGAAGCGCACATCTACGTACGTCCCACCTCCATTGTTCCACAACTTTTAGAACTCACGTGGTTGTGTTTGGCTTAATTGTTGTTGAAATGCTATAGCCAGCTCCTCAGTATGCGCTCACCGTAAAGCAAACTGAAATTGGCGAAAGCTTTCTTTGGTTTCAATTTTGTTTATTTCGTAATTATTTACTCATAAAAAATTTAAAGTCGAACTCTTGATTTTTTTGTTTTTATTTTCTTTTATATTAATTTATACGTAGCGTATAGAGATCGAATACCTATAGATGTGCTGGTTTGTTTTTCATTGTTTTTTAAATGCCATGGTATTTACTTTCTGTGGGGTTGTTGTTTGTTTTCGTTGCCTTCCGCATAAAGTTTTAATGCTTGAAACTTGTCTTCTCTTATCACAGGTATGGAAGGCATTCTCTCTCTGTTTTCTCTGTTGCTGGGATTACATTTTTTTTACCTTTTTGGGGGAAAAACCCTCTCACAGTGACTCGTTCTGTTTAAACGACTTTTTGCTCTATTTTTGCCTTTTACAGCATATTTACTTAGCTGTGTGTTTGTATGTACGAATGTAAATGCAAATTATAAGCTGGAGCCGCCGCATTGTTAGGAATTGACTGTGTGAGCTTTGTTTGCCTTTTTTGTACCGAATTCGATATGGGTTTTTGGGTTGGACGGCACCATAACTTTTTATTATTATTTCTTAGGCTATTTTTACTATTGAAAAGTTCATGCAATATGAAAACCATTCCCAAAGATCCAAAGTTTGGTAATAGAAATACGCTGTGTATGAAAAGCAAATCCTCAACCATTCGGAGTTCATCCCTAAATGATCCACAGATAGTTCCAAAACAATCTCAAAATACCCCGAGGTTATACCGAAAAGAGTCCTCAAATAATTCGGAGATGGTCTTGAAATTATCCCGAAATAGCTCTGACATCATCCCTGAAACAGTTACGACGTAGCCCGAAATAAACCCGTGAACAGTTCGAAAAATATTCCGATATAGTCCCGAAAAGATTCCAAAGTAAAAATTTACCCCGAATTTAGTCCGGACAAAGTCCCCAAATCATCTTAAAATTGATCCGCAAATTATTCCAATATAGTCTCGGAGCTACTCGAAATAAACCAAGGAACATCCCGAAATGATCTCAAAATGAAGCCGAAAACAATACCGAAATTATTCAGAGTGCTGCTGAAAACATCCGGAAATGATACCGATAAGTTATTGAAATTATCCGGATATACTCCTGAAACTTTTGTAAACACAAGCTGGCAATTATTTAGAGATAATTCCGAAAAGATAGCAAAATAGTTCCGAAATTATCCTGAAATAACGAAAACTGAAATTCCAACGAAAAAACACCCGATATAATCTGACAGTAGTCCTTAAATAAATTCCGCAACTATCCAGAAAAACCCCGAAATTATCAAGAGATATTATCAAAATATTACGACAATAGGTACGAAATAATCCCGACGAAATAGTTGCACTGCTCCCAACTTTGGTTATGTTGCAGTATACGATAGAACATATTAGCGGTTTGAAAACACATGAAACTAATTACGTGTACGCTTTGATCTTTTCATAAAAATATGAAGCTTATATAAAAAGAAATTTCTATAGAAATGCCATTTTAAAAAGCTGTATAATATTTTGTATGTTTCATCATTAAGGACATTGAAATTTTCATTAGGCACTTTTAACCACCGTGGTGTGATGATAGCGTGCTCCGCCTACCACACCGTATGCCCTGGGTTCGCACCCCGGGCAAAGCAACGTCAAAAACTCCCTTCGGAGGTTATCGCGCCTTACATTTATTTTTTTTTATTTACTTCTAACCAAAAATTTACTCAAGATTAAATGGGTTGAGTTGAAAATTTTCCATTCAATAAGTAGCTTTAATTCAAATAAGGAAGTGTTTTTATTGTTCAAATTCGTGGAATCTAGAAGGAAATGTTTTTGTTTATTTTTCATTCACACAACCCAATTATGTATAAATAGCCCCCACAAAATTGATCTTCGTGTACTTTAAAAGTAAAAAGCGGTTGAAATAGTCTTATACTAAAATGAATTTTCGTAATTATATTGTTTTTCATGCTTAGTTGCATTTTGGCTTGTACAAATTCGGAATATCGCATAGTAGGTGGCACTGATTCGAATATAGAGGATAGTCCTTACTTAGTGGCAATACAATATGACGGTCAAAATCATTGCGTTGGATCATTAGTCACAGCTGAGAAGGTGGTTACAGCTGCAAATTGCGTGGCATATTTTGATGTGGACTTGTTCGTTGTTGCAGCTGGTGTAACGGATTTACGTCATATAGGCGTACATGGACAATTTCGCACTGTGGAATGTGTACGTTATCCACCTACTTATAATGCCAAAACACATGATATGGATATTGCTGTAATGAAGGTGCATGAACCGTTTAAGCTGGGTCACACAGTACGAACAATAAAATTTTGCGATTTTACATTTGAAGAGCACAGAGAAATGCGTGTTAGTGGATGGGGTTGGACAACTGCAGAAGGTGGGACGACTTCGTATAAACTCCAATCTACTATCTCGACTTCATTACAATATAATGATTGTAAGAATCGTTATCGTAAAAGAAAAAGAATTTTAACACGATCAATGATTTGTGCTGCTCATCCTACAGCTGATGCGTGCGTTAAAGATTCTGGGGCACCGGGCGTTATGAAAGGAAAACTTTGTGCTGTGATATCATTTAGATGAAACGATATATTTGTTATAGCAAGGTGTTGTTAAAAATCGACTACTGAGTGGAAAATCACCAAAAGAAGAAATTATTCTAGAAATTATTCTAAGATAGAGCTCTCTCGAAATGGCAGCTGAGATATGGTGATATTCCAATTAGCAGTCGAAATGGCGATATTTCTTTTTGTTTTACCTACAAATAAATGTTTATAATTGCGATTAAAAAAAATATTTTTTATTGTTTTAGGTGTGAGACATGCAAATACCTTAGGTTGTGAGACCAAACTTTATTCTTCGCTTTATAGCTCTCTAGTTAATGAATAGACCATGAGGTAAAAATAAAATTTCGGAAAATATTGTTTATGGCTCTGGCAAACTCCGTATAAAACAGCAGTTGCAATCTACCTTATGGTAAGCAACGTATTTTGTTATTAACGCTATAGCATAACGCCTTAGTGATAACCATATCGTATCTAAGCAATTTGCTTTTGGTTGAAATACATAGCTGAGCCTAGCCTAGCAGTTCACCAATAATTAATTAATTTCTTTCAAAACTCAATAAATCGCTTGAAATAGGGGCAAATATCAAAAGATGTTTGGAATAGCGACCTTCGTGGTGTGATGGTAGCGTCCTCCGCCTAATATACCGAAGATCCTAGGTTCACGCCCAGTGTTTGGCAAGCACTCCGAGTATATGTCTGCCATGAAAAGCTCTCAGTGAAAACTCATCTGCCTAGAAGATGCCGTTCGAAGGTACCGAGTCGGCATAAAACAAGGAGGTCCTGTCCCGCCAATATGTAGGAAAAATTAAAAGGAGCACAACGCAAATTGGAACAGAAGCTCGGCCTAAAATCTCTTCTGAGGTTATCGTGCCTTACATTTATTTTTATTTTTTATTTGGAATATTTGTAGCTTTTAAAATTTGTTTATGAAGAAAAAACTTTGAAAAACTGAAGCAGTATCGTTCTATACGATCACTGTAGGGGGTTTTATGTACCCGAGTGACTACACTCAGAGAAAAAATCGTTCTAAAACGAACGAAACACGTTCAAAATTAAGAACATTCGCTGACAAAAGTCTGTTAAATACGTTTTTTCTTAACTCGTGACCGATGGGCTTGTTTTAAGAACAGTTTTTCCAAGCACACCGTTCGTATTTTATGACCAGTTTGGTATTGATGTGTGAACCTTCTGTGCTCATTTCAGGCACTACTTGGGCTTGATTTAAGATTTTTCGCTCTCACGCTTCTAGAACGATTTATTGTCGATTTAACATTTTTCGGTATCAATTGAAGAACTGTTTGTGCTTGATCTTTGCGAAGGTAATTTTTTCAATTAGAACCGATTTATTTATTTGCTTTTGGTTAATAATAATTTTTTTGTCATTAATAAAAAATGTTCGTAGCAAAAAAACTATTATAAAGTCCAAAAATGAAAAAAAAACGCATAATATGAATTTTTTCATGTATTTCTCTTATTGATTCAATCTGAATATATACTTAAAACATTTCATAACAAGTCTGAGAATTCCTGTGCATATGTGAATGGAACTGAACGAAAAATAAGAGTTAAAAAAATAGAACATAAAAAATTGTTTTAAAAAACTACAGAGTTTGACGGTGATCAAAATCGCGCCACACGATCGCAACCGCAACCGCATCATAGCCGCTGGGCCACTACAACTGCTTGATAGCTTGCGCCAAATGTTGTATTTAACATTGTAGTGCACACGAATTGTACCGTTTCTTGTTTCTTGAACTTAGTTTAATAACATTGTTCTTAATTTAAGAACATCATTCTCATCGATAGAACATTTGATCAAGAAAATGGTGTCAGTTCATGAACAAGGTTGTTGTTTTAAGAACAAGGTGGTTCGTTTTTCAAGAACAAAAAGGCAAGAATATGAAAAGCTTGAATTGAGTCCGGTGTTGCTTTATTTTAGAACGGCGTTTTTCTCTGAGTGTACAGTCATTTCAGTGTAACCCCATTTAGCACGAATCGAATGTGATTTTGATTCAAACGATCAATAAAAATATTTGAAAATATGGAATTGGTAGCAAATTGTTAATCTAATAAGTTATCGTGTTGTGGTGACTAGTTCACCATATTATTTGTTTTATTTACCATTTTGGAGCTATTGTTATTCAAAAAATGCTTTTCGATTCGATGTAATTCAAAGAATCCATACAAGTCTCAGAAAAGATATCGGCAGTGAACGTCTTGGTTACAAGCAATCAATTTGAAAATGAATGAAAAGGAAAAGGCGATTGTGTCGCAAGCCGGGGAGAAGAAAATCGCTATAAGCGATGATTCGGATGCGGATAGCGATGATAGTGTGCAGTCAGTGGTAAAGAAGCGGTCTATTAGCCAGAATAAAGAACCAACGTTAGAACGGGAGCAATGAGATAGGGAGCTTCCCTAAGGTCCAACCCTGTTGAAACTGCTAGCTTCCTTGGCCTCCCGTTAAAGGACTTTGATGACAATTTCTTAGTGGTCGCACCCATTGAATGGGGCGAAGAACTGCTAACGCCCAGCGGATTAGGGGGCTTAGAATATACCCGCGGTAGGTATGCCTGTCGTAAGAGGTGACTAAAATACCAAATTTATTCAAGGGGTTGCCAGCGCAAAATGTAGCTTCAACAACCCAATTGTCAACCCCACCTACCCGTGACGAATCCTGTTTTATTAGCAGCTGAGGTTCTAGCGACCCCGAACTCCTGATGGATCTGAGGGTGGGAGGGCGGTATGGCCTAGAAGGTTGCATGTGGTCATACCAAATCGTTCCCGAGATGGTTGGGCTTGGTACCGGAACGTACCGGATCTGCATCCGGCAAAGGACCATCAAAATCAATAACACTCCCTAAGGCCTTCGGGGAGTGTCCGTATCGCCCCAACAACAACAACAACATGCACTGTTAATACAACAACAACTACTTAATTTCTTCTGAGATTCGTACCGAAAAGTGGCTTGGGCGATAGAATATTGTTACGAATGTTGGCGGCACTAAGGGGTACTGCCATCTCTAGGCCGATGCTAAGCAGTGACGTGAATTCACATCAATAATTCAATCATTATGTCTACACATACGCGTGCACGCGGCGGAGAAGCAACGCACAAGCACATGCAGATATCTTATCTGAAATGCCCCTAAAGGTATGCAATTGTGATTGTGGATGTGTCCCTCACACTTGCAAGTGCATGGGGTATGAGAGAAGCTATAAAAATTATACATCTGTTGTTGTAGCTGAGAAATTTATAACTAACTAGCCTTTACCCGCGGCCCCGTCCGCAAGGAGAAATTTAAATATATGGGCTATTCGCGTTAGCCTGCTTATAAAGTTATCTGTTTAAAATTTTGTTTCCTGTCTAATGCATTTTATTTTTGTAATTGAGTAAAAAAAAAGAACTAAATGAGCTGATAACCTGATAGGATCCCAAATGATCCCGAAATTATCCAGAAAATGCTACGAAATGACCCCCACGCTATCGTGGACGGATCCCGAAAACCATCCAGAAATGCCCCGAAAGGGTCTCCAAAAGCTCCCGGAATAGTCCCAAAAAAACCCGAAATGACAACGACACGATTCTAGACGTATCCAGAGAAACACACAGAAATGATCCCTGAAGGTGTTCCAAAATGATCCCGAAAAGGTTCCGAAATGAGCCTGGCGGGCTCCCGGGCGGATCTCAAAAACCATCCAGAAAATATCCAGGAAGGGTCTCTAAATTATCCCGACATACTCCAGAAAAAGTTCCGAAATGGCTCCGAGGGGATCCACGACGGATCGCGAAAACCATACAGAAATGATTCCGGAAGGATCCCAAAATGATCCCGGAAAGGTCCAAAAACTATCCCGGAAAAGTAAAAAAAAATCCCGAAATGGCTCCTATGGCATCCCGGAAGGATCCAGAAATGATCTCGGAAGGGTCCCCAAATGATCTCAAAATGGTCCCGAAATGACCCTGATGGATCCGGCAAACCATCAAGAAATTATGCCGGAAGGGTCCCCAAATTATCCCGAAATAATACAGAAAAAGTCACGAAACGACCCCTAGAGGATACCCAAATGATCCCGTATTAGCCCCGAAAAGGTATCGCGGACAAATCCCGAAAACCATCCAGAAATGATGCCGGAAGGGATCCCAAATGATTCCGAAAAAGTCCCGCATTGATTCCGACGGGATCCCGAACGGATACCGAAAATCATCCAGAAGTGATGCCGGAAAGGTCCTCAAATGATCACCTAATAGTCCCGCAATGACCCTTAAGGGGTCCTGGACGGATCCCGTATACCATCCAGAAATGATCCCGATATAGTCCCGAAGAAGTCCCGAAATGACCCTGACGGGATCCCGGACAGATCCCGAAATCCATACAGAAATGATCTCGGGAGGGACCCAAAATAATCCCGAAAAAGTCCCGCAATGATTCCGACGGGATCCTGAACGGATACCGAAAACCATCCAGAAGTGATGCCGGAAAGGTCCTCAAATGATCACCTAATACCAAAATGACCCTGACGGCATCCCGGACTGATCCCGAAATCCATCCAGAAATGATCTTGGGAAGGTCCAAAAATGATCCCGAAATAGTCTCAGAAAAGTCAAGCAATTACCCTGACGGGTTCCCGGACGAATCCTGAAAGCTATCCTTAAATGATCCCGAAAAAGTCCCGAAATGACCCCGACGAGATCCCGGACGGATCCCGAAAACCATCCAGAAATGATCCCGGAAGAAGCCCCAAATGATCCCGAAAAAGTCTCCAAATTACCCTGACGAGATCCCGGACGGATCCCGAAAACCATCCAGAAATTATGCCGAAAGGGTCCCCAAATGATCCCGTATTAGTCGCGAAAAAGTCCCGAAATGACCCCGACGGGATGCCGGACGAATCCCGAAGACCATCCAGAAATGATGCCTAAAGGGACTTCAAATAACCCCGAAAAAGTCCCGTAATG
The DNA here is from genome assembly GCF_040869045.1 of Eurosta solidaginis. Lineage (NCBI taxonomy): Eukaryota > Metazoa > Arthropoda > Insecta > Diptera > Tephritidae > Eurosta > Eurosta solidaginis. Next base: position 195,150,574 of record NC_090321.1, read on the forward strand.
ATCCCGGAAACCATCAAGAATTTATCTCTCGAAGGTACGCAAATGATCCCGAAAGTACCACGACGGGATCCCGGACGGATCCCGAAAACCATCCAGAAATGATCCCGGAAGGGCCTCGATATGACCCTTACGGGATTACAAATAAGGTGAAGCTAATTATAAAACCATGTTAATAAGGCAGCAGGCGCATTGGAGCGAATGAAAAGTTACATATAAACATACAGGTAAAGCTAATAAAAGCGTGCTAATAAAAACAATTGAAGGAGGGCGGAGCGCGGGTGTAGAAGGAGAGGACTACTGATCGTTCCTCCAAAATTGTCTAGATCTCGATCTGTATGTGCCAGATACCAAAAACTATTGAAGTAGGAGAAAACTTATATTGAGTTATAACAATTTATAGATTTTACACCAGAGGGGGTGATAAAGGGGGGAGGGGGCGTTGGAGTGTTTCACTGCTTACTTTGTAAGCCCTCGACTTATTTGACCCCTTGAGTCTGTGATATTGGTGAAGGCCAGTATACGTAAAGTTATAATGTGTAAAAATTATTAAAAAGTAATTGCTCGAAAGGGTCGTGGGACCCCCACCCCTCTTTCCATGTTCGAAAAAAATTTCGCTAGTAGACTACTGTCTGTGTCCCAAATTTCATCAAAATTCGTGTAGCCATTCTGGCGTGATTCACTCGCAAAGACGAAAAAATATAATAATTAAATTATAACTGTTCCTAGGGGGCGGGGACCACGCCCCTTTTGAAAAATATATAGCTAGTAGATCCTTCTAGACTATTGGCTATATGTGTGCAAAATTTCATCCAAATCGATCCAGCCGTTCTTGCGTTATTGAGTCACAAAGACAAACGTCTGGACAAACATCCAAACATACAAACATCCAAACATCCAAACTTTCCCATTTATAATATACTAGCCTTTACCCGCGGCCCCGTCCGCAGGGAGAAAATGAAATATGTGGGCTATTCACGTTAGCCTGCTTATAAAGTTATCTGTTTAAAATTTTTTTTCTGTCTAATGCATTTTATTTTTGTAATTGAGTAAAAAAAAGAACTTTATGAGCTGATAACCTGATAGGATCCCAAAATGATATCGAAATTATCCAGAAAAAGCCACGAAATGACCCCGACGCTATCGCGGACGGATCCCGAAAACCATCCAGAAACGCCCCGGAAGTGTTTCCAAAAGTTCCCGAAGTAGTCCCAAAAAAACCCGAAATGACAACGACACGATTCTAGACTTATCCAGATAACCACACAGAAATGATGCCTGAAGGGTACCAAATTGATCCCGAAATAGTCCCGAAAAAGTTCCGAAATTACCCTGACGGGCTCCCGGACGGATCTCAGAAACCATCCAGGAAGGGTCCCTAAATTATCCCGACTAACTCCAGAAAAAGTTCCGAAATGGCTCCGAGGGGATCCACGATGGATCGCGAAAACCATACAGAAATGATTCCGGAAGGATTCCAAAATGATCCCGAAATAGTCCGGAATTGACCCAGATGGGATCCCGCACAGATCCAGAAATGATCCCGGAAGGGTGCAAAAACTATCCCGGAAAAGTAACAAAAAATCCCGAAATGGCTCCTACGGCATCCCGGACGGATCCAGAAATGATCTCGGAAGGGTTCCCAAATGATCCCAAAATGGTCCCGAAATGACCCTGATGGATCCGGCAAACCATCAAGAAATTATGCCGAAAGGGTCCCAAAATGATCCCGAAATAATACAGAAAAAGTCACGAAACGACCCCTAAACGATCCCCAAATGATCCCGTATTAGCCCCGAAAAGGTCCCGAAATAACCTCGACGGGATCCCGGACAAATCCCGAAAACCATCCAGAAATGATGCCGGAAGGAATCCCAAATGATTCCGTAAAAGTCCCGCATTGATTCCGACGGGATCCCGAACGGATACCGAAAATCATCCAGAAGTGACGCCGGAAAGGTCCTCAAATGATCACCTAATAGTCCCGAAATGACCCTTAAGGGGTCATGGACGGATCCCATAAACCATCCAGAAATGATCCCGATATATTCCCGAAGAAGTCCCGAAATGACCCTGACGGGATCTCGAACGCACCCCTAAATGACCCTGACGGGATCCCGGACAGATCCCGAAATCCATCCAGAAATGATCTTGGGAGGGACCCCAAATGATCCCGAAAAAGTCCCGCAATGATTCCGAGGGGATCCTGATCGGATACCGATAACCATCCAGAAGTGATGCCGGAAAGGTCCTCAAATGATCACCTAATACCAAAATGACCCTGACGGCATCCCGGACTGATCCCAAAATCCATCCAGAAATGATCTTGGGAAGGTCCCAAAATTATCCCGAAATAGTCTCGGAAAAGTTCAGAAATTACCCTGAGGGGTTTCCGGACGAATCTTGAAAGCCATCTCTAAATGATCCCGAAAAAGTCCCGAAATGACCCTGACTGGACCCCGAAAACTATCCATAAATGATGCCGGAAATGTCCTCAAATGATCACCTAATAGTTCCGAAAAGACCCTGACGGGATCCCGAACGGATCCCGACAACTATCTAGAAATGATGCCGAAAGGGCCCGCAAATGATCCCGTATTAGTCGAGAAACAGTCCCGAAATGAACCCGACGGGATGCCGGACGAATCCCAAAAACCAGCCAGAAATGATTCCGGAAGGGACACCAAATGATCCCGAAAAATTCCCGCAATAATTCCGACGGGATCCTGAGCGGATACCGAAAACCATCCAGAAGTGATGCCGAGAAGGTCCTCAAATGATCACCTAATAGTCCCAAAATGACCCTGACGGCATCCCGGACAGATCCCGAAATCCATCCAGAAATGATCTTGGGAGGGTCCCAAAATTATCTCGAAATAGTCTGGGAAAAGTCCAGAAATTACCCTGACGGATACCGGACGAATCCGGAAAACCAATCTTAAATGATGCCGAAAAAGTCCCGAAATGACCCTGATGGGACCCGGAAAGGATCCCGAAAACTAACCAGAAATGATGCCGGAAAGGTCCTCAAATGATCTCCCAATAGTTCCGAAAATACCCTGACGGGATCCCGAACGGATCCCGACAACTATCCAGAAATTATACCGAAAGGGCCCGCAAATGATCCCGTATTAGTCGAGAAAAAGTCCCGAAATGACCCCGGTGGGATGCCGGACGAATCCCAAAAACCATCCAGAAATGATTTTGGAAGGGACCCCAATGATCCCGAAAAAGTCCCGCAATTATTCCGACGGGAATCTGAACGGATACCGAAAACCATCCAGAAGTGATGCCGGAACGGTCCTCAAATGCTCACCTAATAGTCCCAAAATGACCCTGAGGGCATCCCGGACAAATCCCGAAATCCATCCAGAAATGATCTTGGGAAGGTCCCAAAATGATCCCGAAATAGTCTCGGAAAAGTCCAGAAATTATCCTGACGGGTTCCCGGACGAATCCTGAAAGCCATCCTTAAATGATCCCGAAAAAGCCCCGAAATGACCCTGACGGGATCCCGAAAGGATTCCAAAAACTATCCAGAAATGATGCCGACAAGGTCCTCAAATGATCCCCTAATAGTTCCGAAATGACCGTGACGGGATCCCGAACGGATCCCGACAACTATCCAGAAATTATGCCGAAAGGGTCCGCAAATGATCCCGTATTAGTCGAGAAAAAGTCCCGAAATGACCCCGACGGGATCCCGGACGAATCCCAAAAACCATCCAGAAATGATGCCGGTAGGTATCCCAAATGATCCCGAAATAATCCCGAAATGACCTCGTCGGCATCCCGGACGGATACCGAAAATTATCCAGAAATGATGCCGGAAAGGTCCACAAATGATCCCCTAATAGTCCCGAAATTACCCTGATGGGATCCCGGACGGATCCCGAAAACCATCCAGAAATGATGCCGGAAGAGCCCCCAAATGATCCCGAAAAAGTCCCCAAATGACCCCGACGATATCCCGGACGGATCCCGAAAACCATCCAGAAATGATGCCGGAAGAGCCCCCAAATGATCCCGAAAAAGTCCCCAAATGACGGATCCCGAAAACCATCCAGAAATGATGCCGGAAGAGCCCCAAATGATCCCGAAAAAGTCCCCAAATGACCCCGACATACTCCAGAAAAGGTTCCGAAATGGCTCCGAGGGAATCAACGACGGATCGCGAAAACCATACAGAAATGATTCCGGAAGGATCCCAAAATGATCCCGAAATAGTCCGGAAATGACCCAGATGGGATCCCGCACAGATCCAGAAATGATCCCGGAAGGGTCCAAAAACTATCCCGGAAAAGTAACAAAAAATTCCGAAATGGCTCCTACGGCATCCCGGACGGATCCAGAAATGATCTCGGAAGGGTCCCCAAATGATCCCAAAATGGTTCCGAAATGACCCTGATGGATCCAGCAAACCATCAAGAAATTATGCCGGAAGGGTCCCCAAATGATCCCGAAATAAAACAGAAAAAGTCACGAAACGACCCCTAGAGGATCCCCAAATGATCCCGTATTAGCCCCAAAAAAGTCCCAAAATGACCCTGACGGGATCCCGAAAGGATTCCGAAAACAATACAGAAATGATGCCGGAAAGGTCCTCAAATGATCCCCTAATAGTCCCGAAATGACCGTGACGGGATCCCGACAACTATCCAGAAATGATCCCGAAAGGGTCCGCAAATGATCCCGTATTAGTCGAAAAAAAGTCCCGAAAGGACCACGACGGGATCCCGGACGAATCCCAAAAACCATCCAGAAATGATGCCGGTAGGTATCCCAAATGATCCCGTAATAGTCCCGAAATGACCTCGTCGGCATCCCGGACGGATCCCGAAAATTATCCAGAAATGATGCCGGAAAGGTTCCCAAATGATCCGCTAATAGTCCCGAAATTACCCTAATGGGATCCCGGACGGATCCCGAAAACCATCCAGAAATGATGCCGAAAGGGTTCCCAAATGATCCCGTATTAGTCGCGAAAAAGTCCCGAAATGACCCCGACGGGATCCCGGACGGATCCCGAAAACCATCCAGAAATGATGCCGGATGAGCCCCAAAATGATCCCGAAAAAGTCCCCAAATGACCCCGACGAGATCCCGGACGGATCCCGAAAACTATCCAGAAATGATGCCGGAAGAGCCCCCAAATGATCCCGAAAAAGTCCCCAAATGACCCCGACGATATCCCGGACGGATCCCGAAAACCATCCAGAAATGATGCCGGAAGAGCCCTCAAATGATCCCGAAAAAGTCCCCATATGACCCCGACGAGATCCCGCACGGATCCCGAAAACCATCCAGAAATGATGCCGGAAGGGTCCCCAAATGATCGCGAAATAGTCCCGAAATGATTCCGGAATAGTCCCGAAAATGTTCCAAAATAACCCCGACGGGATCCCGGACGGATCCCGTAAACTATACAGAAATGATCCTGGAAGTGTCCCAAAATGATCCCGAAATAGTCCCGAAAAAGTCCCGAAATTACCCCGGCGTAATCCCGGACCGATCCCGAAAACCATCCAGAAATGATCCCGGAAGGGTCTCGATATGACCCTTACGGGATTACAAATAAGGTGAAGCTAATTATAAAACCATGTTAATAAGGCAGCAGGCGCATTGGAGCGAATAAAAAGTTAGATAGAAACATACAGGTAAAGCTAATAAAAGCGTGCTAATAAAAACAATTGATGGAGGGCGGATGGCGGGAGTAGAGGAGAGGACCACTGATCGTTCCTCCAAAATTGTCTAGATCTCGTTCTGTATGTACCAGATACCAAAAACTATTGATTTAGGAGAAAATTTAGATTGAGTTATAACAATTTATGGATTTTACACCAGAGGGGGAGATAAAGGGGGGCGGGCGGAGGGTGTCACTGCTTACTTTGTAAGCCCTCGACTTATTTGACCCCTTGAGTCTGTGATATAGGTGAAGGCCAGTATACGTAAAGTTATAATGTGTAAAAAATTATGAAAAATAATTTCTCGAAGGGTCGTGGGACCCCACCCCTCTTTCCATGTTCGAAAAAAATTTCGCTAGTAGACTACTGTCTGTGTCCCAAATTTCATTAAAATCCGTGTAGCCATTCTGGCGTGATTCAGTCGCAAAGACGAAAAAATATAATAATTAAATTATAACTGTTCCCGAACGGATCCCGACAACTATCTAGAAATGATGCCGAAAGGGCCCGCAAATGTTCCCGTATTAGTCGAGAAACAGTCCCGAAATGAACCCGACGGGATGCCGGACGAATCCCAAAAACCAGCCAGAAATGATTCCGGAAGGGACACCAAATGATCCCGAAAAATTCCCGCAATAATTCCGACGGGATCCTGAGCGGATACCGAAAACCATCCAGAAGTGATGCCGAGAAGGTCCTCAAATGATCACCTAATAGTCCCAAAATGACCCTGACGGCATCCCGGACAGATCCCGAAATCCATCCAGAAATGATCTTGGGAGGGTCCCAAAATTATCTCGAAATAGTCTGGGAAAAGTCCAGAAATTACCCTGACGGATACCGGACGAATCCGGAAAACCAATCTTAAATGATGCCGAAAAAGTCCCGAAATGACCCTGATGGGACCCGGAAAGGATCCCGAAAACTAACCAGAAATGATGCCGGAAAGGTCCTCAAATGATCTCCCAATAGTTCCGAAAATACCCTGACGGGATCCCGAACGGATCCCGACAACTATCCAGAAATGATACCGAAAGGGCCCGCAAATGATCCCGTATTAGTCGAGAAAAAGTCCCGAAATGACCCCGATGGGATGCCGGACGAATCCCAAAAACCATCCAGAAATGATTTTGGAAGGGACCCCAATGATCCCGAAAAAGTCCCGCAATTATTCCGACGGGAATCTGAACGGATACCGAAAACCATCCAGAAGTGATGCCGGAACGGTCCTCAAATGCTCACCTAATAGTCCCAAAATGACCCTGAGGGCATCCCGGACAAATCCCGAAATCCATCCAGAAATGATCTTGGGAAGGTCCCAAAATGATCCCGAAATAGTCTCGGAAAAGTCCAGAAATTATCCTGACGGGTTCCCGGACGAATCCTGAAAGCCATCCTTAAATGATCCCGAAAAAGCCCCGAAATGACCCTGACGGGATCCCGAAAGGATTCCAAAAACTATCCAGAAATGATGCCGGAAAGGTCCTCAAATGATCCCCTAATAGTTCCGAAATGACCGTGACGGGATCCCGAACGGATCCCGACAACTATCCAGAAATTATGCCGAAAGGGTCCGCAAATGATCCCGTATTAGTCGAGAAAAAGTCCCGAAATGACCCCGACGGGATCCCGGACGAATCCCAAAAACCATCCAGAAATGATGCCGGTAGGTATCCCAAATGATCCCGAAATAATCCCGAAATGACCTCGTCGGCATCCCGGACGGATACCGAAAATTATCCAGAAATGATGCCGGAAAGGTCCACAAATGATCCCCTAATAGTCCCGAAATTACCCTGATGGGATCCCGGACGGATCCCGAAAACCATCCAGAAATGATGCCGGAAGAGCCCCCAAATGATCCCGAAAAAGTCCCCAAATGACCCCGACGATATCCCGGACGGATCCCGAAAACCATCCAGAAATGATGTCGGAAGAGCCCCCAAATGATCCCGAAAAAGTCCCCAAATGACGGATCCCGAAAACCATCCAGAAATGATGCCGGAAGAGCCCCAAATGATCCCGAAAAAGTCCCCAAATGACCCCGACATACTCCAGAAAAGGTTCCGAAATGGCTCCGAGGGAATCAACGACGGATCGCGAAAACCATACAGAAATGATTCCGGAAGGATCCCAAAATGATCCCGAAATAGTCCGGAAATGACCCAGATGGGATCCCGCACAGATCCAGAAATGATCCCGGAAGGGTTCAAAAACTATCCCGGAAAAGTAACAAAAAATCCCGAAATGGCTCCTACGGCATCCCGGACGGATCCAGAAATGATCTCGGAAGGGTCCCCAAATGATCCCAAAATGGTTCCGAAATGACCCTGATGGATCCAGCAAACCATCAAGAAATTATGCCGGAAGGGTCCCCAAATGATCCCGAAATAAAACAGAAAAAGTCACGAAACGACCCCTAGAGGATCCCCAAATGATCCCGTATTAGCCCCAAAAAAGTCCCAAAATGACCCTGACGGGATCCCGAAAGGATTCCGAAAACAATACAGAAATGATGCCGGAAAGGTCATCAAATGATCCCCTAATAGTCCCGAAATGACCGTGACGGGATCCCGACAACTATCCAGAAATGATCCCGAAAGGGTCCGCAAATGATCCCGTATTAGTCGAAAAAAAGTCCCGAAAGGACCACGACGGGATCCCGGACGAATCCCAAAAACCATCCAGAAATGATGCCGGTAGGTATCCCAAATGATCCCGAAATAGTCCCGAAATGACCTCGTCGGCATCCCGGACGGATCCCGAAAATTATCCAGAAATGATGCCGGAAAGGTTCCCAAATGATCCGCTAATAGTCCCGAAATTACCCTAATGGGATCCCGGACGGATCCCGAAAACCATCCAGAAATGATGCCGAAAGGGTTCCCAAATGATCCCGTATTAGTCGCGAAAAAGTCCCGAAATGACCCCGACGGGATCCCGGACGGATCCCGAAAACCATCCAGAAATGATGCCGGATGAGCCCCAAAATGATCCCGAAAAAGTCCCCAAATGACCCCGACGAGATCCCGGACGGATCCCGAAAACTATCCAGAAATGATGCCGGAAGAGCCCCCAAATGATCCCGAAAAAGTCCCCAAATGACCCCGACGATATCCCGGACGGATCGCGAAAACCATCCAGAAATGATGCCGGAAGAGCCCTCAAATGATCCCGAAAAAGTCCCCATATGACCCCGACGAGATCCCGCACGGATCCCGAAAACCATCCAGAAATGATGCCGGAAGGGTCCCCAAATGATCGCGAAATAGTCCCGAAATGATTCCGGAATAGTCCCGAAAATGTTCCAAAATAACCCCGACGGGATCCCGGACGGATCCCGTAAACTATACAGAAATGATCCCGGAAGTGTCCCAAAATGATCCCGAAAAAGTCCCGAAATTACCCCGGCGTAATCCCGGACCGATCCCGAAAACCATCCAGAAATGATCCCGGAAGGGTCTCGATATGACCCTTACGGGATTACAAATAAGGTGAAGCTAATTATAAAACCATGTTAATAAGGCAGCAGGCGCATTGGAGCGAATAAAAAGTTAGATAGAAACATACAGGTAAAGCTAATAAAAGCGTGCTAATAAAAACAATTGATGGAGGGCGGATGGCGGGAGTAGAGGAGAGGACCACTGATCGTTCCTCCAAAATTGTCTAGATCTCGTTCTGTATGTACCAGATACCAAAAACTATTGATTTAGGAGAAAATTTAGATTGAGTTATAACAATTTATGGATTTTACACCAGAGGGGGAGATAAAGGGGGGCGGGCGGAGGGTGTCACTGCTTACTTTGTAAGCCCTCGACTTATTTGACCCCTTGAGTCTGTGATATTGGTGAAGGCCAGTATACGTAAAGTTATAATGTGTAAAAATTATGAAAAATAATTTCTCGAAGGGTCGTGGGACCCCACCCCTCTTTCCATGTTCGAAAAAAATTTCGCTAGTAGACTACTGTCTGTGTCCCAAATTTCATTAAAATCCGTGTAGCCATTCTGGCGTGATTCAGTCGCAAAGACGAAAAAATATAATAATTAAATTATAACTGTTCCCGAACGGATCCCGGCAACTATCTAGAAATGATGCCGAAAGGGCCCGCAAATGATCCCGTATTAGTCGAGAAACAGTGCCGAAATGAACCCGACGGGATGCCGGACGAATCCCAAAAACCAGCCAGAAATGATTCCGGAAGGGACACCAAATGATCCCGAAAAATTCCCGCAATAATTCCGACGGGATCCTGAGCGGATACCGAAAACCATCCAGAAGTGATGCCGAAAAGGTCCTCAAATGATCACCTAATAGTCCCAAAATGACCCTGACGGCATCCCGGACAGATCCCGAAATCCATCCAGAAATGATCTTGGGAGGGTCCCAAAATTATCTCGAAATAGTCTGGGAAAAGTCCAGAAATTACCCTGACGGATACCGGACGAATCCGGAAAACCAATCTTAAATGATGCCGAAAAAGTCCCGAAATGACCCTGATGGGACCCGGAAAGGATCCCGAAAACTAACCAGAAATGATGCCGGAAAGGTCCTCAAATGATCTCCCAATAGTTCCGAAAATACCCTGACGGGATCCCGAACGGATCCCGACAACTATCCAGAAATGATACCGAAAGGGCCCGCAAATGATCCCGTATTAGTCGAGAAAAAGTCCCGAAATGACCCCGATGGGATGCCCGACGAATCCCAAAAACCATCCAGAAATGATTTTGGAAGGGACCCCAATGATCCCGAAAAAGTCCCGCAATTATTCCGACGGGAATCTGAACGGATACCGAAAACCATCCAGAAGTGATGCCGGAACGGTCCTCAAATGCTCACCTAATAGTCCCAAAATGACCCTGAGGGCATCCCGGACAAATCCCGAAATCCATCTAGAAATGATCTTGGGAAGGTCCCAAATTGATCCCGGAATAGTCTCGGAAAAGTCCAGAAATTATCCTGACGGGTTCCCGGACGAATCCTGAAAGCCATCCTTAAATGCTCCCGAAAAAGCCCCGAAATGACCCTGACGGGATCCCGAAAGGATTCCAAAAACTATCCAGAAATGATGCCGGAAAGGTCCTCAAATGATCCCCTAATAGTTCCGAAATGACCGTGACGGGATCCCGAACGGATCCCGACAACTATCCAGAAATTATGCCGAAAGGGTCCGCAAATGATCCCGTATTAGTCGAGAAAAAGTCCCGAAATGACCCCGACGGGATCCCGGACGAATCCCAAAAACCATCCAGAAATGATGCCGGTAGGTATCCCAAATGATCCCGAAATAATCCCGAAATGACCTCGTCGGCATCCCGGACGGATACCGAAAATTATCCAGAAATGATGCCGGAAAGGTCCACAAATGATCCCCTAATAGTCCCGAAATTACCCTGATGGGATCCCGGACGGATCCCGAAAACCATCCAGAAATGATGCCGGAAGAGCCCCCAAATGATCCCGAAAAAGTCCCCAAATGACCCCGACGATATCCCGGACGGATCCCGAAAACCATCCAGAAATGATGCCGGAAGAGCCCCCAAATGATCCCGAAAAAGTCCCCAAATGACGGATCCCGAAAACCATCCAGAAATGATGCCGGAAGAGCCCCAAATGATCCCGAAAAAGTCCCCAAATGACCCCGACATACTCCAGAAAAGGTTCCGAAATGGCTCCGAGGGAATCAACGACGGATCGCGAAAACCATACAGAAATGATTCCGGAAGGATCCCAAAATGATCCCGAAATAGTCCGGAAATGACCCAGATGGGATCCCGCACAGATCCAGAAATGATCCCGGAAGGGTCCAAAAACTATCCCGGAAAAGTAACAAAAAATCCCGAAATGGCTCCTACGGCATCCCGGACGGATCCAGAAATGATCTCGGAAGGGTCCCCAAATGATCCCAAAATGGTTCCGAAATGACCCTGATGGATCCAGCAAACCATCAAGAAATTATGCCGGAAGGGTCCCCAAATGATCCCGAAATAAAACAGAAAAAGTCACGAAACGACCCCTAGAGGATCCCCAAATGATCCCGTATTAGCCCCAAAAAAGTCCCAAAATGACCCTGACGGGATCCCGAAAGGATTCCGAAAACAATACAGAAATGATGCCGGAAAGGTCCTCAAATTATCCCCTAATAGTCCCGAAATGACCGTGACGGGATCCCGACAACTATCCAGAAATGATCCCGAAAGGGTCCGCAAATGATCCCGTATTAGTCAAAAAAAAGTCCCGAAAGGACCACGACGGGATCCCGGACGAATTCCAAAAACCATCCAGAAATGATGCCGGTAGGTATCCCAAATGATCCCGAAATAGTCCCGAAATGACCTCGTCGGCATCCCGGACGGATCCCGAAAATTATCCAGAAATGATGCCGGAAAGGTTCCCAAATGATCCGCTAATAGTCCCGAAATTACCCTAATGGGATCCCGGACGGATCCCGAAAACCATCCAGAAATGATGCCGAAAGGGTTCCCAAATGATCCCGTATTAGTCGCGAAAAAGTCCCGAAATGACCCCGACGGGATCCCGGACGGATCCCGAAAACCATCCAGAAATGATGCCGGATGAGCCCCAAAATGATCCCGAAAAAGTCCCCAAATGACCCCGACGAGATCCCGGACGGATCCCGAAAACTATCCAGAAATGATGCCGGAAGAGCCCCCAAATGATCCCGAAGAAGTCCCCAAATGACCCCGACGATATCCCGGACGGATCCAGAAATGATCTCGGAAGGGTTCCCAAATGATCCCAAAATGGTCCCGAAATGACCCTGATGGATCCGGCAAACCATCAAGAAATTATGCCGAAAGGGTCCCAAAATGATCCCAAAATAATACAGAAAAAGTCACGAAACGACCCCTAGAGGATCCCCAAATGATCCCGTATTAGCCCCGAAAAGGTCCCGAAATAACCCCGACGGGATCCCGGACAAATCCCGAAAACCATCCAGAAATGATGCCGGAAGGAATCCCAAATGATTCCGTAAAAGTCCCGCATTGATTCCGACGGGATCCCGAACGGATACCGAAAATCATCCAGAAGTGATGCCGGAAAGGTCCTCAAATGATCACCTAATAGTCCCGAAATGACCCTTAAGGGGTAATGGACGGATCCCATAAACCCTCCAGAAATGATCCCGATATATTCCCGAAGAAGTCCGGAAATGACCCTGACGGGATCTCGAACGCACCCCTAAATGACCCTGACGGGATCCCGGACAGATCCCGAAATCCATCCAGAAATGATCTTGGGAGGGACCCCAAATGATCCCGAAAAAGTCCCGCAATGATTCCGAGGGGATCCTGATCGGATACCGATAACCATCCAGAAGTGATGCCGGAAAGGTCCTCAAATGATCACCTAATACCAAAATGACCCTGACGGCATCCCGGACTGATCCCAAAATCCATCCAGAAATGATCTTGGGAAGGTCCCAAAATTATCCCGAAATAGTCTCGGAAAAGTTCAGAAATTACCCTGACGGGTTCCCGGACGAATCCTGAAAGCCATCTCTAAATGATCCCGAAAAAGTCCCGAAATGACCCTGACTGGACCCCGAAAGGATCCCGAAAACTATCCAGAAATGATGCCGAAAATGTCCTCAAATGATCACCTAATAGTTCCGAAAAGACCCTGACGGGATCCCGAACGGATCCCGACAACTATCTAGAAATGATGCCGAAAGGGCCCGCAAATGATCCCGTATTAGTCGAGAAAAAGTCCCGAAATGAACCCGACGGGATGCCGGACGAATCCCAAAAACCAGCCAGAAATGATGCCGGAAGGGACACCAAATGATCCCGAAAAAGTCCCGCAATAATTCCGACGGGATCCTGAGCGGATACCGAAAACCATCCAGAAGTGATGCCGAAAAGGTCCTCAAATGATCACCTAATAGTCCCAAAATGACCCTGACGGCATCCCGGACAGATCCCGAAATCCATCCAGAAATGATCTTGGGAGGGTCCCAAAATTATCCCGAAATAGTCTGGGAAAAGTCCAGAAATTACCCTGACGGATACCGGACGAATCCTGAAAGCCAATCTTAAATGATGCCGAAAAAGTCCCGAAATGACCCTTATGGGACCCGGAAAGGATCCCGAAAACTAACCAGAAATGATGCCGGAAAGGTCCTCAAATGATCTCCCAATAGTTCCGAAAAGACCCTGACGGGATCCCGAACGGATCCCGACAACTATCCAGAAATGATACCGAAAGGGCCCGCAAATGATCCCGTATTAGTCGAGAAAAAGTCCCGAAATGACCCCGACGGGATGCCGGACGAATCCCAAAAACCATCCAGAAATTATTTTGGAAGGGACCCCAATGATCTCGAAAAAGTCCCGCAATTATTCCGACGGGAATCTGAACGGATACCGAAAACCATCCAGAAGTGATGCCGGAACGGTCCTCAAATGCTCACCTAATAGTCCCAAAATGACCCTGAGGGCATCCCGGACAAATCCCGAAATCCATCCAGAAATGATCTTGGGAAGGTCCCAAAATGATCCCGAAATAGTCTCGGAAAAGTCCAGAAATTACCCTGACGGGTTCCCGGACGAATCCTGAAAGCCATCCTTAAATGATCCCGAAAAAGCCCCGAAATGACCCTGACGGGATCCCGAAAGGATTCCAAAAACTATCCAGAAATGATGCCGGAAAGGTCCTCAAATGATCCCCTAATAGTTCCGAAATGACCCGGACGAATCCCAAAAACCATCCAGAAATGATGCCGGTAGGTATCCCAAATGATCCCGAAATAATCCCGAAATGACCTCGTCGGCATCCCGGACGGATACCGAAAATTATCCAGTAATGATGCCGGAAAGGTCCACAAATGATCCCCTAATAGTCCCGAAATTACCCTGATGGGATCCCGGACGGATCCCGAAAACCATCCAGAAATGATGCCGGAAGAGCCCCCAAATGACCCCGACGATATCCCGGACGGATCCCGAAAACCATCCAGAAATGATGCCGGAAGAGCCCCAAATGATCCCGAAAAAGTCCCCAAATGACCCCGACGAGATCCCGCACGGATACCGAAAACCATCCAGAAATGATGCCGGAAGAGCCCCAAATGATCCCGAAAAATCCCCAAATGACCCCGACATACTCCAGAAAAGGTTCCGAAATGGCTCCGAGGGAATCAACGACGGATCGCGAAAACCATACAGAAATGATTCCGGAAGGATCCCAAAATGATACCGAAATAGTCCGGAAATGACCCAGATGGGATCCCGCACAGATCCAGAAATGATCCCGGAAGGGTCCAAAAACTATCCCGGAAAAGTAACAAAAAATCCCGAAATCGCTCCTACGGCATCCCGGACGGATCCAGAAATGATCTCGGAAGGGTCCCCAAATGATCCCAAAATGGTCCCGAAATGACCCTGATGGATCCGGCAAACCATCAAGAAATTATGCCGGAAGGGTCCCCAAATGATCCCGAAATAAAACAGAAAAAGTCACGAAACGACCTCTGGAGGATCCCCAAATGATCCCGTATTAGCCCCAAAAAAGTCCCAAAATGACCCTGACGGGATCCCGAAAGGATTCCGAAAACAATACAGAAATGATGCCGGAAAGGTCCTCAAATGATCCCCTAATAGTCCCGAAATGACCGTGACGGGATCCCGACAACTATCCAGAAATGATGCTGAAAGGGTCCGCAAATGATCCAGTATTAGTCGAAAAAAAGTCCCGAAAGGACCACGACGGGATCCCGGACGAATCCCAAAAACCATCCAGAAATGATGCCGGTAGGTATCCCAAATGATCCCGAAATAGTCCCGAAATGACCTCGTCGGCATCCCGGACGGATCCCGAAAATTATCCAGAAATGATGCCGGAAAGGATCCCAAATGATCCCCTAATAGTCCCGAAATTACCCTAATGGGATCCCGGACGGATCCCGAAAACCATCCAGAAATGATGCCGAAAGGGTTCCCAAATGATCCCGTATTAGTCGCGAAAAAGTCCCGAAATGACCCCGACGGGATCCCGGACGGATCCCGAAAACCATTTAGAAATGATGCCGGATGAGCCCCAAAATGATCCCGAAAAAGTCCCCAAATGACCCCGACGAGATCCCGGACGGATCCCGAAAACCATCCAGAAATGATGCCGGAAGAGCCCCCAAATGATCCCGAAAAAGTTCCCAAATGACCCCGACGATATCCCGGACGGATCCCGAAAACCATCCAGAAATGATGCCGGAAGAGCCCTCAAATGATCCCGAAAAAGTCCCCATATGACCCCGACGAGATTCCGCACGGATCCCGAAAACCATCCAGAAATGATGCCGGAAGGGTCCCCAAATGATCGCGAAATAGTCCCGAAATGATTCCGGAATAGTCCCGAAAATGTTCCAAAATAACCCCGACGGGATCCCGGACGAATCCCGTAAACTATACAGAAATGATCCCGGAAGGGTCCCAAAATGATCCCGAAATAGTCCCGAAAAAGTCCCGAAATTACCCCGGCGTAATCCCGGACGAATCCCAAAAACCATCCAGAAATGATGCCGGTAGGTATCCCAAATGATCCCGAAGTAGTCCCGAAATGACCTCGTCGGCATCCCGGACGGATCCCGAAAATTATCCAGAAATGATGCCGGAAAGGTCCCCAAATGAAACCCTAATAGTATCGAAATTACCCTGATGGAATCCCGGACGGATCCCGAAAACCATCCAGAAATGATGCCGAAAGGGTTCCCAAATGATCCCGTATTAGTCGCGAAAAAGTCCCGAAATGAACCCGACGGGATCCCGGACGGATCCCGAAAACCATCCAGAAATGATGCCGGAAGAGCCCCCAAATGATCCCGAAAAAGTCCCCAAATGACCCCGACGAGATCCCGGACGGATCACGAAAACCATCCAGAAATGATGCCGGAAGAGCCCCCAAATGATCCCGATAAAGTCCCCAAATGACCCCGACGAGATCCCGGACGGATCCCGAAAACCATCCAGAAATGATGCCCGAAGAGCCCCCAAATGATCCCGAAAATGTCCCCAAATGACCCCGACGAAATCCCGGACGGATCCCGAAAACCATCCAGAAATGATGCCGGAAGAACCCCCAAATGATCCCGAAAAAGTGCCCAAATGACCCCGACGAGATCCCGGACGGATCCCGAAAACCATCCAGAAATGATGCCCGAAGAGCCCCCAAATGATCCCGAAAATGTCCCCAAATGACCCCGACGAAATCCCGGACGGATCCCGAAAACCATCCAGAAATGATGCCGGAAGAACCCCCAAATGATCCCGAAAAAGTCCCCAAATGACCCCGACGAGATCCCGGACGGATCCCGAAAACCATCCAGAAATGATGCCGAATGATCCCGCATTAGTCGCGGAAAAGTCCCGAAAGGACCACGACGGGATCCCGGACGAATCCCAAAAACCATCCAGAAATGATGCCGGTAGGTATCCCAAATGATCCCGAAATAGTCCCGAAATGACCTCGTCGGCATCCCGGACGGATCCCGAAAATTATCCAGAAATGATGCCGGAAAGGTTCCCAAATGATCCGCTAATAGTCCCGAAATTACCCTAATGGGATCCCGGACGGATCCCGAAAACCATCCAGAAATGATGCCGAAAGGGTTCCCAAATGATCCCGTATTAGTCGCGAAAAAGTCCCGAAATGACCCCGACGGGATCCCGGACGGATCCCGAAAACCATCCAGAAATGATGCCGAAAGGGTTCCAAATGATCCCGTATTAGTCGCGAAAAAGTCCCGAAATGACCCCGACGGGATCCCGGACGGATCCCGAAAACCATCCAGAAATGATGCCGGATGAGCCCCAAAATGATCCCGAAAAAGTCCCCAAATGACCCCGACGAGATCCCGGACGGATCCCGAAAACTATCCAGAAATGATGCCGGAAGAGCCCCCAAATGATCCCGAAAAAGTCCCCAAATGACCCCGACGATATCCCGGACGGATCCCGAAAACCATCCAGAAATGATGCCGGAAGAGCCCTCAAATGATCCCGAAAAAGTCCCCATATGACCCCGACGAGATCCCGCACGGATCCCGAAAACCATCCAGAAATGATGCCGGAAGGGTCCCCAAATGATCGCGAAATAGTCCCGAAATGATTCCGGAATAGTCCCGAAAATGTTCCAAAATAACCCCGACGGGATCCCGGACGGATCCCGTAAACTATACAGAAATGATCCCGGAAGTGTCCCAAAATGATCCCGAAATAGTCCCGAAAAAGTCCCGAAATTACCCCGGCGTAATCCCGGACCGATCCCGAAAACCATCCAGAAATGATCCCGGAAGGGTCTCGATATGACCCTTACGGGATTACAAATAAGGTGAAGCTAATTATAAAACCATGTTAATAAGGCAGCAGGCGCATTGGAGCGAATAAAAAGTTAGATAGAAACATACAGGTAAAGCTAATAAAAGCGTGCTAATAAAAACAATTGATGGAGGGCGGATGGCGGGAGTAGAGGAGAGGACCACTGATCGTTCCTCCAAAATTGTCTAGATCTCGTTCTGTATGTACCAGATACCAAAAACTATTGATTTAGGAGAAAATTTAGATTGAGTTATAACAATTTATGGATTTTACACCAGAGGGGGAGATAAAGGGGGGCGGGCGGAGGGTGTCACTGCTTACTTTGTAGCCCTCGACTTATTTGACCCCTTGAGTCTGTGATATTGGTGAAGGCCAGTATACGTAAAGTTATAATGTGTAAAAATTATGAAAAATAATTTCTCGAAGGGTCGTGGGACCCGCACCCCTCTTTCCATGTTCGAAAAAAATTTCGCTAGTAGACTACTGTCTGTGTCCCAAATTTCATTAAAATCCGTGTAGCCATTCTGGCGTGATTCAGTCGCAAAGACGAAAAAATATAATAATTAAATTATAACTGTTCCTAGGGGGCGGGGACCACGCCCCTTTTGAAAAATATATAGCTAGTAGATCCTTCTAGACTATTGGCTATATGTGTGCAAAATTTCATCCAAATCGGTCCAGCCGTTCTTGCGTTATTGAGTCACAAAGACAAACGTCTGGACAAACATCCAAACATCCAAACATCCAAACATCTAAACATCCAAACATCTAAACATCCAAACATCCAAACATCTTAACATCCAAACTTTCCCATTTATAATATATACTAGCCTTTACCCGCGGCCCCGTCCGCAAGGAGAAAATAAAATATATGTGCTATTCACGTTAGCCTGCTTATCAAGTTGTCTGTTTAAAAATTTTTTCTGTCAATGTATTTTATTTTTTAATACAGTAAAAAAAAAGAACTAACTGAGCTGATGGGCACGCTTACATGAATAGTACAATACACTTTTTTCGAATTAAAAAAAATACATTTTGTTTCTAAGTTAAATTAATTGATATGACGGGGGTGAAAGAATTACTACTCATAGAACAAAGGTGTGAAACTACAATTAGCTAAAACCAAAAAGAAGTTTTTAAATGAAAGCAGTGTTGCTTTTTCGGGTATTTAGTTGGTTAAAATATTACAAAAATTTTAATTATAGTTGTAATAGTTCGTTACAGGATTCATTTAAAAATAGAACGAAAAAGCTGTGATATATTAAAGATAAAACATACCGAATTTTAATTACGAATAATTTGCCGTAAATCCACGGCCATGTGTGCTGAATTACCGGTTTCGAAGAGACCTAAAATGATCCCGGAAGTGTCCCTAAATGACACCAAATAGTCACGAAATGATGCCGACGGGATCCTGGACAAATCTCGAAAACTATCCAGAAATGATGCCGGAAGGGTCCCAAAATAATCCCGAAGTAGTCACGAAATGACCCTGACGGGATCCCGGACGGATCCCGAAAACCATCCAGATTTGATTCCTGAACGGTCCGCAAATGATCCCGATATAGTCCGAAAAAGTCCCGAAAAAACTCTGACGGGATCCCGGACAAATCCCGAAAATCGCCCAGAAATTATCCCGGAGGAGTCCCAAAATGATTCCGAAATAGTAGTCACGAAAAAGGCCCGAAATGACCCTGACGGGATCCCGAAAACCATCCAGAAATGACTCTGGAGGGATCCCCAAATGATCCCGGAAAAGTCCACAAATCATCCAGAATTGATCTCTGAAGGTTCCGCAAATGATCCCGAAATAGTCCCGAAAGTCACGAAAAACTCAGACCCATCCCAAAAATCATGAAGAAATTATCCTGGAAGGGTCCCAAAATTACCCCGAAATAACTCTGACGGGATCCCGGACAGATCCCGAAAATCATCCAGAACTGAGCTCTGAAACGTCCCCAAATAATCCAGAAATAGTCCGGAAAAAGTCCCGAAAAAACTCCGTCGGGATCCCGGACAGATCCCGAAAATCACCCAGAAATTATGCCGGAGGGGTCCCAAAATGATTCCGAAATAGTCCCGAAAAAGTCCCGAAATGACCTTGAGGGGATCCCAGACCGATACCGAAAACCATCCAGAATTGATCTCTAAAGGGTCCGCAATTTATCCCAGATAAAGTCGCGAAAAAACTACGAAGGGATCCCGAACAGATCCCGAAAATCATAGAGAAATTATCCCGGAAGGGTCCCAAAATGATCCCGAAATAGTCCCGAAAGGCGCGAAATAACCCTGGCGGGATCCCGGACGGATCCCGAAAACCACCCAGAAATGATCTTTAAGGGCAACTGACCCCGAAATAGTCGTGAAAAAGTCCCGAAATTACCCCGACGGGATTCCGAAAACCATCCAGAAATTATCCCTGAAGGATCCCCAAATGATCCAAGAACAGTCTCGAGACTCCCTGACATTTTCCCGAAAAAGTAAAAAAATAAACCCGACGGGATCTCGGACGGATCCCGAAAACGATCCAGAAATGATGCCGGAAGGGACCCCAAATGATCCCGAAAAATTCCCGAAATTCCCCCGATGAGATCCCGGACGGATCCCGGACCATCCAGAAATGATGCCGGTTGGTACCCCAAAATGATCCCGAAATAGGCCAGAAATGACCCCGTCGGGATCCCGGACGGATCCCTAAAAGCATACAGAAATGATGCTGGAAGGTGAAATGATCCCCTTAAAGAAAGATGAAAAATGAAATGATCCCCTTATAGTTCCGAAATGATCCTGACGGGATTCCCGACGGATCCCGGAAACTATCCAGAAATGATGCCGGAAAGGTTCCCAAGTTATCCCCAAATAGTCCCGAAATTACCCTGACGGTATCCCAGACGGATCACGAAAACCATTCGGAAATGATGGCGAAAGGGTCCCCAAATGATCCCGCATTAGTCGCGGGTTCCGAAATGACCCTGACGGGATCCCCGAAGGATCCCGGAAACTATCCAGAAATGATGCCGGAAAGGTTCCCAAGTTATCCCCAAATAGTCCCGAAATTACCCTGACGGTATCCCGGACGGATACCGAAAACCATCTAGAAAAGTGGCCGGAAGATACCCCAAATGATCCCGAAAAAGTCCTGAAATTATCCAGACGGGATCCCGGACGAATCCCGAAAACTATCCATCTAGGTACCCCAAATGATCCCGAAATGACCCCGCCGGGATAACGGGCGGATCCCGAAATAGTCCTGAAATGACCCCGACGGGACCCCGTACGGATCCCGAAAATCATCCAGAAATGATGAAGGTAGGTACCCAAATGATCCCGAAATAGTCCCGAAATAATCCCGACGGGATCCCGGACGGATCCCGAAAACCAACCAGAAATGATGCCGGTAGGTACCCCGAATGGTCCCGATATGACCCCGTCGGGATCCCGCACGGATCCCTAAAACTATCCAGAAATGATGCCGGAAAGGTCCCCAAATAACCCCCTAATAGCCCCGAAATTACGCCGACGGAATCCCGGACGGATCCGGAAACCATCCAGAAACGATGCCGGAGGAGACCCCAAATGATCCCGCTAAAGTCCCAAAATGACCCCGACAGGGTCCCGGACGGATCCCGTAAACCATCCAGAAATGATGCCGGTAGGTACCCCAAATGGTCCCGATATGACCCCGTCGGGATCCCGAACGGATCCCTAAAACTATCCAGAAATGATGCCGAAAGGGTCCCCAAATGATCCTGTATTAGTCGAGAAAAAGTTCCGAAATAACTCCGACGGGATCCCGGATGGATCCCGAAAACCATCTAGAAATGATGCCGGAAGAGACCCCAAATGATCCCGCAAAGGTCCCAAAATGACCCCGACAGGATCCCGGACGGATCCCGAAAACCATCCAGAAATGATGCCGGAGGAGACCCCAAATGATCCCGCTAAAGTCCCAAAATGACCCCGGCAGGGTCCCGGACGGATCCCGTAAACCATCCACAAATGATGCCGGAAGAGACCCCAAATGATCTCGCAAAAGTCCCAAAATGACCCCGACAGGATCCCGGACGGATCTCGTAAACCATCCAGAAATGATGCCGGAAGAGACACCAAATGATCCCGCAAAAGTCCCAAAATGACCCCGACAGGATCCCGGACGGATCCCGAAAACCATCCAGAAATGATGCCGGGAGAGACCCCAAATGATCCCGCAAAAGTCCCAAAATGACCCCGACAGGATCCCGGACGGATCCCGTAAACCATCCAGAAATGATGCCGGAAGAGAACCCAAATGATCTCGCAAAAGGCCCAAAATGACCCCGACAGGATTCCGGACGGATCCCGTAAACCATCCAGAAATGATGCCGGAAGAGACCCCAAATGATCCCGCAAAAGTCCCAAAATGACTCCGACAGGATCCCGGACGGATCCCGAAAACCATACAGAAATGATGCCGGAAGAGACCCCAAATGATCCCGCAAAAGTCTAAAAATGACCCCGACAGGATCCCGGACGGATCCTGTAAACCATCCAGAAATGATGCCGGAAGAGACCCCAAATGATCCCGCAAAAGTCCCAAAATGACCCCGACAGGATCCCGGACGGATCCCGAAAACCATCCAGAAATGATGCCGGAAGAGACCCCAAATGATCCCGCAAAAGTCTCAAAATGACCACGACAGGATCCCGGACGGATCCTGTAAACCATCCAGAAATGATGCCGGAAGAGACCCCAAATGATCCCGCAAAAGGCCCAAAATGACCCCGACAGGATCCCGGACGGATCCCGAAAACCATCCAGAAATGATGCCGGAATGGACCCCAAATGGTCCCGAAATGACACCGACGGGATCCCGGACGGATCCCGAAAACCATCCAGAAATGATGCCGGAGGAGACCCCAAATGATCCCGCAAAAGTTCCAAAATGACCCCGACAGGATCCCGGACGGATCCCGAAAACCATCCAGAAATGATGCCGGGAGAGACCCCAAATGATCCCGCAAAAGTCCCAAAATAACCCCGACAGGATCCCGGACGGATCCCGTAAACCATCCAGAAATGATGCCGGAGTAGTCCCCAAATGATCCCGCTAAAGTCCCAAAATGACCCCGACAGGGTCCCGGACGGATCCCGTAAACCATCCAGAAATGATGCCGATAAGGTCCCCGAATGATCCTGTATTAGTCGAGAAAAAATTCCGAAATGACTCCGACGGGATCCCGGACGGATCCCGAAAACCATCTAGAATTGATACCGGAAGGTACCCCAAATGATGCCGAAATAGTCCCGAAATGACATCGACGGGATCCCGGACGGATCCCGAAAACCATCTAGAAATGATGCCGGAGGAGACCCCAAATGATCCCGCTAAAGACCCAAAATGACCCCGACAGGGTTCCGTACGGATCCCGTAAACCATCCAGAAATGATGCCGGAAGAGACCCCAAATGATCCCGCAAAAGTCCCAAAATGACCCCGACAGGATCCCGGTCGGATCCCGTAAACCATCCAGAAATGATGTCGGAAGAGACCCCAAATGATCCCGCAAAAGTTCCAAAATGACCCCGACAGGATCCCGGACGGATCCCGAAAACCATCCAGAAATGATGCCGGGAGAGACCCCAAATGATCCCGCAAAAGTCCCAAAATGACCCCGACAGGATCCCGGACGGATCCCGTAAACCATCCAGAAATGATGCCGGAGGAGACCCCAAATGATCCCGCTAAAGTCCCAAAATGACCCCGACAGGGTCCAGGACGGATCCCGTAAACCATCCAGAAATGATGCCGGAAGAGACCCCAAATGATCCCGCAAAAGTCCCAAAATGACCCCGACAGGATCCCGGACGGATCCCGTAAACCATCCAGAAATGATGCCGGAAGATACCGCAAATGATCCCGCAAAAGTCCCAAAATGACCCCGACAGGATCCCGGACGGATCCCGTAAACCATCCAGAAATGATGCCGGAGGAGAACCCAAATGATCCCGCAAAAGTCCCAAAATGACCGCGACAGGATCCCGGACGGATCCCGTAAACCATTCAGAAATGATGCCGGAAGAGACCCCAAATGATCCCGCAAAAGTCCCAAAATGACCCCGACAGGATCCCGGACGGATCCCGTAAACCATCCAGAAATGATGCCGGAAGAGACCCCAAATGATCCCGCAAAAGTCCCAAAATGACGCCGACGGGATCCCGAACGGATCCCGTAAACCATCCAGAAATGATGCCGGAGGAGACCCCAAATGATCCCGCAAAAGTCTCAAAATGACCCCGACAGGATCCCGGACGGATCCCGAAAACCATCCAGAAATGATTCTGGAAGAGACCCCAAATGATCCCGCAAAAGTCCCAAAATGACCCCGACAGGATCCCGGGCGGATCCCGTAAACCATCCAGAAATGATGCCGGAAGAGACCCCAAATGATCCCGCAAAAGTCCCAAAATGACGCCGACGGGATCCCGAACGGATCCCGTAAACCATCCAGAAATGATGCCGGAGGAGACCCCAAATGATCCCGCAAAAGTCTCAAAATGACCCCGACAGGATCCCGGACGGATCCCGAAAACCATCCAGAAATGATGCTGGAAGAGACCCCAAATGATCCCGCAAAAGTCCCAAAATGACCCCGACAGGACCCCGGACGGATCCCGTAAACCATCCAGAAATGATGCCGGAAGAGACCCCAAATGATCCCGCAAAAGTCCCAAAATGACCGCGACAGGATACCGGACGGATCCCGTAAAGCATCCAAAAATGATGCCGGAAGAGACCCCAAATGATCCCGCAAAAGTCCCAAAATGACCCCGACAGGATCCCGGACGGATCCCGTAAACCATCCAGAAATGATGCCGGAAGAGACCCCAAATGATCCCGCAAAAGTCCCAAAATGACCCCGACAGGATCCCGGACGGATCCCGTAAACCATCCAGAAATGATGCCGGAAGAGACCCCAAATGATCCCGCAAAAGTCCCAAAATGACCCCGACAGGATCCCGGACGGATCCCGTAAACCATCCAGAAATGATGCCGGAAGAGACCCCAAATGATCCCGCAAAAGTCCCAAAATGACCCCGACAGGATCCCGGATGGATCCAGTAAACCATCCAGAAATGATGCCGGAAGAGACCCCAAATGATCCCGAAAAAGTCCCAAAATGACCCCGACAGGATCCCGGACGGATCCCGTAAACCATCCAGAAATGATGCCGGAGGAGACCCCAAATGATCCCGCAAAAGTCTCAAAATGACCCCGACAGGATCCCGGACGGATCCCGAAAATCATCCAGAAATGATGCTGGAAGAGACCCCAAATGATCCCGCAAAAGTCCCAAAATTACCCCGACAGGATCCCGGACGGATCCCGTAAACCATCCAGAAATGATGCCGGAGGAGACCCCAAATGATCCCGCTAAAGTCCAAAAATGACCCCGACAGGGTCCCGGACGGAGCCCGTAAACCATCCAGAAATGATGCCGGAAGAGACCCCAAATGATCCCGCAAAAGTCCCAAAATGACCCCGACAGGATCCCGGACGGATCCCGTAAACCATCCAGAAATGATGCCGGAAGAGACCCCAAATGATCCCGCAAAAGTCCCAAAATGACGCCGACGGGATCCCGGACGGATCCCGTAAACCATCCAGAAATGATGCCGGAAGAGACCCCAAATGATCCCGCAAAAGTCCCAAAATGACCCCGACAGGATCCCGGACGGATCCCGTAAACCATCCAGAAATGATGCCGGAAGAGACCCCAAATGATCCCGCAAAAGTCCCAAAATGACCCCGACAGGATCCCGGACGGATCCCGTAAACCATCCAGAAATGATGCTGGAAGAGACCCCAAATGATCCCGCAAAAGTCCCAAAATGACCCCGACAGGATCCCGTAAACCATCCAGAAATGATGCCGGAAGAGACCCCAAATGATCCCGCAAAAGTCCCAAAATGACCCCGACAGGATCCCGGACGGATCCCGTAAACCATCCAGAAATGATGCCGGAAGGGTCCCCAAATGATCGCGAAATAGTCCCGAAATGATTCCGGAATAGTCCCGAAAATGTCCCAAAATAACCCCGACGGGATCCCGGACGGATCCCGAAAACTATACAGAAGTGATACCGGAAGGGTCCCAAAATGATCCCGAAATAGTCCCGAAAAAGTCCCGAAATTACCCCGGCGTAATCCCGGACCGATACCGAAAACCATCCAGAAATGATCCCGGAGGGTCTCGATATGACCCTTACGGGATTACAAATAAGGTGAAGCTAATTATAAAACCATGTTAATAAGGCAGCAGGCGCATTGGAGCGAATAAAAAGTTACATAGAAACATACAGGTAAAGCTAATAAAAGCGTGCTAATAAAAACAATTGATGGAGGGCGGATGGCGGGAGTAGAGGAGAGGACCACTGATCGTTCCTCCAAAATTGTCTAGATCTCGTTCTGTATGTACCAGATACCAAAAACTATTGATTTAGGAGAAAATTTATACTGAGTTATAACAATTTATAGATTTTACACCAGAGGAGGAGATAAAGGGGGGGGGCGGAGGGTGTCACTGGTTACTTTGTAAGCCCTCGACTTATTTGACCCCTTGAGTCTGTGATATTGGTGAAGGCCAGTATACGTAAAGTTATAATGTGTAAAAATTATTGAAAAATAATTTCTCGAAGGGGTCGTGGGACCCCCACCCCTCTTTCCATGTTCGAAAAAAATTTCGCTAGTACACTACTGTCTGTGTCCCAAATTTCATCAAAATCCGTGTAGCTATTCTGGCGTGATTCAGTCGCAAAGACGAAAAAATATAATAATTAAATTATAACTGTTAATAGGGGGCGGGTACCACGCCCCTTTTCAAAAATATATAGTTAGTAGATCCTTCTAGACTATTGGCTATATGTGTGCAAAATTTCATCCAAATCGGTCCAGCCGTTCTTGCGTGATTGAGTCACAAAGACAAACGTCTGGACAAACATCCAAACATCCAAACATCCAAACATCTTCACATCCAAACTTTGCCATTTATAATATACTAGCCTTTACCCGCGGCCCCGTCCGCAAGGAGAAAATGAAATATGTGGGCTATTCACGTTAGCCTGCTTATAAAGTTATCTGTTTAAAATTTTTTTTCTGTCTAATGCATTTTATTTTTGTAATTGAGTAAAACAAAGAACTTTATGAGCTGATAACCTGATAGGATCCCAAAATGATAACGAAATGATCCAGAAAAAGCCACGAAATGACCCCGACGCTATCGCGGACGGATCCCGAAAACCATCCAGAAACGCCCCGGAAGTGTTTCCAAAAGCTCCCGAGTTGTCCCAAAAAAACCCAAAATGACAACGACACGATTCTAGACTTATCCAGATAACCACACAGAAATGATGCCTGAAGGGTACCAAATTGATCCCGAAATAGTCCCGAAAAAGTTCCGAAATTACCCTGACGGGCTCCCGGACGGATCTCAGAAACCATCCAGAAAATATCCAGGAAGGGTCCCTAAATTATCCCGACTAACTCCAAAAAAAGTTCCGAAATGGCTCCGAGGGGATCCACGATGGATCGCGAAAGCCATACAGAAATGATTCCGGAAGGATTCAAAAATGATCCCGAAATAGTCCGGAATTAACCCAGATGGGATCCCGCACAGAAACAGAAATGATCCCGGAAGGGTGCAAAAACTATCCCGGAAAAGTAACAAAAAATCCCGAAATGGCTCTTACGGCATCCCGGACGGATCCAGAAATGATCTCGGAAGGGTCCCCAAATGATCCCAAAATGGTCCCGAAATGACCCTGATGGATCCGGCAAACCATCAAGAAATTATGCCGAAAAGGTCCCAAAATGATCCCGAAATAATACAGAAAAAGTCACGAAACGACCCCTAGAGGATCCCCAAATGATCCCGTATTAGCCCCGAAAAGGTCCCGAAATAACCCCGACGGGATCCCGGACAAATCCCGAAAACCATCCAGAAATGATGCCGGCAGGAATCCCAAATGATTCCGTAAAAGTCCCGCATTGATTCCGACGGGATCCCGAACGGATACCGAAAATCATCCAGAAGTGACGCCGGAAAGGTCCTCAAATGATCACCTAATAGTCCCGAAATGACCCTTTAGGGGTTATGGACGGATCCCATAAACCATCCAGAAATGATCCCGATATATTCCCGAAGAAGTCCCGAAATGACCCTGACGGGATCTCGAACGCACCCCTAAATGACCCTGACGGGATCGCGGACAGATCCCGAAATCCATCCAGAAATGATCTTGGGAGGGACCCCAAATGATCGCGAAAAAGTCCCGCAATGATTCCGAGGGGATCCTGATCGGATACCGATAACCATCCAGAAGTGATGCCGGAAAGGTCCTCAAATGATCACCTAATACCAAAATGACCCTGACGGCATCCCGGACTGATCCCAAAATCCATCCAGAAATGATCTTGGGAAGGTCCCAAAATTATCCCGAAATAGTCTCGGAAAAGTTCAGAAATTACCCTGACGGGTTCCCGGACGAATCCTGAAAGCCATCTCTAAATGATCCCGAAAAAGTCCCGAAATGACCCTGACTGGACCCCGAAAGGATCCCGAAAACTATCCAGAAATGATGCCGGAAATGTCCTCAAATGATCACCTAATAGTTCCGAAAAGACCATGACGGGATCCCGAACGGATCCCGACAACTATCTAGAAATGATGCCGAAAGGGCCCGCAAATGATCCCGTATTAGTCGAGAAAAAGTCCCGAAATGACCCCGACGGGATCCCGGACGAATCCCAAAAACCATCCAGAAATGATGCCGGTAGGTATCCCAAATGAACCCGAAATAATCCCGAAATGACCTCGTCGGCATCCCGGACGGATACCGAAAATTATCCAGAAATGATGCCGGAAAGGTCCACAAATGATCCCCTAATAGTCCCGAAATTACCCTGATGGGATCCCGGACGGATCCCGAAAACCATCCAGAAATGATGCCGGAAGAGCCCCCAAATGATCCCGAAAAGTCCCCAAATGACTCCGACGATATGCCGGACGGATCCCGAAAACCATCCAGAAATGATGCCGGAAGAGCCCCCAAATGATCCCGAAAAAGTCCTCAAATGACCCCGACGAGATCCCGCACGGATCCCGAAAACCATCAAGAAATGATGCCGGAAGAGCCCCAAATGATCCCGAAAAAGTCCCCAAATGACACCGACATACTCCAGAAAAGGTTCCGAAATGGCTCCGAGGGAATCAACGACGGATCGCGAAAACCAAACAGAAATGATTCCGGAAGGGTCCCCAAATGATCCCAAAATGGTCCCGAAATGACCCTGATGGATCCGGCAAACCATCAAGAAATTATGCCGGAAGGGTCCCCAAATGATCCCGAAATAAAACAGAAAAAGTCACGAAACGACCCCTAGAGGATCCCCAAATGATCCCGTATTAGCCCCAAAAAAGTCCCAAAATGACCCTGACGGGATCCCGAAAGGATTCCGAAAACAATACAGAAATGATGCCGGAAAGGTCCTCAAATGATCCCCTAATAGTCCCGAAATGGTCCGCAATGATCCCGTATTAGTCGAAAAAAAGTCCCGAAAGGACCACGACGGGATCCCGGACGAATCCCAAAAACCATCCAGAAATGATGCCGGTAGGTATCCCAAATGATCCCGAAATAGTCCGGAAATGACCTCGTCGGCATCCCGGACGGATCCCGAAAATTATCCAGAAATGATGCCGAAAGGGTTCCCAAATGATCCCGTATTAGTCGCGAAAAAGTCCCGAAATGACCCCGACGGGATCCCGGACGGATCCCGAAAACCATCCAGAAATGATGCCGAAAGGGTTCCCAAATGATCCCGTATTAGTCGCGAAAAAGTCCCGAAATGACCCCGACGGGATCCCGGACGGATCCCGAAAACCATCCAGAAATGATGCCGGATGAGCCCCAAAATTATCCCGAAAAAGTCCCCAAATGACCCCGACGAGATCCCGGACGGATCCCGAAAACCATCCAGAAATGATGCCGGAAGAGCCCCCAAATGATCCCGAAAAAGTCCCCAAATGACCCCGACGATATCCCGGACGGATCCCGAAAACCATCCAGAAATGATGCCGGAAGAGCCCTCAAATGATCCCGAAAAAGTCCCCATATAACCCCGACGAGATCCCGCACGGATCCCGAAAACCATCCAGAAATGATGCCGGAAGGGTCCCCAAATGATCGCGAAATAGTCCCGAAATGATTCCGGAATAGTCCCGAAAATGTTCCAAAATAACCCCGACGGGATCCCGGACGGATCCCGTAAACTATACAGAAATGATCCCGGAAGGGTCCCAAAATGATCCCGAAATAGTCCCGAAAAAGTCCCGAAATTACCCCGGCGTAATCCCGGACCGATCCCGAAAACCATCCAGAAATGATCCCGGAAGGGTCTCGATATGACCCTTACGGGATTACAAATAAGGTGAAGCTAATTATAAAACCATGTTAATAAGGCAGCAGGCGCATTGGAGCGAATAAAAAGTTAGATAGAAACATACAGGTAAAGCTAATAAAAGCGTGCTAATAAAAACAACTGATGGAGGGCGGATGGCGGGAGTAGAGGAGAGGACCACTGATCGTTCCTCCAAAATTGTCTAGATCTCGTTCTGTATGTACCAGATACCAAAAACTATTGATTTAGGAGAAAATTTAGATTGAGTTATAACAATTTATGGATTTTACACCAGAGGGGGAGATAAAGGGGGGCGGGCGGAGGGTGTCACTGCTTACTTTGTAAGCCCTCGACTTATTTGACCCCTTGAGTCTGTGATATTGGTGAAGGCCAGTATACGTAAAGTTATAATGTGTAAAAATTTTGAAAAATAATTTCTCGAAGGGTCGTGGGACCCCCACCCCTCTTTCCATGTTCGAAAAAAATTTCGCTAGTACACTACTGTCTGTGTCCCAAATTTCATCAAAATCCGTGTAGCTATTCTGGCGTGATTCAGTCGCAAAGACGAAAAAATATAGTAATTAAATTATAACTGTTAATAGGGGGCGGGTACCACGCCCCTTTTCAAAAATATATAGTTAGTAGATCCTTCTAGACTATTGGCTATATGTGTGCAAAATTTCATCCAAATCGGTCCAGCCGTTCTTGCGTGATTGAGTCACAAAGACAAACGTCTGGACAAACATCCAAACATCCAAACATCCAAACATCCAAACATCTTCACATCCAAACTTTGCCATTCATAATATACTAGCCTTTACCCGCGGCCCCGTCCGCAAGGAGAAAATGAAATATGTGGGCTATTCACGTTAGCCTGCTTATAAAGTTATCTGTTTAAAATTTTTTTTCTGTCTAATGCATTTTATTTTTGTAATTGAGTAAAAAAAAGAACTTTATGAGCTGATAACCTGATAGGATCCCAAAATGATAACGAAATTATCCAGAAAAAGCCACGAAATGACCCCGACGCTATCGCGGACGGATCCCGAAAACCATCCAGAAACGCCCCGGAAGTGTTTCCAAAAGTTCCCGAGTTGTCCCAAAAAAACCCGAAATGACAACGACACGATTCTAGACTTATCCAGATAACCACACAGAAATGATGCCTGAAGGGTACCAAATTGATCCCGAAATAGTCCCGAAAAAGTTCCGAAATTACCCTGACGGGCTCCCGGACGGATCTCAGAAACCATCCAGAAAATATCCAGGAAGGGTCCCTAAATTATCCCGACTAACTCCAAAAAAAGTTCCGAAATGGCTCCGAGGGGATCCACGATGGATCGCGAAAGCCATACAGAAATGATTCCGGAAGGATTCCAAAATGATCCCGAAATAGTCCGGAATTGACCCAGATGGGATCCCGCACAGAAACAGAAATTATCCCGGAAGGGTGCAAAAACTATCCCGGAAAAGTAACAAAAAATCCCGAAATGGCTCTTACGGCATCCCGGACGGATCCAGAAATGATCTCGGAAGGGTCCCCAAATGATCCCAAAATGGTCCCGAAATGACCCTGATGGATCCGGCAAACCATCAAGAAATTATGCCGAAAAGGTCCCAAAATGATCCCGAAATAATACAGAAAAAGTCACGAAACGACCCCTAGAGGATCCCCAAATGATCCCGTATTAGCCCCGAAAAGGTCCCGAAATAACCCCGACGGGATCCCGGACAAATCCCGAAAACCATCCAGAAATGATGCCGGCAGGAATCCCAAATGATTCCGTAAAAGTCCCGCATTGATTCCGACGGGATCCCGAACGGATACCGAAAATCATCCAGAAGTGACGCCGGAAAGGTCCTCAAATGATCACCTAATAGTCCCGAAATGACCCTTAAGGGGTTATGGACGGATCCCATAAACCATCCAGAAATGATCCCGATATATTCCCGAAGAAGTCCCGAAATGACCCTGACGGGATCTCGAACGCACCCCTAAATGACCCTGACGGGATCGCGGACAGATCCCGAAATCCATCCAGAAATTATCTTGGGAGGGACCCCAAATGATCCCGAAAAAGTCACGCAATGATTCCGAGGGGATCCTGATCGGATACCGATAACCATCCAGAAGCGATGCCGGAAAGGTCCTCAAATGATCACCTAATACCAAAATGACCCTGACGGCATCCCGGACTGATCCCAAAATCCATCCAGAAATGATCTTGGGAAGGTCCCAAAATTATCCCGAAATAGTCTCGGAAAAGTTCAGAAATTACCCTGACGGGTTCCCGGACGAATCCTGAAAGCCATCTCTAAATGATCCCGAAAAAGTCCCGAAATGACCCTGACTGGACCCCGAAAGGATCCCGAAAACTATCCAGAAATGATGCCGGAAATGTCCTCAAATGATCACCTAATAGTTCCGAAAAGACCCTGACGGGATCCCGAACGGATCCCGACAACTATCTAGAAATGATGCCGAAAGGGCCCGCAAATGATCCCGTATTAGTCGAGAAAAAGTCCCGAAATGACCCCGACGGGATCCCGGACGAATCCCAAAAACCATCCAGAAATGATGCCGGTAGGTATCCCAAATGAACCCGAAATAATCCCGAAATGACCTCGTCGGCATCCCGGACGGATACCGAAAATTATCCAGAAATGATGCCGGAAAGGTCCACAAATGATCCCCTAATAGTCCCGAAATTACCCTGATGGGATCCCGGACGGATCCCGAAAACCATCCAGAAATGATGCCGGAAGAGCCCCCAAATGATCCCGAAAAGTCCCCAAATGACCCCGACGATATGCCGGACGGATCCCGAAAACCATCCAGAAATGATGCCGGAAGAGCCCCCAAATGATCCCGAAAAAGTCCTCAAATGACCCCGACGAGATCCCGCACGGATCCCGAAAACCATCAAGAAATGATGCCGGAAGAGCCCCAAATGATCCCGAAAAAGTCCCCAAATGACACCGACATACTCCAGAAAAGGTTCCGAAATGGCTCCGAGGGAATCAACGACGGATCGCGAAAACCAAACAGAAATGATTCCGGAAGGGTCCCCAAATGATCCCAAAATGGTCCCGAAATGACCCTGATGGATCCGGCAAACCATCAAGAAATTATGCCGGAAGGGTCCCCAAATGATCCCGAAATAAAACAGAAAAAGTCACGAAACGACCCCTAGAGGATCCCCAAATGATCCCGTATTAGCCCCAAAAAAGTCCCAAAATGACCCTGACGGGATCCCGAAAGGATTCCGAAAACAATACAGAAATGATGCCGGAAAGGTCCTCAAATGATCCCCTAATAGTCCCGAAATGACCGTGACGGGATCCCGACAACTATCCAGAAATGATGCCGAAAGGGTCCGCAAATGATCCCGTATTAGTCGAAAAAAAGTCCCGAAAGGACCACGACGGGATCCCGGACGAATCCCAAAAACCATCCAGAAATGATGCCGGTAGGTATCCCAAATGATCCCGAAATAGTCCGGAAATGACCTCGTCGGCATCCCGGACGGATCCCGAAAATTATCCAGAAATGATGCCGAAAGGGTTCCCAAATTATCCCGTATTAGTCGCGAAAAAGTCCCGAAATGACCCCGACGGGATCCCGGACGGATCCCGAAAACCATCCAGAAATGATGCCGAAAGGGTTCCCAAATGATCCCGTATTAGTCGCGAAAAAGTCCCGAAATGACCCCGACGGGATCCCGGACGGATCCCGAAAACCATCCAGAAATGATGCCGGATGAGCCCCAAAATTATCCCGAAAAAGTCCCCAAATGACCCCGACGAGATCCCGGACGGATCCCGAACACCATCCAGAAATGATGCCGGAAGAGCCCCCAAATGATCCCGAAAAAGTCCCCAAATGACCCCGACGATATCCCGGACGGATCCCGAAAACCATCCAGAAATGATGCCGGAAGAGCCCTCAAATGATCCCGAAAAAGTCCCGGACGGATCCCGTAAACTATACAGAAATGATCCCGGAAGGTCCCAAAATGATCCCGAAATAGTCCCGAAAAAGTCCCGAAATTACCCCGGCGTAATCCCGGACCGATCCCGAAAACCATCCAGAAATGATCCCGGAAGGGTCTCGATATGACCCTTACGGGATTACAAATAAGGTGAAGCTAATTATAAAACCATGTTAATAAGGCAGCAGGCGCATTGGAGCGAATAAAAAGTTAGATAGAAACATACAGGTAAAGCTAATAAAAGCGTGCTAATAAAAACAACTGATGGAGGGCGGATGGCGGGAGTAGAGGAGAGGACCACTGATCGTTCCTCCAAAATTGTCTAGATCTCGTTCTGTATGTACCAGATACCAAAAACTATTGATTTAGGAGAAAATTTAGATTGAGTTATAACAATTTATGGATTTTACACCAGAGGGGGAGATAAAGGGGGCGGGCGGAGGGTGTCACTGCTTACTTTGTAAGCCCTCGACTTATTTGACCCCTTGAGTCTGTGATATTGGTGAAGGCCAGTATACGTAAAGTTATAATGTGTAAAAATTATGAAAAATAATTTCTCGAAGGGTCGTGGGACCCACACCCCTCTTTCCATGTTCGAAACAAATTTCGCTAGTAGACTACTGTCTGTGTCCCAAATTTCATCAAAATCCGTGTAGCCATTCTGGCGTGATTCAGTCGCAAAGACGAAAAAATATAATAATTAAATTATAACTGTTCCTAGGGGGCGGGGACCACGCCCCTTTTGAAAAATATATAGCTAGTAGATCCTTCTAGACTATTGGCTATATGTGTGCAAAATTTCATCCAAATCGGTCCAGCCGTTCTTGCGTTATTGAGTCACAAAGACAAACGTCTGGACAAACATCCAAACATCCAAACATCCAAACATCTAAACATCCAAACATCCAAACATCCAAACATCTTAACATCCAAACTTTCCCATTTATAATATATATTAGATTAGATTAGATATTAGATTAGATTAGAAGATAATATTAGATATTAGATATTAGACTAGTAAGTTCTGGAATTAGAAAAGCCTAGAATTATGCAACGAGGAGGTCAGTATAAAAGGGCGACAACAGTGGAGGCGAGAGATCAGTTTCATTTAAGCTATCAGTCAGTTTGGTTACTAAGCAAGCTAGTTGCAAAGTATAAGTGTTATTGTGAAGTACTTTAATAAAGGCCATTTTTCCATTATTTAATATTGGAGTTATTTATTCAACAGTTTAGCGATACGAACGTTAGCAGAAGATTGCAAATAAGGGGAATTTCAGTAAATTCGTTACAATTGGTGTCAGAAGAGGAATTGTTGAATAAATTCCGAAGACTTCGAATAAAACTTGGACATGCCAAAGTTAAGTGAATTGAAGATCCAGCAACTGAAGAAGGAGTTGGAGAACCGTAGATTGAATACAACCGGCATTAAACTAGAACTTCAGGAACGACTACGACAGGCAATGGAATTAGAAGAAATTCACGTGGAAGAGTATGTATTTCATCTTGATGGCGAGGAAACAACAAAAATGGAAGAGACAGTTACGAGTACAGATTTGAACATGATTTTGGCTGCAATATCTGCACAAACATCGACAGTAACATCAATGTCGTCACAAATTTCAGAAATGTCGTCAGAAATAACATCGAAGATTGAAGCACAAGAAACGCGTATGTCAGAAATGTCCACACAGATTACATCCAAGATGGAAACTCAGCTGGAATCGTAGGAGAACCGTATAACAGCGAAGATTGAATATCTTCGAATATCCGAAATGTCGGCGCAAATTTCAGCACAGATATCATCGCAGATCTCTGCTCAACTGGAAGAGCAAGAAGGACGTATTTCCTCGAAATTGGAGGCGCAAGATACAAAAATTTTACAGTTTGAGGAAAAAATCGAGGCCGAGGTGGATGCTTTGAGAGGACGTATCGAGCAGGTGCAAGTGAATCGCCCAGCAGTAATCCAAAGGTAAAAACACCATCCTTTGACGGTTCTGTTCCTTTCCAGGTCTTCAAGCTACAGTTTGAGAAGACCGGAGCCGAACAACTGGAATGCGGAAGATAAAGTTGCTGCACTGTTCGTGGCATTGAAAGGGCCTGCAGCGGAAATCTTACAGACGATTCCAGAGTACGAACGGAACAGTTATGAAGCATTGATGGCTGCTGTAGAACGACGTTATGGAAGCAATCATAGAAAAAAGATATTCCAAATTGAGTTGCAAAACCGCTACCAAAAAGCAAATGGGACATTGCAGGAGTTTGCTTCAGATATTGAAAGATTTGCTCATCTTGCAAATGCGGACGCACCCGTGGAATACACTGAAAGGGTAAAAATCCATAGCTTCATAAATGGCATACGAGATGTGGAAACGATGCGGGCTACATAAGCGAATCCAAAACTAACATTTGTTGAAACGGTATCGCATGCACTGACTCAGGAAACAGCGTCGCTTCTGTGTAAGCCAGTATTCAAAGCACGCGTAGCACGTATTGCACGTAGACGCAATATTGGAGGCGCTGAAAGGATCGTAAAAGCGGAGTGAAAAAGTTATCAAATGCTTCAAATGCGGGAAGCCCGGTCACATTGCACGTCATTGCGATCTTGGTCATGGTAGTTCCAACTTGGGTGGCCGTAAACGCAAAGCTGGAATCAAGCAGTCTTACCGTCAGAGGGAATGTGGATGGCAAGGGGCGTGTACTGACTGTAGATACGGGCGCACCTCATTCCTTGATTCGATCTGATTTAGTCAACAGGAGAGTAAAACCGTTACCTGGAGCAAGGTTGCGTACGGTCACAGGCGAGTATAAACAAGTACAGGGAGAAGTGATATGTGAAGTCCTAATTGGGAAGGTCATGGTTCTACACAAATTCGTTGTGGCAGAGATCATTGATGAAGTCATATTGGGAGTGGACTTCTTAGTTGACCATGACATCAGGATCGATATGCCAAGAAAGATTATGCGCTATGAGAACCAGGATGTGCCACTTAACTTCAGTTTGGAAGAAGGGTTCAGCAGTAATCGAGTGCTGGTGAAAGAGATTCGACAAAAACCGCAAAAGTCAAAGGCAGCAGATCGAGCAAGGGTTGATGGAACGAATGGGGCAAACAAATCAAAACCGAACGTACCTGTGAGAGAAACACTGGCGTTGAAAAACCCTAACGGACGTACTAAAACGAGGGAAAGAATTTCGTAGAAAGAATGCAAGGGTGGTTTCAAGCCAGGGCGCACTACTGTTGTGAAGCGTCGGAACGATACTGATTATGCAAAGCAAATCTGTCCAGCGCAAGCTCTACGAAGTAGTTCATTGGCCAAACAACAGAGTGTGAAGGAACGAACCAGGGTATTGAGTAGTACGATGAAACACAGGTACGACGAGAACAATAATTCGAAAGGTTTCTTGGAGGGAGATTTGGTACTGTTATACAACCCTCACCAACGGAAAGGTGTTCCATCCAAATTTTGGTGCAGTTGGGAAGGCCCGTACAAAGTTGTGAAGAAGATCAGTGACACCATCTACCGCATACAAACCATTGAGAAACCACGAAGTAGAAGAGTGGTACATTTGGAGATGCTAGCAGCGTTTAGATCGAGAGATTTGTCTGATCGGGACGATCAGACTTAGGTGGAGGGCAGTGTTACGAATGTTAGCAACACTAAGGGGTACTGCCATCTCTAGGCCGATGCTAAGCAGTGATGTGAATTCACATCAATACACATACGCGTGCACGCGGCGGAGAAGCAAAGCACAAGCACATACAGATATCTTATCTGAAATGATCCTAAAGGTATGCAATTGTGATTGTGGAAGTGTCGCTCACACATACAAGCGCATGGGGTATGAGAGAAGCTATAAAAATTATACATCTGTAGTTGTAGCTGAGAAATTTCATATTTCATATTTCATATCTTTATTAAGTCAAATGGTAACAACCTTACTGACTAGATTACAGGTTAACTTAGTACTATTTTAACAATTTTAAAGTAAGATTTACTGAGATAAGTAATAGGACTCAATGCGTGCCTTAAACAGAGACCTTGGCATGGCAAAGTCCAGGTCAAGGCTTCTGGATAGGCGATTAAATTCTACAAGACCTCTTATAAGAGGTGCGAAACTGAAGTAATTCGAACGCAGCACTTCAACGCGGAATGTACTGTGAAAGCGGAGAGCTCTGTTAGGGACATTGAAATTCAACTGCCCAAGTAGTTCTGAGCAGTCAATGGCACCGGATATTATGTCAAAAATAAACATTACGTTTTGAACAAGACGTCTAACTTCAAGTGGCAAGACATTGATAAGCATGCATCTTGCATTGTAGGGTGGCAGGGGATTAACAAAGTGCAGAGGTTGAAGAGCAAATCGTATGAACTTGCGCTGAATTCTTTCAATTCTTAAAGAGTGTGAGGAGTATATGGGATTCCAGATGACTGATGCATACTCTAACTTGGAACGCACTAAGGCATTGTATAAGATTTTCCTGGTATATGGGTCCTTGAAATCCTTGGCATATCGTCGCAAGAAAGCTAAGTTGGTATAAGCCTTTGGTATGAGAAAGTTTACATGATTACAAAAAGTAAAAGATGAGTCAAAAATTACGCCAAGATCGCGAAACTCATTAATTGACGCAAGAGTTACATTTGAAATCGAGTACGCGAATGAAACCACATTCGTAGACTTAGTATACGTCATGTGGCAGCATTTACTAATATTGAGTCGCAGATTATTTTGACAGGCCCAATTATTTATAGCATTCAGATCTTCTTGCAGACGCAATGCATCAGAAGTACAGGAGATTCTCCTAAAGAGTTTTAAGTCGTCAGCATAAAGCAAATAATTCGAATTGTTTATGCATGAGCCAACATCATTAATAAACATTAAGAACAAAATAGGACCAAGGATGCTACCTTGTGGTACACCCGAAGTTGCTGAGAATTCATAAGACTTAGTTCTCTCGATTTCAACAAAAGATATTCTATTTTCCAAATAGGACTTCACCCACGACAGAAAGCTTGAGTGAAAGCCCATGTTTTCAAGTTTCCACAGAAGTAATTTGTGCGAAACTGTGTCAAAAGCCTTGGAAAAATCCGTATATATGGTGTCAACTTGACATCCATCCTTAAACGCAGAGACACAAAACTGAGAGAAAACAGCCTGATTTGTAGTAGTCGAACGTCCCGCAATGAAACCATGCTGACATGGATCGACTATTTTATTTATAGCGAATGATACTTTGTTTTTAACTACCTTTTCAAAAAGTTTTGAACATGTTGACAGTTTGGATATTGGCCTATAATTCTTTACTTCATTTTTATTGCCTGACTTGAAGATAGGAGTGATAGACACCAGCTTCCAGCGATCAACAAAAACTCCAGACGATAGCGAAATATTGAAAATGTGGCACAGTGGCACACAAAGAGAAATACTACATTTCTTAAAAAAAAAAGAGGACAATCCATCAATATCATTTTTGATTGAGGTCTGTAAGGAGGATACACCCAAGATAATATCGGTCTCAGACAAGGACAGAGACCCAAAGTCTAAAGGTTTGGGGCTATCAGTAAGATACCTGTTATCAAAGTTATCGGCCTCAACAACAAACGTAGATTTGAAAAAATCAGCAAAAAGATTTGCCGAATCGACCAAACTGTTGGAGCAAATGTCATTAAATTTGACACAGGTAGGTATATTAGAACAACCTTTCTTTGAACGAACATAGTTCCAAAAAGATTTAGGATTAACTTTCAACTCATCTTCAACTCTAGAAACGTATTTGTTGTACAAAAACTTATCAAGAATATTGAACTGCGTCATATAGGAAGTATACCGATCTTTAAAAACAGTATCGCTGGTATCCTTGTATAATTTAAAGTACTTATTTCTTTGATTTTTCAACTTTTTCAACCTAGTATTGTACCAGGGTAGTTTGTGAACTTTAACTGGTAGGAGAGAAAGATTCCTACTGAATATGTCAGCCATCTTTACCAGAAAAATGTCGAAACATTCAGTTGCATTTTTAGCAAAGAAAATAGATGTCCAGTCTATTTCAGATATGAGAGAGAGAGTTTAAGGATTCAAATGCAACCATTTCAATCGAACAGCTAAGCTAAGATTTGCGTTTGAATTGCTACCTACGACAATGGTGGGTGCTTTTATGAACTTATTTGACGTATTATTATTATTGTTAGATGCTAAGCTAGAATTATTAATAGATGTTAGGTTAGTAGCGACTGATCCCTGACGGCCAAAGGCTACAACCCTGGAATACCCAGTTTTATTATTGGCAGGTGCAGCAGAACTGATATTTGCATCACTAGAAGAACAAGCGGCAGCGCCACTAAAAGAACTGGATGAGGAAGACAACAATAGCACAATGAACATTTGGCACAGCTGAGTTGTTGTTAGTGCTATCATCTGTTGGTTGTTTTGTATTTTCTGTCGTATCATCTTCGCAAGTTGATTTGCTTGTTACGCCTGACTGAATTGCTTTTGCATTTTCGAGAGAGGCTGCCTGTATTGTTTTCGCAGCCTTAACAGCTTTCGAGTTAATTTTGCTTGTAGAGCCAGCCAACTCATTGCCTTTGCCTTTGCCCTTTTTTTTTGTTGTAGGCTGTTTTGTTGCAGATTTTGTTTGCTTATTGCTGTCCGCAGCACTAGTGAGAATGGATTTGATATCACTAGCAACTGTAGCAACAATACTGCCAAGATTTTTCATTTCAGAACTCATCGTAGAGATTATACCATTTTTATCTTCTATGACTGAGTATAATGAGCGAATTTCAGCTGATAAAGAAACACACTTTAGTGATAATTGAGAGTTTTCACATTTTAGAGCATCCATGGTCGATAGTATACGAGCGTTATCACAACGTAGGTCGGCAATGCTTTTAACAATACCACTTAAATAATCATTGCGTTCAACATTGTTAACGATAGTGGGGAGAGCAGTAGGTGGCGGCGTACGAATAGACGCGCGTCGCTCAACCGAACACACTTTGCAGAAATAAAGTTTGTTTGACGAAATGAGAAAATCAAGATCATCCGTCGACATGTTGACACACTTCAAATGAAAGAGGTCATTGCACTTAGCACACAACACTTTCAGTTGGCCTCTTTCAACCTTTTGTCCACATTCGCACGGCATAATGATATTTAATGATAACACTTTGCCACTATTAATTTAATTTTATTATATCATGTTCCTTTGTAACATTTAAATAATACTTTCAGGATTGAAATCCACAACAAAAGTCACTATCTCAATGTGGCAGTAGGCACAAATTATTAACATTTGTTAAGTGAACAATTAAAAATTGCACATAAATACGGAGCGAAAATAAACACGTCCGTATCGCTTGACGACTGTATTACAAAAAAATTTATAACTAGTAAGTTCTGGAATTAGAAAAGCCTAGAAATATGCAACGAGGAGGTCGGACAGTATAAAAGGGCGACAACAGCGGAGGCGAGAGATCAGTTTCATTTAAGCTATCAGTCAGTTTGGTTATTAAGCAAGCTAGTTGCAAAGTATAAGTGTTATTGTGAAGTACTTTAATAAAGGCCATTTTTCCATTATTCACTATTGGAGTTATTTATTCAACAGTTTAGTGATTCGAGCCTTGGTAGAGGATTGCGAATAAGGGGAATTGCAGTAAAGTCGTTACAATATATTGGCAGTGTGTATATTAAATATTTTGCTGCTAAAAAAATTATTAATATTTCAATGAATTTTAAGATGAGATCATTCTTTTTTTCAACTGATAATTGTTGAAATAGAAAAAAATATACTTTTTGTAATTGATATTAGAGAAAAATTGCAAAGTTAACAAACGGCGATGGTGACTAGGACATGTTTCTGAATTTCACTTCTTCTTAGGAGCTGAGTATTGAACTCGAAATCTCCAATATTCATACTTTATACTAGTGGAAAGGCAGATCCCTTAAACCACTCAGCTATAAAAATCCGATGTTACTAATCTGTTAGCAAATAATCAGGTTTTTTGTGTTTTTCATATATATAAAAAGTGGGCGTGGTTATCATCCGATTTTGCTCACTTTCAATACCAATATATTCTGGGTCCAGATAAGCTCGTGTGCAAAATTTTGTGAAGATATTTCAATATTTACACAAGTTATCGTGTTAATGGACAGACGGACGGACGAAGGGACGGACATGGCTCAATAAAATTTTTATACTCAGTTGAGCAGAGCTCACAGAGTATATTAACTTTGATGGGATAACGGTTGGTTGTACAGGTATAAAGGAATCGAGATAGATATAGACTTCCATATATCAAAATCATCAGTATCGAAAAAATATTTGATTGAAGTATGTCCGTCCGTCCGTCTGTCCGTTAACACGATAACTTGAGTAAATTTTGAGGTATCTTGATGAAATTTGGTGTGTAGGTTCCTGGGCACTCATCTCAGATCGCTTTTTAAAATGAACGATATCGGACTATAACCACACCCACTTTTTCGATATCGAAAATTTCGAAAAACCGAAAAAATGCGATAATTCATTGCCAAAGACGGATAAAGCGATGAAACTTGGTAGGTGGGTTGACCTCATGACGCAGAATAGAAAATTAGTAAAATTTTGGACAATGGGCGTGGCACCGCCCGCTTTTAAAAGGAGGTAATTTAAAAGTTTTGCAAGCTGTAATTTGGCAGTCATTGAAGATATCATGATGAAATTTGGCAGGAACGTTACTCCTTTTACTATATGTGTGCTGAATAAAAAAAAAATTTTAAAGTCAAATTTTAACAAAAAATTTAATATCTTTACAGTATATAAGTAAATTGTGTCGAAATTCCAATCCAGTAATAATATGGTGCAACAAAATACAAAAATAAAAGAAAATTTCAAAATGGTTGTGGCTCCGCCCTTTTTCACTTAATTTGTCTAGAATACTTTTAATTCCATAAGTCGAACAAAAATTTACCAATCCTTGTGAAATTTGGTAGGGGCATAGATCCTATGACGATAATTGTTTTCTGTGAAAATGGGCGAAATCGATAGAAGCTATGCCCAGTTTTTTACACAGTCATCGGTCTGTTCTTCCGCTAGGCCGTTAACACGATAACATGAGCAAAAATCGATATATCTCTATTGAACTCAGTTTGCGTACTTATCTGAACTCACTTTATCTTGGTACAGAAAATGGCCGAAATCCGACTATAACCGCGCCCACTTTTTCGAAATCCAAAATTACGAAAAATGAAAAAAATTCCATAATTCTATACCAAATATGAAAACAGGGATGAAACATGCTAATTTGACTGGTATATTGACGCAAAAAATAACTTTAGAAAAAACTTTGTAAAACGGGTGTGACACCTACTATATTAAGTAGAAAAAAATGAAAAAGTTCTGCAGGGCGCAATCAAAAGCCCTTGGAATCTTGGCAGGAATACTGTTCGTGATATTACATATTGTAACGAATGTTAGCAGCACTGAGCGATGCTATCGTCTCTAAGCCGATGCTAAGCAGTGACGTGAATTCACATCCATAGATCAATCATTATGTATCTACATAAATGAAACAATAATTGCGTCTACACATATGTACCATGTACGTATACGAGCAGCGGAGAGTCAATGCACAAACACATGCATATATCTGAGATACTCCTGAAAGTATGCAATGAGAAAAACTATAAAAATCATGCAATTGTAGTTACAGCTGAGAAGTTTGAGAGCTGCTGGACTAGTAGATTCTGGAAGCGCCTAGAAGATGCGAACGTTGAAATCCGAGAGTATAAAAGGCGGCAATTGTAGAAGCGCTGGAATTCAGTTTGATTTGATATTTCGATTAAGACGCTATCTAGCGAGAAAGAGCAGTATTATTTTGAATAGTAGTAGAGTTTCATTTGAGCTATCAATCAGCTTGGTTAAAGCAAGCTATTCGTTGCACATTTTTAGCGTTATTGTGAAGTACTTTAATAAAGGCCATTTTGCATTATTACGTATTGGAGTTATTTATTCAACAGTTTAGAGATTCGAACTCAGCAGAAGATTGCAAATAATGGAAGCGCAAGAGGCACGTATAACAGAAATGTCATCACAAATATCAACAAATATGGCATCCCAACTGGAATCGCAAGATACACGCATAACATACAAGATGGAAAGCTGGAATCGCAGGAGAACCGTATAACAGCGAAGATTGAAGCACAGGAGGCACGTATTTCAGAAATGTCATCGCAAATGTCATCTCAACTGGAAGAGCAGAAGACATATATGGCATCCCAGCTGGAATCACATGAGACACGTATTTCAGAAATGTCGACACAGATTACATCAAAGATGGAAACACAACTGAAAGAGCAAGAGGCACGTATATCATCAAAACTCGAAGCGCGTATGGACGAGAAAATAACGCAGTTTGAAGAAAAATTCGCGGCAGAGGTGGATGCGTTG
Source organism: Eurosta solidaginis (assembly GCF_040869045.1). NCBI lineage: Eukaryota > Metazoa > Arthropoda > Insecta > Diptera > Tephritidae > Eurosta > Eurosta solidaginis. The sequence continues at coordinate 195,195,437 of NC_090321.1, forward strand.
AGAGGTCGTATACAGGAATTGCAACTTAATCGGCCGGCTGCTTCAGCGAGTAATACGAAGGTAAAAACTCCATCTTTTGACGGTTCTATTCCTTTCCAGGTCTTCAAGCTACAGTTTGAGAAGACCGCAGCAGTGAACAACTGGAATGCTGAAGATAAAGTTGCTGCACTCTTCGTAGCATTGAAAGGACCAGCTGCCGAAATCTTACAGACTATTCCAGAGTACGAACGGAACAGCTATGAAGCATTGATGGCCGCTGTCGAGAGACGTTATGGAAGCGAGCATAGAAAACAGATATTCCAAATTGAGTTGAAAAACCGTCACCAAAGAGCGAATGAGACTTTGCAGGAGTTTGCCTCGGATGTTGAAAGGTTGGCACATTTGGCAAATGCGGACGCACCCGTGGAGTACACCGAGAGGGTAAAAATCCAGAGTTTTATAAATGGCATACGGTACGTAGAAACGAAGCGAGCGACATATGCAAACCCAAAACCTATATTCGCAGAAACGATATCCAATGCACTGACTCAAGAAACAGCATTTCTTCTGTGTAAGCCAGTTTACAAAGCACGCCGTGTGGAGGTAGAAAGGCTAGAGTGGGTAGAGGCAATATTGGAGGCGCTGAAAGGATCGCAAAAGCAGAGTGAAAAAGTTATCAAATGTTTCAAATGCGGGAAGTACGGTCACATTTCCCGTCATTGCGATCTTGATCCTAGTAGTTCCAACAATGTGGGTGGCCGTAAACGCAAAGCTGGAGGAGATGAGCAAGAGCGAGTAAGAGGTAGAGATCGAGAGCTAGATCCAGCTATTGAATGCCCTGTGATATCTGTGTTGCAAATTGGTAGAAAATCGAGCAGTCTTACCGTCAGAGGGAATGTGGATGGCAAAGAACATGTACTGACTGTAGATACGGGTTCAGGGTTAGTAGTAATCGAGTATTGGTGGAGAAGACTCGACAAAGGCCACGAAAGTCAAAAGAAAAGGTTGATGGATCGAATGTGCCAAATAAACCGAAATTAAAAGTACCTGCGAGAAAAAGACCGGCATCGACAAAACCTAATGGACGCACTAAAATGACTGAAAGAATTTTTCAGATGGAATGCAAGGGTGGTTTCAAGCCAGCGCGCACTACTGTTGTGAAACGTCCAGACGATAATGATGATCAAGTCAAGTGCAAGCTCGGCGAAAAAGTTCATTGGACAAACAACAGAGTGCGAGGGAACGATCAAGACAAATGAGTAGTAAGATGAAACGCAGGTACAATCAGAACAAAAATTCGGAAGGTTTCTTGGAGAGAGATTTGGTACTGTTATACAACCCTCACCGGCGGAAAGGTGTTCCATCCAAGATTCGGTGCAGTTGGGATGGCCCGTACAAAATTGTGAAGAAGATCAGTGATACCATCTATCGCATACAAACCACTGGGAAACCACGGATTAGAAGAGTGGTTCATTTGGAAAGGATGGCAGCGTATAGATCGCGAGATTTGTCTGATCGGGACGATCAGACTTAGGTGGAGGGCAGTGTAACGAATGTTAGCAGCACTGAGCGATGCTATCGTCTCTAAGCCGATGCTAAGCAGTGACGTGAATTCACATCCATAGATCAATCATTATGTATATCTACATAAACGAAACAATAATTGCGTCTACACATATGTACCATGTACGTATACGAGCAGCGGAGAGTCAATGCACAAACACATGCATATATCTGAGATACTCCTGAAAGTATGCAATGAGAAAAACTATAAAAATCATACAATTGTAGTTACAGCTGAGAAGTTTGAGAGCTGCTGGACTAGTAGATTCTGGAAGCAAATAGAAGATGCGAACGTTGAAATCCGAGAGTAGAAAAGGCGGAAATTGTGGAGGCGCTGGAATTCAGTTTGATTTGAGATTTCGATTAAGACGCTATCTAGCGAGCAAGAGCAGTATTATTTTGAATAGTAGAGTTTCATTTGAGCTATCAATCAGTTTGGTTATTAAGCAAGATATTCGTTGCACAGTTTGAGCGTTATTGTGAAGTACTTTAATAAAGGCCATTTTGCATTATTACGTATTGGAGTTATTTATTCAACAGTTTAGTGATTCGAACTCAGCAGAAGATTGCAAATAAGAGGATTTGCAAGCACATTCGTTACAATATATATATAAATTAGCGGTACCCGACAGATGATGTTCTGGGTCACCCTGGTCCACATTTTGGTCGATATCTCGAAAACGCCTTCACATATACAACTAGGGGCCACTTCCTTTTAAAACCCTCATTAATACCTTTAATTTGATACCCATATCGTACAAACACATTATAGAGTCACCCCTGGTCCACCTATATGGCGATATATAGAAAAAGCGTCCACATATAGAACTAAGGCCCACTCCCTTTTAAAATACTCATTAACACCATTCATTTCATACCCATATAGTACAAACACATTCTAGAGTCACCCCTGGTCCACCTTTAGAACTATGGCCGACTCTTTTTTAAAATACTGTTTAATAATTGTTTTTGTTTTTATCGGCCTATTGATAAATCATTCAAGGTACGAATCGAGCTCAAGGCCAGAACAATAATTTTTTTCTAATGATAATTATTGTTATTTTTTAATTTTTCGAAATTTGAAAAATTGTATTTTGTTTTTGGAATAGTAAGTAGACAATTTTTCAGACAACCTGCCATAGCTGCGCAGATAGATCCATTTCGAAGGGTGCGCTAACCACTTAGCTATACAGCGGTGGGTTAGCGCAGCATGCCTAAAGCGTACTGATGATGAAGGCTTAGCACCCTTCGAAATGGATCTATCTGCGCAGCTATGGCAGGTTGTCTGAAAAATTGTCTACTTACTTTTCCAAAAACAAAATACAATTTTTCAAATTTAGAAAAATTAAAAAATAACAATAATTATCATTAGAAAAAAATTATTGTTCTGGCCTTGAGCTCGATTCGAAACTTGAATACTCTTTAATACCTTCCATTTGATACCCATGTCATACAAACAGGGTTACCCTAGGTTCATTTTCCTACATGGTGATTTTACCTTATTTTGTCTCCAAAGCTCTCAGCTGATTATGTAATGTTCGGTTACACCCGAACTTAGCCTTCCTTACTTGTTTATCGATACTGTTGATTTTGATATATAGAAGTCTATATCTATCTCGATTCCTTTATACCTGTACAACCAACCGTTATCCAATCAAAGTTATAATACCCTGTGTACAAGTACAGCTGGGTATAAAAACAATTGTATAAAGCAATATGAGCATGTCTCGCTAATTCAATACAGATAAAAATTTACTTTAAGGTTTTGTTGAACTGAGTACAAAAGATAAAAACCGAATTTCAAAATGAGGAGTTTTTCATAACCCTGGTTATGATTAAAGTACTTTCATTTCATACAACCAAATTTTATATATAGCAAGTAAGGAAGGCTAAGTTCGGGTGTAACCGAACATTACATACTCAGCTGAAAGCTTTGGAGACAAAATAAGGGAAAATCCTATGTAGGAAAATGAACCTAGGGTAACCGTGGACTGTGCTTGTTTGACATGAGTATCAAATGGAAGGTGGTAATGAGTATTTTAAAAGAGAGTGGTCCCCAATTCTATAGGTGGACGCCTTTTCGAGATATCGCCATAAAGGTGGACCAGGGTTCACTCTAGAATGGGTTTGTACGATATGGGTATCAAATTAAAGGTATTAATGAGGGTTTTAAAAGGATTGGCCCTTAGTTGTATATGTGAAGGCGTTGCCAAGATATCGACCAAAATGTGGACCAGGGTGACCCATAATATCATCTGTCGGCTACCGCTAATTTATTTATATATGTAATACCACAAACAGTATTCCTATCAAGATCTCAAGGGCTTTTGATTTCGCCCTGCAGAACCTTTTCATTTGCTTGTAACACCCATTTTACAAAGTTTTTTCTAAAGTTATATTTTGCGTCAAAAACCAATCCAATTACCATGTTTCATTCCTTTTTTCATATTTGTTATAGAATTATGGCAGTTTTTTCATTTTTCGTAATTTTCGATGTCGAAAAAGTGGGCGTGGTCATAGTCGGATTTCGGCCATTTTTTATAGCAAGATAGAGTGAGTTCAGATAAGTACGCGAACTAAGTTTAGTAAAGATCTATCGATTTTTGTTCAAGTTATCGTGTTAACGGCCGAGCGGAAGGACAGACGGTCGACTGTGTATAAAAACTGGGCGTGGCTTCAACCGATTTCGCCCATTTTCACAGAAAACAATTATCGTCATAGGGTCTATGCCCCTACCAAATTTCACAAGGATTGGTAAATTTTTGTTCGACTTATGGCATTAAAAGTATTCTAGACAAATTAAATGAAAAAGGGCGGAGCCACACCCATTTTGAAACTTTCTTCTATTTTTGTATTTTGTTGCACAATATCATTACTGGAGTTGAGTGTTGACATAATCTACTTATATAGTCTCCCCAAACACCCCCAAGAAAATTTGGGGTGGAGGAGAAGGTGGCGTGGCACCTGCAATATAAATGGAATTTATCATACTGCATATCTCTGGATGTAGTAATGGTAGGATAGTGAATATTGGTAAGGAGCTATATGAGATTAAGTGGTAACACCTCCAGTAAAATGTTGAATTGGGAAAAGGGGCGTGGCACCTTCTTAAAATGGGATTTTTCAGAACTATGGCTGCCGTACAAACTTAGGTTATTATAACAGCTAAAGTTTGACTACAGAGTTGTTTGTCCGTTATTCGTTTTGGATGTTTAGTAATCTTCCGCCGTTAAAATTTTTTTGGTAACTTCAGTCTATCCACATCTTCTATCTATCTATATATATATATATATAAAGTTAAAATGATGAATGTTTGTATGTAGGTATAAATCGGGTTGCGCCCTAAACGGATCGGCCGATCACAACTAAATTTGAATCACCCACTAGAAGCCTTCCAAAGATGGTCATAGGCTAAACATAACTTCAATATAAACAAGTAAGGACGGGACTGTCTTCGGCTGTGCCGAAGACTTCATACATTTCATGAATGGGGCTGAACAATAATCTTATCCCGTTCGTAATCTCCAAGTAATCGAATGTATAAGATAAGAAATATATAGTGAACATACCTAAACGATTTTTAAGATAAATATAAAATAAAAATGGCAAAAAACCCCCTTTCTGAACGATCGGTTGTATGGGATATATATTATATATAGCTCCGATCGAAATGATTTTTACATGAAATCTTCTATGATATATTCAAATATATATCACCGAGTTTCACGTTTATACTTTCTCAATTAAGGGAGAAATGGCCAAAAATCTTTCTATCTGAACGATCGGTTGTATGGGATATAACTATATATAGCCCCGATCAAAGTGATTTTTTCAGAATATCTTCTATGATATATTAGAATATATATCACCGAGTTTCACGTTTATACTTTCTAAATTGCGGCAGGAATGACCAAAATCGTCTTATCTGAACCATCGGTTATATGTGGGATATATGTTATAGTGGTCCGATCCTACCGGATCCGACAAATGTCTAATATAATACAAAAATACACCCTTGTGCCAAATTTCATTGAGATATCTCAAAATTGGAGGGACTAGATTGCGTTCAAACAGACAGACGGACGGACAGACGCACATGGCTATATCAACTCAGTTCGTCGCCCTGATCAATTCGGTATACTTAATGGTGAGTCTCTCTTCTATATTTCTCAACGTTACAAACATCGGACCAAAGTTAATATACCATTTCATGATCATGAAAGTTATAAAAAGGAGGTGGCACCTAGCATACAAATGGAATGTTTGATACAGCATAACTCTGGAAGTATTCATGCAAGAACATTGAAATCCAGTAAAGAGTTAAATTGGATCAATCCCTAACACCACTAAGAAAATAAGGGGTAAGTAAAAAGGGGTGTGGCACCTCCCACACAAATGGAATAATGAAAATTGGTAACGAGCTATATGATGCTAAGTCCTAAAAGCACAAGTAATATATGGAATTGAAAAAAAACAAGACAAATGGGACTTTCTGAACTATGGCTGCCTTAAAAACTTAGGTTATTTCAACGCCTAAAGTTTGATTGCAGAGTTGGGTTTGGCTGTTATTTCTTTAGTATTCTTTTATGTTGGTATTTTTGGATACGCCTGGAGAAAGCGGAAAAAAACATTTCTGTTTAATTTGATATAAATTGATGTAAGAGCAAAAATAGAAATCACTATGGCAATTGCTTTCTCAGATACCGCGGATACCCTTTGTGTGGTGGACGTACATTTCCGCATTTAAATGACCATTGTCTGCAAACATCTGATACACAGATATGCAACATAAGCAAACGGTCTGGCCAAAGTACGATGTGTGCACCATGACTCATAAACCTCGGTGCAAGTTTTAGACCAAACCCCTAAGAATTTAAGGTGTAATCACCATCCCAAAGGCGGTGATTTCCTGTTACTTGCTGGAACAGCCACAGTTGAAGTAAATGCGCGCTTTTTCGTCTATAGACGGCTTTACGTACAAAAATTTACTCTCTTTAGAAATATGAGAGGGACATTTGGCGGAAACACTTCAGCAGCAGCTTTTGCTAAACAACTTCTTGAAACTAATTACGGCAAAATTCATATTTCTTTACTAACAGATTTGATTTCTTTTCCTGAAAATTTTTGAGAAATTATGACATCACCTGAAGCTTTAATAGCTATTGTTTCTTCCAAATATTGAATCTATCTTTACAAACAATAAATGGCTTTGAGAAAAGGCATTTTAGGCACCTTAAAATGAGGATGTTAATATCACTAGAACCAAGACAACTTATCACTCTATTAACACAGTCGTGGAAAAGGCCCAAGCTGTGCATATCCGATTGAGTTTATTTGCTCTTTTGAGCAAAAAGAAATTTCTCCTTATCGATTGATCCTTAAAAAGGGCCCTTAATATCATAATATTTATGCTTCGTTATTTCGATTATCCACGCTTATGTAGTGGTAGTATGTATGTAGTGGGACAAGGCTTTTCATCATAAAACTTCTACGAATGCCATTGAAGCAATTCATTTTATCGGAAAATTTCGAAAACAAAAAACTTTAAAACCAAGGATTCCATTGATAGGGAATTTCACGCTCCCAACGCTTTTATTTAATTGTCTGATCAACGCCCTAGATTGATAAGGAGTGTGATGACTAGTACCTAGGACCTACCTAATTATTTTCTAGCTTTTCGTATTATTATTATTTCATCTACGTATTGTTTTCAATAAAACCGTTTAACTTAAAAATTTTTTTAAATTATTTTATTTATATATACTTCAAGAACGGGGTTCGCCGGGCAATTCCTGGCATTTTGAACCGACGCCTTTTTGTAGATATCACTGAGAAGCTTTTTTTTGTTCTTCTACATACAGCTGAGATATCAGGGGGCATATTTCCTCATAATACTTACGGAGATGACTTCTTAATACCCTGGGAAGCGGGGCCTCTTTAAAAAGATATCTGTTGGGATGCCCTGGTTTCTATATATTCAACAGAAACCGCTTGTTCAGCGTTTCATTTCTCTCCCTTATGGAAAGAACTCTCGCCTCACTATGTAAATGGTGCTGTGGGGACATAAAAAGACAGCCCGTGTCCCTTCTAACAGAAGTGTTTTGGCAGGCCTGTATTTTCCTTCCGTGAGTAACCTTAAGGCTCGGCGATTATATCAGGGACGCGTGGCATACAAACGGCCGGCCAACTTCTTTGTAAGTGGTAATGAGCGTCTCTTTAGCTTTATCCCAAGAGCTGCTGGTAAAAGAATTCAGCATTTTGTTACAACTCTGGATTTTAGGTACAATTGTGGATGCTTGCTCGCCACAATGTAGATCCTGATCGAACCACACCTAATATATTTGGTAGTCGGTAGCGTAATGTCAACGACGTCGATGTCCAATATGGTCGACATTTGTTTTGTGTATGTTGTAAATAAGGCCAACTATGATTTGGTCGGTGACAATGTCAGGTTTCGCGAGGGGGAAAACTGGAGAAATTAGGGAGATAGGAGTTTATTAAATTATATATGTCATCTATGGGTGGGCTTGGACCTGTATCCATTATCGCGCAGTGATCGGCATAGGAAATAATAGTAACTCGTTCTGGTGGCGAAGGGAGCTTCGATATGTAGAAGTTAAACAAAAGGGGCGATGGAATACCACCTTGTTTAATTCTTCTGGGCTTAGATGCTACTTTCCCTAATTGCACTGATGTCTGCCGACCAGATAGATAATTTGCGGTCCACCTTTTGAGACTAGAAGGAAGAGTGGACCCTTACAAGTCTTGCAGTAATGTGCCGTGGTGGACTGTATCAAAAGTTTTGATACGTCTATCTCTACTGGTAGTATTGTTACGCAGTATATATATTTTGAAAATTTTGTTAAGATTAAAACTGTAACCCTCTTTTCATTAAAGTAGGCGTTGTCCTCATCCGATTTTGATCGGATCGATTATATGTCTGCCGTAAAAAGCTCTCAGTGAAAACTCATCTGCCTAGAATATGTCGTTCGGAGTGGGGATGGGTTCCCGTCCCGCCAATTTGTAGGAAAAATTAAAAGGAGCACGATGCAAATTGGAAAGAAGATCGACTTAAAATCTCTTCGAAGGTTATCGCGCCCTGCATTTATTTCCGCCACATTGCAAAGTGATGTCAACGGCGTTTGCTAACGGTTTGTAGAACTTTTAAATTTGATTCTGCCTAATGTAGGCGGCGCCACACCAATTTTACAAAGTTTTAATAAATTTATATTGTACATCGTAACTTTTTCTTATCCACTCGTCAAGTTTCACCACTTCCTTTTTCCCATTTTTGAAAGTAGGCGTGTATATAAGATGAGTTAGACCATTTTCAATACCAATATATCGCCGACGATGCTGTAAAAGCTGCTAACTTCATCCACCAAAATTTCACAATAAAACGAAAAAGTTAATGGACTAAACTTTTTTGATCTTAAACATGTAGACCATCGGCACTTGGTAAAGTATCGGGGAAAAGTATCGTGGCAAAATATCGATACTTTACTCAGTACTTGTAAAAAAGCATCGAGTACGAAATAATCGAGTATTTTTTGGAAAAGTATCGATGCTAATCACTCAGTACTCGCGTCGTTCTATCACTATGTGCTGCACATTCCTTCCTTGGTACTATTAGTACGACAGCAGTTTGTAGCATATTTGTATACCTCGAATCATGTGGACTTGTTAAACCCCTTCCACTAACTTACATTTTTGTGCCCCGTTTTAATTTAGTAGTGCAAAATGGTATTGCTTTTATTTTATGACTTTGAGTAAAGGGTGAACGTAGTTTAAGTGTACCTATATCCGTATTTCATGTTTTGAAATCAAAACCACATGGATAAAATACGCGCTCCACATACCGACGTTGTCCCCTTTCGATTATATTAGTTACACCATCCATAAAGTGACGTCCTTTACATGAATTTTTTTCATGTAATGTGCAGTTGTAACCACGATTCGCATAGTGACTAATGAACCAGTGAAATATTGTGTAATTCCACCAGATATGGGATGTAAATATTTTCACAGTTAAATTGTCTTACTAATGCCTAGTTTTTCAGTTCGAGTTTAAATTACAGTTAAAGTTGACTAGAGTTTAACCTTGCCACTTTGTTAAGAGTTGTAATTGAAGCTTGAGCATTGGAAGTTTATTGTAACAGTGGAGTCTGATGAATCTTATAAAATTTAGTAATTGTCAAGACTTTGAGTAGTGGGTATTACATAAGGCGGTCAGCACATACTACCCGAGCTGCACCAACTCAATCTCGTATATCCTCCCGGGCTGAGTCCTGCGGACTTACGATTGGTTCGCAGGATTCGATAATGCGGCATACCCAATGGCGCTATCACTGGTATGCGCATGATTTTAGAGGGTGACGCTGCAGAATGGTGGCGCAGAGTACAGCAAAAGCCCAACACTTTTAATGATGTTGTGCGAATGTTGCGTGAAGTTGTTTGTCCCCCCAAGCCCGACTGGCGAATTTATGCTGAAATCATAGAAAGCAAATAAACCAAGAAGGAGTCTACTGATTTTTTTATTCGAAGAAAACGCGCTCTCTTTTCCCAACTAACTAATGTGCCTAGTAAAACCGGCCAAATAGACCTTTTGTTTGATATGATTCATTTACAAATTAGCGACAGGGTTAGTCGTAAACGTATTAATACCTCCGATGATTTATTAACTGAAGCTAGAGAAGCAGAGTTGACCTTGCGCGAACACAAAATGTTTACTGCAAACGCCGATAAAGCTGTTGATAGGATAGGTGGTCCCGTACGTTGTAGTTTTTGCCGTAAAAAAGGCCATAACACAGAAGTGTGCTTCAAAAAGAAGAAGGAAGAGGCTAAAACAGCGCAAACACGAGCAATGGCAAATACTATAGTAACAAAGCCAACGTTAGCTTGTTATGGATGCAATGCACCAGGTGTTACACGCGCAAATTACCCGAAATGTTCAAATAAACCGTCCACTAGGCATGGTTCGGTAAGCTTTAATTCTATAACGATTCAGATAGGAAGAATGATCCCAATCGCTAATGTACAATTGTTTGATATGCCTGGACAAATTTATTTTGATAGCGGCGCTCGAACTAGTGTAGCTAGCGCAAACTTGAAGCCCATAATGGATTTTATGGGGTGTACTTACCGCAAAGTTTAATGCGAAATCACACTTGCCGAAGGAAGTACGAAACTTCACAGATGTCTTACAACTAAATGCGATATAGTAATTGGTGGGCGTAGCTTCAATATTCAATTCATGGTTTTACCTGATGCAGTTGGTAACAAAACATTAATTGGAACAGATTTCTTGGAACAAGCGGGAATCGTTTTAAACATGGGTCAAAAATATTCGTATTTTGAAAGAAATCCATTGCAACATTTTGATTTCGTCGATCCACTCCCACTCGAACTAAATGTTGTAGAACGTATAAAAGTATGTTCGCTTGTAACGAAACGTTAACCCGAGGAGGCAGCAGTCAAAGAGATTGAGTATATTTGTCTGAATTTGAGTATTATGGCCCTAATTTGCCAAACGATTACTGAAAGTAACATGATTACACCTGAAAGATCTATGGAGAACGAATTGTTTACTGGTGTTGTTTATAATTAAAACATCATAACAACATAATTAAGTGTGTTCAGTGCAAGAAAACATAGTTAAGAAAGATTTTTTTCCATAATTTCATCATATACATCAAAATGCCACCAACAAGACGATCAACTATAGGTCGACGTACGCGTAATTCTTACTTACTTAATTGGCGCTTAACCGTCTAAACGGTTATGGCCGTCCAACAAGGCGCGCCAGTCGCTCCTTCGCTCCGCCAACCGGCGCCAATTGGTCACACCAAGAGAGTTTAAATCGTTTTCCACCTGGCCCTTCCAACGGAGTGGGGGCCGCCCTCTACCTCTGCTTCCATAGGCGGGTTCCGATAGAAACACTTTCTTGGCCGGAGCATCATCTTTCATTCGCATAACATGGCCTAGCCAGCGCAGCCGCTGCCTTTTAATTCGCTGGACTATGTTGATGTCTGCGTATAGCTCGTACAGCTCATCATTAAATCTTCTTCGGTACTCGCCATCGCCAACACGTAGAGGTCCATAAATCTTTCGAAGAACTTTTCTCTCGAACACTCCCAAAGCCGCTTCATCTGCTGTTTTCATGGTCCATGCTTCTGTCCCATATAGCAGGACGGGTACGATAAGTGACTTGTAGAGTATGATTTTTGTTCGCCGAGAGAGGACTTTACTTTTCAATTGCCTACCTAGTCCAAAGTAGCATTTATTGGCCAGATTGATTCTTCGCTGGATTTCAGTGCTGATGTTGTTGCTAGTGTTGATGCTGGTTCCCAAATAAACGAAGTCTTTTACTATTTCGAAATTATGGCTGCCAACAGTAGCGTGATTGCTAAGGCGCATATGCGCTGACTCTTTGCTCGATGACAGCAGGTACTTCGTTTTGTCCTCATTCACCATCAAACCCATCTTTACCGCTTCTTTTTCCAGTTTGGAGTAAGCAGAGCTAACAGCGCGGGTGTTTAGGCCGATGATATCAATGTCATCAGCATATGCCAGTAATTGCACGCTTTTATAGTATATTTTTCCAGTGCGGTTAAGTTCTGCAGCTAGTATAATTTTCTCCAGCATAAAATTAAAGAAATCGCACGATAGGGGGTCACCCTGTCTGAAACCTCATTTAGTTTCGAACGGCTCGGAGAGGTCCTTCCCAATCCCGACTGAGCTGATGGTGTTGCTCAACGTTATTTTGTACAGCCGTATACGTTTTGCGGGGAAACCAAATTCAGACATAGCGGCATATAGGCAGCTCCTTTTCGTGCTGTCGAAGGCGGCTTTAAAGTCGACGAAGAGGTGATGTGTGTCGATTCTTTTTTCACGGGGTTTTCCAAGATTTGGCGTATTGTGAAAATCTTGTCGATGGTAGATTTACCAGGTCTGAAGCCGCACTGATAAGGTCCAATCAGTCGGTTCACGGTGGGCTTCAATCTCTCGCACGATACACTTGAGAGGACCTTATATGCGATATTGAGAAGACTGATTCCACGATAGTTGGTGCATTTTGCAGTATCCCCCTTCTTGTGGACTGGGCAAAGAACACTTAGATTCCAACGGTCGGGCATGCACTCTTCCGCCCATATTTTGCTCAGAAGCTGCTGCATGCGCCTTACCAAATCCTCGCCGCCGTACTTGAATAACTCCGCAGGCAATCCATCAGCGCCCACGGTCTTGTTGTTTTTCAATCTGGTTACTACTGTTCTAACTTCATCATAATCGGGCGGGGGACATATATTCCATTATCATCGATTGCGGGATCGGGTTTTTCATCTCTGCGCGCTGAATTGCTGCCTCCATTTAGGAGAACAGAGAAGTGTTCCCTCCATAATCTAAGCACACTCTGGACATCAGTTACAAGGTCGCCACTTTCGTTCCTACAGGAGTTTGCCCCGGTCTTAAAACCTTCCGTCTGTCGCCGTATTTTTTGGTAAAATTTTCGGCCATTATTCCTGGTGGCTAGCAGCTCAAGCTCCTCGCACTCACGACTTTCTGCTTCTGCTTTTTTCTTCTTGAAAAGGCGTCTCGCTTCCTTTTTCAACTCACGATAGCGTTCACACACTCCTCTTGTCGCGCTCGTTTTTAACGTAGCCCTGTAGGCAGCGTCTTTTCTTTCAGTTGCAACGCGGCATTCTTCATCGTACTAGTTGTTGTTTCGTGGTCGCCGGTAACCAATTTTTTCCTCGGCGGCAGTACGAAGTGCTTTGGGAATATGCTCCCACTGCTCCTGTATTCCTTCAGGATGAGTCGTGCTCTCAGAGAGGTGTGAGAGTCGAGTTGCGAAATCACTGGTAGTCTGTTGTGATTGAAGCTTTTCGACGTCTAGATTCCCTTGTTTTTTGTTCCTTGGTTTTAGCTGCGTTGAGGCGGGTGCGTATTTTGGCTGCAACGAGATAATGGTTCGAGTCGATGTTAGGTCCTCGGATCGTGCGCACATCTAAAACACTGGAGGAATGCCGTCCGCCTATCACAACATGCTCGATCTGATTGCGAGTATTTCGATCAGGAGACAGCCATGTAGCTTGATGTATCTTTTTATGCATGAACCTCGTGCTGGATATGACCATGTTTCGAGCACCGGCAAAGTCAATCAGCGTCAGTCCGTTAGGAGAAGCTTCATTGTGTAGGCTGAACTTTCCGACTGTAGGGCCAAAAACATCTTCTTTGCCCACCCTGGCGTTAAAGTCACCAAGCACGACTTTTATATCGTGACGGGGGCAGCGCTCGTATGTGCGTTCTAATTGTTCATAAAAAGTGTCTTTCACCTTATCGTCTTTTCCTCTGTCGGCGCAGGGGCGCAGATGAATGATATATTAAAAAATTTTGCTTTTATTCGGATAGCGGCGAGACGTTCGTCCACAGGTGTGAACGCCAGAACTTGGCGACAAAGTCTCTCTCCCACCACGAATCCGACGCCGAAACTGCGCTTATTCGTATGGCCACTCCAATATATGTAACCATTTTTGATCTTCTTTCTTCCTTGCTTCGTCCAACGCATTTCTTGGATGGCAGTGATAACAGATTTTGCTTTGACGAGGACATCAACCAGCCGGGCATCTGCACCAATCACATTCAGGGAGCGGACGTTCCAGGTTTTACGTGGCGAGACCCAAGCCCAGCGCACAACCCGCTCAGCGGGGGTGAAAATATTACTTGGCACGTTTGTATAGCGAGCCGCTTGCTCCAAGACAGATGCCCGCTTGCAGCCGCACCTAGAGGTGTACAGAAGCTGCCGATGAGATCTCCCCCGGCTAGCCCTTAAAGCGATTATGTCAGAGTGGCCTAGCCAGGTTGTCGCCTTCTCACATTAGCTACCCAGAGGATACTTGGCCGCAAGCGACCGGCAGTAGTGAGCTGCTTGAACCGCATGCAAAAGAATCGCTATGGCCATTCCCAAGTGAATGGCGGTCAGAAGCTTTCCCCACTTTCGTGGACTTCTACGCCCCACCCTCCACGCGTAATTCTACCTATAGATTTAATCAAAGGAGAGCGCAAAGTGTAGAGGAACGCTCACAACAAAACCAAGTACAACATTTACGAAACGCACGTCGTCATAGATCGACAGATCTAAATCCATTAAATCCAGCATCGAGACGAACGACACGACTTTCACGTCGTGCTGTGCAAGAGATGGAATACGCTGCTTTCGCTTACAATAGCGAAAATGATTATAGTGAACATGCCAACATTGGTGGAATGACGGTGAGATGCCCACATTGTGATGCAGCCAAATTTCAGGGTGAAACGCCTGGCATGTGTTGTGCTAATGGAAAAGTGAGACTACCAGCATTTGAATCTCCCCCCGATCCACTTCATTCATTCATTTTTGGAACGTCGCAAACGTCTAAGCATTTTTTGTCTCACATTCAAGAATACAATGAGGCATTTCAAATGACTTCTTTTGGTGCGACCAAAATTGTAAGAGACAATTTCATGCCGAAATTAAAGGTAATTACTTCATGTGGAATATCATATTAAAATTGCGTTTGCAATTCCCAGTGCGTCTATCATTTGTCATGTCCATCAATAAGGCACAAGGACAAACGCTTCAAAAATTCGAATTAAATTTGGAGGAGCCGTGCTTTTCACATGGACAGCTATACGTGGCCTGCTCAAGAGTTGGAACTCCAAATTGTTTGTTTATGCTCGTTTCCAATGGGCAACTAAAAATATTGTATATCCAAATGTTTTGGATTGACATTAATAATTTTGAAATACAATGCATTCATTTCATAAAAAAAATGTATAATCTTTCATTTCTTGTTTTGGTTGGTTGCTACGAAGTGCAACGGGGTCCGCTAGTATATAACTGTTCAGCAGTATTTAGTGGAACACTGAAAAAGTGGTCGCTAATACTGTTGAGCGGTAATAACTCCAATTAAAGCTATTTAGCAATATTTAGTTGGACACTGACAAAGTGGACGCTAATATATTGTTAATAATACTAATATTAATGAAACAATGTCTAATATTTTGCTATTGTATAAATTATCAAATTTTAAGGGTTGTGGTTTGTACTTTTATCCACGAACCCTACCCCCATTCCAAATAAACAAAATACGTTGTGAATTTCAACCAATCATTCTGTGTTCAGGACACATGAACACAAGTGAAGCGAGAATCAGCTGATATTAGAGAACTGAGATGTGTTGTTATTCCCTATGCAAACTGCAATAAATTTGACTTGAGCTGTTTACCTTTTCTTAATATCTCGTTAACTACTGGATTGATCTTCACAAAATTTTGACACAATATGAAATCGAATCAGGAAAATTCAACCATGATAATAACTCACTTTGGCCAAAAATGGACTTATGCTGTTAAGCCTTGTGACCACAGAATCATTGATGCCATTTTAGCTATTTTATAGCTAGATTTAGCTATTTTTTTCGGCGTTTAGCTATAGAAATTCGGGTTTAACTATTAGCTATTTTTTTTATCGAGTTAGCTATTTTAGCTAAAAATTTAAATTTTGTAATTTGCCAAATTATTTTTACAGAACTTTTTAGAATATAAATATCGACCGTGTGCACTCTGTCTTATGGCTATCAAATTGTTCAAAAGTTGGTAGTCTGGCATGCCCAATACATTTTTATTATATCGATTATTGGTATGTAATCGAATTGCTACTTCCAAATTTAATAGTCAATCGCTTATTCATGTGCACGTTTTTTCATAATAGACCATCGAAATGGAAAGGTATTACAAATTAGCCGTTTTTATATTGAAATTCTTTGCTTATTACACCTTTTTATTTTAGGAATAACAGCAGCGATAGCAGCACTGACGAAGGGCCGTGTACAAGTGAAAAGAGGTTGTATTTACTTGGTGAATTGGTGCATTATTTTGTGTTTAATTTTTCACCTTAGAAAGTACAAGCAAGGCTTTCGATCATCTTGGTTGAAGTACAAACGATTTGAGAAGTGGATTAGCTACGATGGAGACAATATTGCTTGCAAATATTGTCACTGAATATTGAAGCCGAAGTTGTATGGCTTGATTTTACATGCGAAAACTAAAAAGCATGCAAATGCAATGTCTCCTTTTTCCCGGGGTATACAACCACCTTTACCTTTTCGATCAGTGACGGTAAATAACAGCGTAGTAAAGGCAGAATTAGCAAATGCAGTTTACAATTGGTGTGATACAATTACAAAGACATATATTTGACGATAGTAAAACTGCAGCCAGTTTAAAGCTTGGTAGGAAAAATGTAGCGCTGTCATAAAAAATGTGTTAATTCCTCATTTCAAAAAATTATTAATGGATGACATTAAAAGAAATAAGTTTAGTCTGATAATAGACGAGTCAACTGACACTAGCGTGAAAAAGTATCTGGGTATTAACATTCGTTACTATAGCAAAAGTTCCAAACAAAATATAAATACTTTTTTAATATTAGCTGAGCTAAAAGACTATACATCGGAGGGCATTGTTGAATCAATTCTTAAGTCGCTGGAATAGTGCAATTTACGCATAGAAAATATGATAGGTCTAGAAACGGACAATGCTAATGTTATGTCCGGTGTCAATAGAGGTGTAATCGCTCGATTGAAAGGGCTCAATCCGGAAATAAAACTAGTACCATGTATTTGTCATTCGATACAGATAGCTGCCTCTACCGCATCCAAAATTATTCCTAGTGAAATAGAATTTCTTGTGGCAGAAACGTATAATTGGTTTTCCAAGTCTGCTGCAAGACAAAATCAATACAGAGCCATTTTTTCTGCCATTAATGATGGACTGCAACCAATACAAATTTTCAGGGCATGTGATACTAGGTGGTTATCTATTGAAGTGGCGATCAAAGGATTAGTAGATCAATGGCCGGAGCTGCGAACACATTTTAAAATTGCTGCACTTAAGGAAACATGCCACAAAGCAAAGTTATTGGCATCTCTTTATAATGATACTAATTTAGCATATCTTCAGTTTTTAAAGCCGCTGCTAAGCGAAGTTCAGAAAGTTAATAAATTATTCGAATCGAAAGATGCAGATCCCACAAAACTTTTTTCTGAGCTAGTTTTGTTGATCACTGATCTATGTAATCAAATAATATCTCCATGTAAAAATGTTGACCCTTTGTGTTCTCCGCTTACAACATATTTAAATCCATTTCCATAATTTCATTATTCTTTTGAAGAATATATAAAAAAAGGACGTGTGGCACTCGGGGACTGCCGCGGTAAAGCTATTGCATATTATCAACTTATGCAATTATAATATTTATGCAACATTTTGTTTTCTTTGATATTAATTCAAGTTAACCTTTTTAAGCGTGGTGAGCGATAAGAAAACAAATTTTTTACTTTTATTGAATAAATGAGAAGTTAATATTTAACTTTAACTTTCACTTTAACTTTAACTTTAACTTTAATTTTAACTTTAAATTTAACTTTAACTTTAACTGTGACTTTAACTTTAAATTTAACTTTAACCTTAACTTTAACTTTGACTTTAACTTTAACTTTAACTTTAACCTTAACTTTAACTTTGACTTTAACTTTAACTTTAACTTTAACTTTAACTTTAACTTTAACTTTAACTTTAACTTTAACTTTAACTTTAACTTTAACTTTAACTTTAACTTTAACCTTAACTTTAACTTTAACTTTCATTTTAACTTTAACTTTATCTTTCACTTTAACATTCACTTTAACTTTAACTTTAATTTTAACTTTAAATTTAACTTTAACTTTCACTTTCACTTTAAATTTAACTGTAACTTTAACTTTATAGACGCAGTCAAGAAAGCCGAGACAGCGTGCCACAGAGCAAGACCTATAGTGTTGCTGGTCACGCTGGACGTCAAAAACGCTTTTAACTCAGCTAGCTGGGAGGACATGCTTGAGGCACTAGAAAGCACTTTCAAAGTACCGCAATATTTGTTAGAAATTTTAAGGGACTACCTCAGAGAGAGGTATCTAATATATGAAAGTACTCACGGTCAAAAAAAGGTAAAAATAACAGGTGGAGCAGCCCAGGGTTCGGTACTAGGTCCCGATCTCTGGAATATAACTTACGACAGTCTTCTTCGATTAGACATGCCAGAAAGCACCTTCCTCGTTGCATTTGCAGACGACGTGGCAGCTGTGATAACAGCACCAAGCTGCGAGCTGGCACAGCTAAAATTAAACCAGGTCATGCGTAATGTAAATAGGTGGATGGCTGAGCACGGTCTCCAGTTAGCAACAGCCAAAACGGAGATCGTCATCCTCACAAAGAGACGTATTCCCACTACCAGGAACATGATGGTTGGGGACCAGCCAATAGAAACACTCGCTTCAGCGAAATATCTGGGAGTGAGGTTAGACAGCAAACTCAACTTCTCGGATCACATACGAGGGACCTGCGAAAGAGCTGCGCGCATAATAGCGCAGTTGAGTAGATTAATGGCAAACACAGGTGGCCCAAAGCCATGCACAAGGAAGTTGCTTGCATCAGCCTCGGATTCTATACTCTTATATGGTGCAGAAATCTGGGCGGACGCAATGAAATACCGGAAGAACCGAGTCGCCCTCACCTCGGTCCAACGCAGAGGGGCGCTGCGAATATCTTCGGCTTACCGCACGGTATCAGCTGAAGCTGTCCTGGTCGTTGCGGGAACCATACCGATATATCTTCTCGTTGAGGAAAGAAAAACAATATATGACAACGGATCGCAAGCAAGTAGAGCTGCTGTTGCCATGCAGGCGCGAGAAGAATCGATCCGACGTTGGCAAGATCAGTGGAGCAACATCATCGTAGGAAAGTGGACTAGGGAACTAATCCCTGAACTTGATCCATGGTTGAAGCGACCGCAGGGAGAGGTAGACTTTTACCTGACCCAGTTTCTAACGGGACATGGTTACTTCCGCAAATACCTACACAGAATGGGTAAGGTTGATAGCCCGAGCTGTCTGTACTGTGGGGAAATAGACGATGTACGCCACACCTTCTTCGAATGCAGGCAATTCTCCCATCAGCGAAGGAGGGTAGAAGAGGTACTTGGCGACCTATCCCCGGGCAGTGTCATTAATAACATGACCTGTCGAAGAGACAGATGGGATACGGTCAGCACATATGTGAGGCATATACTTACCAGTAAACGAGAAGACGGATGCCTAGCCCATTAGCGTGAGAGTAGCCATAGAGCTCACGTAGCGCGCACCCGTACCCGAAGTAATGCTAAACGCGGTCCCAGGTACGGGGATTTGCGCGGGCCGTGGGAGGTTAGGTTTTAGTGGGTAGGCCTTCATGGCAGAAGGGAGTCCTACACTCGGAGAGTCTCGCAGTGAGGCTTAAATATCCCGGTCAGTGCATAAAGCATTTCCTCCTTCCACGAAACACAAAAAAAAAAAAAAAAAAAAAAAAAAAACAACCTTAACTTTAACTTTCACTTTCACTTCAACTTTAACTTTATTTTTAACTTTAACTTTAACTTTCGCTTTAACTTTAACATTCACTTTAACTTTAACTTTAACTTTCACTTTAACTTTAACTTTATTTTTAACTTTAACTTTAACTTTCGCTTTAACTTTAACATTCAATTTAACTTTAACTTCAACTTCAACTTTAACTTTAACTTTAACTTTGACTTTTACTTTAACTTTAACTTTAACTTTGTTTTTAACTTTAATTTTCGCTTTAACTTTAACATTCACTATAACTTTAACTGTAACTTTAACTTTAAATTTAACTTTAACTTTAACCTTAACTTTAACTTTGACTTTAACTTTAACTTTAACTTTAATTTTAACTTTAACTTTCACTTTAACTTTAACATTGATTTTAACTTTAACTTTAATTTTAACTTTAACTTTAACTATAACTTTAACTTTAACTATAACGCAACGTGGAACCATTCCAAGAAGAAGAGCTTAAAACTGCCGTGCGAACTATGAAACCTAGGAAAGCATCTGGGCCCGACGGAATACCCGCGGAGGCAATTAGACTAGCTGCAAACGACTGCCCAGAACTTATGTTGCACATGTACAACAAATGTCTCGAAGAAAGAATTTTCCCCACCATATGGAAGACAGCACGACTGGTTCTCATTCCAAAAGGGAAAGGAGATCCCAACTCTCCATCATCCTACCGTCCCCTATGTATGTTGGACACAGCAGGGAAATTGATGGAGAGTCTCCTGAAGCAACGCCTCACCAGAGCGTTACAGGACGCCGGAGGACTGTCGCCCAGAAAGCATGGTTTTCGGAGAGGGCACTCTACAATGGATGCCATAGCAGAAGTTATAGACGCAGTCAAGAAAGCCGAGACAGCGTGCCACAGAGCAAGACCTATAGTGTTGCTGGTCACGCTGGACGTCAAAAACGCTTTTAACTCAGCTAGGTGGGAGGACATGCTTGAGGCACTAGAAAGCACTTTCAAAGTACCGCAATATTTGTTAGAAATTTTAAGGGACTACCTAAGAGAGAGGTATCTAATATATGAAAGTACTCACGGTCAAAAAAAGGTAAAAATAACAGGTGGAGCAGCCCAGGGTTCGGTACTAGGTCCCGATCTCTGGAATATAACTTACGACAGTCTTCTTCGGTTAGACATGCCAGAAAGCACCTTCCTCGCTGCATTTGCAGACGACGTGGCAGCTGTGATAACAGCACCAAGCTGCGAGCTGGCACAGCTAAAATTAAACCAGGTCATGCGTAATGTAAATAGGTGGATGGCTGAGCACGGTCTCCAGTTAGCAACAGCCAAAACGGAGATCGTCATCCTCACAAAGAGACGTATTCCCACTACCAGGAACATGATGGTTGGGGACCAGCCAATAGAAACACTCGCTTCAGCGAAATATCTGGGAGTGAGGTTAGACAGCAAACTCAACTTCTCGAATCACATACGAGGGACCTGCGAAAGAGCTGCGCGCATAATAGCGCAGTTGAGTAGATTAATGGCAAACACAGGTGGCCCAAAACCATGCACAAGGAAGTTGCTTGCATCAGCCTCGGATTCTATACTCTTATATGGTGCAGAAATCTGGGCGGACGCAATGAAATACCGGAAGAACCGAGTGGCCCTCACCTCGGTCCAACGCAGAGGGGCGCTGCGAATATCTTCGGCTTACCGCACGGTCTCAGCTGAAGCTGTCCTGGTCGTTGCGGGAACCATACCGATATATCTTCTCGTTGAGGAAAGAAAAACAATATATGACAACGGATCGCAAGCAAGTAGAGCTGCTGTTGCCATGCAGGCGCGAGAAGAATCGATCCGACGTTGGCAAGATCAGTGGAGCAACAGCATCGTAGGAAAGTGGACTAGGGAACTAATCCCTGAACTTGATCCATGGTTGAAGCGACCGCACGGAGAGGTAGACTTTTACCTGACCCAGTTTCTAACGGGACATGGTTACTTCCGCAAATACCTACACAGAATGGGTAAGGTTGATAGCCCGAGCTGTCTGTACTGTGGGGAAATAGACGATGTACGCCACACCTTCTTCGAATGCAGGCACTTCTCCCATCAGCGAAGGAGGGTAGAAGAGGTACTTGGCGACCTATCCCCGGGCAGTGTCATTAATAACATGACCTGTCGAAGAGACAGATGGGATACGGTCAGCACATATGTGAGGCATATACTTACCATTAAACGAGAAGACGGATGCCTAGCCCATTAGCGTGAGAGTAGCCATAGAGCTCACGTAGCGCGCACCCGTACCCGAAGTAATGCTAAACGCGGTCCCAGGTACGGGGATTTGCGCGGGCCGTGGGAGGTTAGGTTTTAGTGGGTAGGCCTTCATGGCAGAAGGGAGTCCTACACTCGGAGAGTCTCGCAGTGAGGCTTAAATATCCCGGTCAGTGCATAAAGCATTTCCTCCTTCCACGAAACACAAAAAAAAAAAAAAAAAAAAAAAAAAAAAAAAAAAAACTTTAACTTTAACTTTAACTTTAACCTTAACTTTAACTTTAACTTTAACTTTCACTTTAACTTTAACTTTAATTTTAACTTTAACTTTAACTTTAGCTTTCACTTTCACTTTAACTTTATTTTTAACTTTAACTTCAACTTTTGCTTTAACTTTAACTTCAACTCATCAGTACTGGGGGATACCCGACGGATAATCAACAACTCCAGTCCGACGGAAGAGACGGTTGAAAAGACAATGAGCTGTCTTCGCCACGCTTGCAACCTCTCTATGCCACGGAGGGGAGTGTGGAGGGGTAAAAAGCAGGTATACTGGTGGAATAGCGAAATCGCGGAGCTGCGGAAAATATGCCACAGGATGCGAAGGCTAGCAACTCGCGCGCGCGGCAGGCCTGAGGCTCTAGAAAAGTCGGAAGCGTACAAAGGAGCGAAGAAAGCTCTTAGTGCTGCCATTAAGCAAAGCAAGCTTAAGTGCTGGAAAGCGCTTTGCGAGGAAGTGGATCGAGATCCATGGGGGCAGGGATATAAGATAGTAATGAAGAAGTTCCGTCCGCCAAACCAGCTGATGGACGAGAACCAAATAAGGAACATTGTGGATGGCCTGTTTCCCACCCAACTGCCTAGGGAGGGCGGGTACGTTACCCATGAAGATCGCAACGCGGAACCATTCCAAGAAGAAGAGCTTAAAACTGCCGTGCGAACTATGAAACCTAGGAAAGCATCTGGGCCCGACGGAATACCCGCAGAGCGTTACAGGACGCCGGAGGACTGTCGCCCAGACAGCATGGTTTTCGGAGGGGGCACTCCACAATCGATGCCATAGCAGAAGTTATAGACGCAGTCAAGAAAGCCGAGACAGCGTGCCACAGAGCAAGACCTATAGTGTTGCTGGCCACGCTGGACGTCAAAAACGCTTTTAACTCAGCTAGGTGGGAGGACATGCTTGAGGCACTGGAAAGCACTTTCAAAGTACCGCAATATTTGTTAGAAATTTTAAGGGACTACCTAAGAGAGAGGTATCTAATATATGAAAGTACTCACGGTCAAAAAAAGGTAAAAATAACAGGTGGAGCAGCCCAGGGTTCGGTACTAGGTGCCGATCTCTGGAATATAACTTACGACAGTCTTCTTTGATTAGACATGCCAGAAAGCACCTTCCTCGTTGCCTTTGCAGACGACGTGGCAGCTGTGATAACAGCACTAAGCTGCGAGCTGGCACAGCTAAAATTAAACCAGGTCATGCGTAATGTAAATAGGTGGATGGCTGAGCACGGTCTCCAGTTAGCAACAGCCAAAACGGAGATCGTCATCCTCACAAAGAGACGTATTCCCACTACCAGGAACATGATGGTTGGGGACCAGCCAATAGAAACACTCGCTTCAACGAAATATCTGGGAGTGAGGCTAGACTGCAAACTCAACTTCTCGGATCACATACGAGGGGCCTGCGAAAGAGCTGCGCGCATAATAGCGCAGTTGAGTAGATTAATGGCAAACACAGGTGGCCCAAAGCCATGCACAAGGAAGTTGCTTGCATCAGCCTCGGATTCTATACTCTTATATGGTGCAGAAATCTGGGCGAACGCAATGAAATACCGGAAGAACCGAGTCGCCCTCACTTCGGCCCAACGCAGAGGGGCGCTGCAAATATCTTCGGCTTACCGCACGGTATCAGCTGAAGCTGTCCTGGTCGTTGCGGGAACCATACCGATATATCTTCTCGTTGAGGAAAGAAAAACAATATATGACAACGGATCGCAAGCAAGTAGAGCTGCTGTTGCCATGCAGGCGCGAGAAGAATCGATCCGACGTTGGCAAGATCAGTGGAGCAACAGCATCGTAGGAAAGTGGACTAGGTAACTAATCCCTGAACTGAATCCATGGTTGAAGCGACCGCACGGAGAGGTAGACTTTTACCTGACCCAGTTTCTAACGGGACATGGTTACTTCCGCAAATACCTACACAGAATGGGTAAGGTTGATAGCCCGAGCTGCCTGTACTGTGGGGAAATAGACGATGTACGCCACACCTTCTTCGAATGCAGGCACTTCTCCCATCAGCGAAGGAGGGTAGAAGATGTACTTGGCGACCTATCCCCGGGCAGTGTCATTAATAACATGACCTTTCGAAGAGACAGATGGGATACGGTCAGCATATATGTGAGGCATATACTTACCAGTAAACGAGAAGACGGATGCCTAGCCCATTAGCGTGAGAGTAGCCATAGAGCTCACGTAGCGCGCACCCGTACCCGAAGTAATGCTAAACGCGGTCCCAGGTACGGGGAATAGCGCGGGCCGTGGGAGGTTAGGTTTTAGTGGGTAGGCCTTCATGGAAGAAGGGAGTCCTACACTCGGAGAGTCTCGCAGTGAGGCTTAAATATCCCGGTCAGTGCATAAAGCATTTCCTCCTTCCACGAAACAAAAAAAAAAAAAAAAAACTTTAACCTTAACTTTAACTTTCACTTTAACTTTAACTTCACTTTAACTTTAACTTTATTTTTAACTTTAACTTTCGCATTATCTTTAACATTCACTTTAACTTTAACTTTAACTTTAACCTTAACCTTAACTTTAACTTTAACTTCAACTTTAACTTTCACTTTAACTTTAACTTTCACTTTAACTTTAACTTTATTTTTAACTTTAACTTTCGCTTTGACTTTAACATTCACTTTAACTTTAACTTTAATTTTAACTTTAACTTTAACCTTAACTTTAACTTTGACTTTCACTTTCACTTTAACTTTAACTTTAAGTTTAACTTTAACTTTAACTTCAACTTTAACTTTAACTTTAACCTTAACTTTAACTTTAACTTTCACTTTCACTTTAACTTTAACTTTAACTTTAACTTTCACTTTAACTTTAACTTTATTTTTAACTTTAACTTTCGCTTTAACTTTAACATTCACTTTAACTTTAACTTTAACTTTATGATCCCGGGTGGGCGTGAGCTTAGCACCTGCTAACAAGCCAACCTAATATAAACGCACGCAAGTAATTTTCTGTCAAAAATGTCTCATGCACATACAACTTGTATGAGAGCAACTCAAATTGAATTTGCTGCGTGAAAACCTAACTCGATTTCCAATTTTTGTTCTGGGTGACATTTAGATTTGACGTTTACACACATGCTTTACATTGTCGCAACGCATGCTTATTTGGGTTAGGGCAAAAAACGCCGGTTGTTTGCGTGCGCTAGAAAAACGCAGTGCGGTTTTATCAGGTTGGCTTGTAAGCGACCATATATGTATACGATAAGCGATAGCACAATGGCTACTTCGTGAAAATCAACGACAGCTCTTTTAGTTTGATTTCGGTGGTCGTACGGTGAGGAAGTGTCGCACGCGCGCTTAAAACAGAGTACCAAAGAGTGCGTGTGACTCATGTTCACCGTTCAAGCATTGAAATCAAACTAAATAAATAATTGATTTTGCTTTCGTGCTCGCTACGCGTTCGTGTTTACTAACCCATTCTCAATTTGGTAACCGTGTAAACGTAGTGGTGGCCACCGCTGTTTATGATAGAGATCCAATTTTATGTATTTCGAGATCTTTTTTGACAAATATCCGTTACGTCTTTTTTTGATTTAGTCGCCAAGCCCGCGATAAAATCTATGCAATAGCTTAATAAAAAAAGACGAAGGTAGCATTGATGAAGATGCAGAACAATGCATTCGGAAATTTTGTCAGACTTTTATTATCAAGTTAATTGAGCAGCTACGTCAATGCCTACCACAGAATATCCAATCTTTAAAAAATATTGAGTTTTTTGCTAAAAAAATGCTTTAAATGTTGTGAAGCCCAAAATATTTGATACGTTTAAGGCAGAAAAGGGCTCTTTTAACGAAGATGAAATTACTGTTATAGAAATTCAATGGAAAAAACTATATTCATATCCATGGCAAGAGACCACTTCTACAGTAAAGTTTTGGATAGAGGTAAGAGAGTTTTCAAATGCCATTAACGAAAATCCGTTTGAGGAATTACGACAGTTCTTATTTAATTTGCTAATCCTACCGCTTAGTAATACGGAAATAGAACGAAGTTTTTCTGTAATGAATTTAATAAAAGCTAAGCAAAGGAATAGAATGCAGATTTTGATGTTAAACTCTTTATTAACTATAAGATACGGTCTTAAAAGACTTGGATAATGTTGTCATAACTTTAGTATATCTAGTGATCTCATAAAATCAATGAATTCAGGAAATATATACGATTAAACATGTGAATTAAACGAAGAAGATGATTTTGTTTTTGAACTGTGATTCAATTTCATTTTTGAATAAAACTTGAGTTGCGTATATCAACTATTCGAGATTATAATTTATGTTACTATTATAATTTAATTTATGTACATATGTACATATCGGTACCTTAATTCACAAAGGCCCTATCTACATAGGAATTGCATTGAAGACAGGGCCTTTGTGAATTAAGGTAACGATATGTATTTATAAAGAATATTTTCCATGACTGAATTATTATTATTTTTTTTTTTGCTTTATAATAATCTAGTAACTACATACATACATATGTGGTGTAATTTAATGTGAAATAAAGGCTTATTTAGCTATTTTTAAAGAAAACAAATTTTCGCTATTTTTTTTGGCTATGAAATTTTTTTTTAGCTATTTTTTTTGTCAATTTAGTTATAAGCTCCAAAAATGTCTGGCAACATTGCACAGAATTGTCATAACAATCCCTTATACTATAGGCTGGAATTACCCATTTCAAATTTTTCATTCCAGTTCATTTTGCGGTTAGTGTTTGATATGTTTTTAAATCTATTTTTAAGGAAATCAAATATTGGTAAGTAAAAATATAAAATATATTTACATATAAAAAAAGTAGAGTTTGATTAATGATGACATGTAGAACAAAGAAGTATGTTATGCGGCATACTCGAAGATTGCCGAGCAAAGCTGGGTCGCCCAGGTACTTGGAAGTTTATTGTAACAGCGGAGTCTGACGACGCTTATAAAATTTAGTAATTGTCATTTAAGGTTTCTGTATGACAATTCAAAAGAAGCGAATTAAAACAAGATAAAAGAACTGACAATGAAGAACACATAGAGATGATACTTTCAGTAGTCGGTATTACAAAAGGCGGTCAGCACATACTAACCGAGCTGCACCAACTCAATCTCGTACATCCTCCCCGGCTGACTCCTGCGGACTTGGGATTGGTTCGCTAGATTCGATAATGCCGCATACTCGCTGGACAGGGCGTTGGCACACATGTTTGCGATATAAACCTCTTTCGAAAATGCGAGCAATTCGCCAGCGGGAAGGTGGTAGTTGCTCATTTTGAATAGCTACGATGTTACCGATCTGCATATTAGGGGTATGTCGCGCCCATTTGCTACGTGACTGTAGCTGTACCAAGCCCTCCTCCTTCCAACGTTGCCAAAAATTAATTAATTAATTTTACCAACATAAGAGAGATGATTTAATCCCTTACAAATTGAGGTCTCATTAACACTTTGAACAAGATCTTGATTATGTCATCCCACTTAAGTTCGAGCAGTGTTGTTACTCAAAATTTATTGCACTGCTCCTAATTCTGGTTATGTGGCAGTATACGATAGAACATAAAATCAGTTTGAAAACACATAAAACTAATGACGTGTACGCTTTGATCTTTTCATAATAATATAAAGCTTATATAAGAAGAAACTTCTATAGAAATGCCATTTGAAAAAGCTGTATAAATATTTTGTATTTTTCATCATTAATGGCATTGAAGTTTTAATTAGGCACTTCTAACCAAAAATTCACTCAAGTTTAAATGGGTTGAGTGAAAATTTTGCGTTCAATAAATAGATTAATTCAAATGTAGAAGTGTTTTTATTGTTCAAATTCCTGGAATCTAGAAGCAAATGTTTTTGTTTATTTTTCATTCACACAACTCAATTATGTATAAATAGCGCCCACAAAATTGATCTTGGTGTACTTTATACTTAAAAAGCGGTGGAAATAGTTAAACTGAAATGCATTCTCGTAATTATTTCGCGATCTTGTTTTTCATGCTTAGTTGCATTTTGGCTTGTACGAATTCGGAATATCGCATAATAGGTGGCTGCAATTGGAATATAGCGTGGAGTTCACATTTGGTATCCATACATTATAATAACAGTTATCATTGCGTTGGATCATTAGTCACAGCTGACAAGGTGGTTACAGCTGCAAATTGCGTGGCGTATTTAGATGTGGACTTGTTCGTTGTTGCAGCTGGTGTAACGCATTTAGGTAATATAGGCGCGTATGGACAAGTTAGCACTGTGGAGCGTGTACGTTATCCATGTACTTATAATTGCGAAACACATGATATGGATATTGCTGTGATGAAAGTGCATGAACCGTTTAAGCTGGGTCACACAGTACGAACAATAAAATTTTGCGATTTTACATTTGAAGAGCACAGAGAAATGCGTGTTAGTGGATGGGGTTGGACAACTGCAGAAGGTGGGACGACTTCGTATAAACTCCAATCTACTATCTTGACTTCATTACAATATAATGATTGTAAGAATCGTTATCGTAAAAGAAAAAGAATTTTAACACGATCAATGATTTGTGCTGCTCATCCTACAACTGATGTCTGCGTTAAAGATTCTGGGGCACCGGGCGTTGTGGATGGAAAACTTTGTGCTGTGGTATCATTTAATCTGGGTTGTGTGAACCCCAAGTATCCGAGTGTTTTTACAGTTGTAAATAATGTAGCTGTTCGAGCCTTTTTAAATGAAACGATACTATTCCTATAGCAGGGTGTTTTTATAAATCGACTACTGAGTGGAAAATCACCAAAAGAAGAAATTATTCTAAGATAGAGCTTTCTCGAAATGGCAACTGAGATATGGTGATATTCCAATCAACAGTCGAAACGGCGATATTTATTTGTATTTCTTTTTGTATTATGAAAAAATAAATGTTTATAATTGTGATTAAAAAAAATATTTTTTATTATTTCCAAAGCAAGTGTGACACGCAAATGCCTTAGGTTGTGAAACCAAACTTTATTCTTAGCTTTAAACTTTCTTCGTTAATGAATAGACCATGAGATAAAATGAAAATTTCGGAAAATATACTTTATGGCTCTGGCAAACTCCGTATAAAACAACTGTTGCAATCAACCGTATGGTAAGCAACGTATTCTGTTATTAACGCCATAGCATAACGCCTTAGTGATAATCATACCGTAGCTAAGCAATTTGTTTTTGGTTGAAGTATATAGCTGAGCCTAGCCTAGCAGTTCACCAAGAATTAATTAATTTTTTTATAATAGGGGCAAATATCAGAAGATGTTTGGAATATTTGTAGTTTTTAAAATTTGTTTATGAAGAAAAAGCTTAGAAAAGCTGGAGCAGTATCGTTCCATACGATCACTGTAGCAGTTTTTATGTACCCGAGCGCTCGGGATTTTTACGAATACGGCTTCTCGCGCGATTCTCGAATCTCGAAATACTCGTAATCACGGTTGCCACTTTGGGTCCAACCCCATTTGGTCCACTAGTCCATTTTCTTCAATTTTAGTAATTTTTAGGCAGTTTCCACGATTTTGGTACTTTTCTTTCTTTTGCAATCAGGTAAAAATTCAAAATATTGCCCAAAAATTTGCAGCACATTCGTTAACCCACATCTAATTTTGAATTTACTTGAATGGATTTCTCACCACAAAAAATTGCTCAGTCAATAAAAATGTACGAGAACAGTGACATTTCACCTAGGAAATAATTTAGGCGAGGCATTATAAAAGAAAAGTGTTGGCAAACAAAAAAAACTCTTGTTTAATATTTATAATAATAATGACTAGATATTTCATCGGCTATTAAATACTTAGTGAAAGATTTTTGTCACTAATAGAGCTAAAAGTATGTATATCAAATGCACTTGCGCCTCTAAGAAATTTGACAAGGCTTGCAACAGATGAAGCGTGGAGTTTAATGAATTGAAAACTAAGTAAAAGAATGAAACTAATTTATTTTGTATTAAGTGTACTTGCCAATTACTTAATTCAAGCCTACCGAGAGATATTGAGAGTTTGTGAAGGCACGTCGATATTTAAATCTTTTTCACCCAGCACAAGAAATATTTTAACTGGAAGGCAGAAATACTTCTTGAAGGCGATAACTTTATGAATGTACAACGAATGCGATTAAAAAATTTTATTTTTATATTCAGCTTTTGAAGCAAATGCAAAAGAGATTTGATTGTGGAAGAAATATTTTGTATAAAATTATCCCCGTAGGTGCTAGCTTTAACCCCTGATGCCAGGTATCAAAACTCACACTTACTGAATCTAGGCTATGATATAAAGTTTAAACGTTAAGAGAAAAAGTAAGTATTTATAGATATAGAACTAACAAAATTGCTTAGTTTCATTTATGTTCTACTGAGTTTTCCTCATAGTTCGACCAGAACGTAAATTTTTGAACCCTTCCTTACTAAAACTTAACTGCGATATATATTTTATTTCATTGCAACCAACAACATAATGCTGGAACTAAAAACTTTGCGAGCAAATCTAGTTTCACAAAGTTAGTTTGGTGAACGACATACACCTATTCTAGAAATGTGAAAATATAATACCATGAACTACATTTTATTTTTGTTTGTTCCTTGAATTTGAGCAAAGTATTTATTATGTCCAGTAAAATTGTATATAGGAAACCATGGAAACATCTTAAAGTCTTGTATTTTACAACGAATACAACCTCCTTATATACCAATAAAATAAAACAAAAATTTGGTCCTTTTTTTGAGATTTGGTCCTTTTTTCCGTGAATTTTGGTCCCAAATGAAAACAT
Organism: Eurosta solidaginis; assembly: GCF_040869045.1. Classification (NCBI taxonomy): domain Eukaryota; kingdom Metazoa; phylum Arthropoda; class Insecta; order Diptera; family Tephritidae; genus Eurosta; species Eurosta solidaginis. The sequence goes on from NC_090321.1 coordinate 195,226,716, forward strand.
GATGTGGCAACCGTGCTCGTAATACTCGCGAGCTTCTCGACTTTCAATTCTCGCGAGATTCTCGAACCTCGAAATACTCGTAATACTCGCGAGCTTCTCGACTTTCAATTAAGCGCCTGCATTGGCAGTATTCATAGGGTGGCGCCAAATGGTCCGCAAAGCAGAACTTCCGGGATAATTTGTATTTTTATTATAACTGATTTCTCGAAAATATTGATTTCTGGAAAAAATGTTCTATACTAAAAAATGCAGGCATATATCCGGAACACTTGTGATAGGTTGTTGAATAATTGAAAGCATATATCTTTTTATCTCACGTTCAACGTTACGGTGGGAATTATTAAGAAATGCTTTAACAAAAACTGTCAAACGTGAATCTGAAACACGATGGAGCGCCAGAATACAAGCGGTTATCCTTATCATCGATGGGCTAGAGAATATAGTAGAACACTTAGAACAATTAGCAGAGTATACTAACAGCACAAGTGACACCAGAAGCGAAGCTACAATTCCGTTGCTAAATAAACAAAATTTTAGTTTCATAACATTAGTTCATTTCTGGTATGAAATCTTAATGAGGATTGATCTTGTGCAGCTCAGATTACAAGATCCGGGGATGAACTGTAGAGTAGCGTATCATGATCTTAAATAATTAGCCACTGAAATATCCGAAATTCGAGACACTCTCCGTGAAGAAGCAATAGGAAAAGCGAAGTCTCTTTGTGAAAAGGAGAATATTGATATAGTAAAACGTGTAAGAAGGCGCGCAAAATGACCGAAGAATCGGCTAGAGATGTTGGTCTTTCTGCAGAATGTGAAATTTTTCGCACTTTGAAAAGTGTTCCCGATCATCTCCAACAAGAAATACTTAAGATTTACACGACTAAATGACATTAGCTTTAAATTTGGTTTTCTCTTGGACGTTGGAAATTTGTTAAACAAGGATAATGACGACTTGGAAAGAACTTGTAAGAACTTGGGTGAATTTTATAATACAGATTTCGATGGAACAGAACTTTTTATTGAAATATATGACTGCAAAATATTACTTCGCAGTAGAAAAGAAATTGAACGTAAAATTGTATCTCTGCCCGGAGATATTTGCAGTTGAAATTGGCAATTTGCATGTGGTTGTTGTAATGTTGTCGGGCACTGAAAAAAATTTTGTGTACAAAGTGATTTTTCACGCATTTAATTTTGATCCCACCACATTGGTGGACCGGACAGATAATTTTTTATAAGCGTGGCCAAAGGCCGCCAACGCAGAAAGGTGTTCGCGCAAATATACAATGCATCCGATCCCCGGTTTTGGAGGAACCCGGGATCATTTTTCGCTTTTTTGGTAATATCTTTTGAACGAGTTAAAATTTTACTTTCCGCTTTGGATTATTGCTGTCGAGGTCAATACGCACCTTTTGACACCTCTCTCTCGATATTTTTGGACGCGTATTAGCAGTCGACTAGACTACTACCCAAAATTATTAGTATATTTGACTTTTACAAATACCCAATAAAAAATAAAAATAAAATAGATCGAAAATTTGGTATGCATTTGTTTTTAGTTCGCTTTTATTGTTTGGTTTATTCTTTGGCGGCCACCGTGGTGTGATGGTAGCGTGCTCCGCCTACCACACCGAATTCCCTGGGTTCACACCCCGGGAAAAGCAACATCAAAATTTTAGAAATATCAATTAGAAGAAAATTTTTCTAAGCGGGGTCGCTCCTCGGCAGTGTTTGGCAAGCACTCCGAGTGTATTTCTGCCATGAAAAGCTCTCAGTGAAAACTCATATGCCTCGCAGATGCCGTTCGGAGTCGGGATAAAACAAGTAGGTCCCGTCCCGCCAATTTTTAGGAAAAATTAAAAAGGAGCATGGCGCAAATTGGAAGAGAAGCTTGGCCTAAAATCTCTTCGGAGGTTATCGCTCCCTACATTTATTTATTTATTTATTTATTTTTTTAATTTGAACGATTTAACTATGCATGACCATAATTTGCTGATACCAGTACCCAGCTTACTTCCATCATTAGAGATGTTGGAGGTCTTCGCAGCTGGACGATTCACTTAGTCCAATTTGGGGATATTAATTTGTGGAGGCTGAATTTTTCCGACACCTTTTTCCCCCACTTTGGCGTTAAGTGGGACATCCCGATTTTGTTTTGATGACATGCAGAGACATTCACTTATACATTTTCCTGTTCATCATCGACAGAACTAGGCGTTCTTAATTTTGTTGTACAAATCCCTCGCCTGGGTTAATAGGCTAGAACACTCAAGAAACTTTACATTAAGCCCTCTAACGGATGTCCAAGGAATCGAGCAGTTTCAATATGGTTTTACCAAAAAGAAGTCGCTATTACAGATTTTTGTTCCACATTACAGATGAATAGATGATTTACACCAGGCTGGGGCCATACATAGAGATCGAAGTTGAAGCAGAGTGACGCGCATATTCTTCGGAAATGCGTTCGTGTTGCTATGGATCATACTACACCATATCTCGTCATAGGGCTTATGCAGATGTCTTCTTATCTCCCTTGGAGGTGCAACTACACAAAATAATTGTCTTTTGGGATGCCTCGGTGGTCCTAAGAAGGTATTCCGTGGCAGTTCTAAGTGGGAAATTTGGCAGCCCTGCAACTTTCTCCGTTGCAACGATTTGAGGATTTTGATGCATCCTTGTGCATTGTAGATAATTTCAGATGCATTTGTATTGAAGCAGAGACTGTGTTCGAACGTCACAACCAAAAGTTGTTGGAGTTTCACAGAAGTAACGTTATGCCATCAAAGTGGCTGTCCAGTTGTTATGTTATGTGCAAGGTTCACGTCGTGAATACTATGACCGTATGTACATTAAATCAGTGCCAAGTCCTGTGATGTGAAAATATTATAGAGACAAGAGATATAAATGTTTATTTTGCGGCATAGTTTTCCTGTGTTTATTCCAGTATGCATTCGCAGAGCCATGAAGCTGCCGGACAAAACTAAGATCCTCCTCTAAGTCTTTCAAACCGCCGGGGAATGAAGCTGTCTCCGTTGTTGTCCTTCAGCAACGAGGGCAATGTTTCCTATATTTCAGGATGAGGGTGGCAGAGGTATGACGACTTTCCCACCTTTATGATGGCTTTTCCACCAAAAATGATTACATTCCAACGATTAAGAATTCAGGGGTTCTCATAAAAAATTATCAACTTAACGTAAAAATGTTTAATATAATAAAATAAAAATGTAGTGTTTCTTTACGTACATTTTTTTGGCAATAAAAAAATATTTTCCCCGGGTGCAAGAAAACCTCACTACGCCACTGAAAATGCCGGCAGTGACCGTCTTGGTTACAAGGAATAAATTTACTAGTCTTTACGAAACTTCAGTCCCTCACTATAGCAGGCACCTTCTCGTTGGTGTGAGGGCTTAGCCGAACTCCGTAGCGCCCGACTATGGGGCATATACGTCGATTCGCTTCATAGGAGGGCGGCGGGATGTCGGTGACCAAGAACTGCCAACCTCCTAATCCAGAGTGTTATGCGGACCGTGCTTATTGTATTTGAACGGGGCCTTCTCGAGAAGTAATGACGGCCTTACCACAGCAAGGGGCGCGTTTGTGCGAACATTAGGCCGCTGAACGGCGCGACTGTGAGGAACTTAAGGTGTTGGTTCAAAGGAATACTACCGACCAATCCGGCAGATGATGGAAGGCGACTTGGTAACAGACGTACAGAGCAAGGGAGATGCTGGACACGATATCTCAGTTCCTAACGACGGAATATATGTTCCGGCACCCGACTATGCCGAAGGGAAAATTACACTGACAGGCTAAAACACCGAGGCGAAAAGTTGGTAAAGAGCATGCAACAATTCCTATACAAAATAGGGTCGGACGAGCGTGTGGCTTCAAATTTGAATTAAAGTGGAATCAGAGTATTGTGGAGAGGACTGAAGCCCAAAGCCAAAGAAGTATTTAGATCTTACTGGAATCGATACGCAATATTTTTTCCCACTTCAAAGAAAGGATCGGCGCATAAGCTACTTCATTTTAATTAGAACCACCGTTCACGCCGAAAACAATGCCGGCCAAGGAATTAAACCGAGAATAACTTTTACCAATAAGTGCTACTTTGTGGAATTGAAAAGTAAACTCCAGTGTCGAGTGAAGATTGAATGGAGTATTAGAGCGAAAAGTTTTCAAAAAGATGGGTGGTCCTAACCGTGATGTCAACGTTGTGTGCCGACGGAGTTTAATGATGAGCTCTAAGAACTTTACGCATACATTAGCATAGTTAAATGAATAAAAGCCTAAGGATTCGCCAGTTGTGTCATGTTACGAGGAAGATAGAAGGCTTTGCTTTTAGCACCCGTATATGGAAGAAAATTAAGGGGGACCTCCACTATTTTGGGAGGGACAGGTAAAGGAACTCCCTTGGTGCCCCCAACTGGCGTCAGTAATTACGACCACTTCGAATGGCCTTAAGATCAATTGGCCTTATGACCACTTCAAAAGGTCATCAAGTTAATTGACTTTTTGAACTTCTACTTACTATTCCATAAACAAAATACAATTTTTCAAATTTAGAAAAATTAAAAAATAACAAAAATTATCTTTAGAAAAAAATTATTGTTCTGGCCTTGAGCTCGAATCGAACCTTGAATCGTTTGTGAACTTCCTCCATTTGGCTTTATGACCAATTACGAAACTTCCGTTTGACCTTAAGACGATTTTTTGCTCCAAGTTTTTTCCTAACTTTTAGTTGAATAAGTTCCTCTTATCTCAGAGAAGACCTCGTTGAAACATTCTGTAACCAATTTTTCACTAGACTGGAACCAAAATAAAGGGAATATAAATACGTGGAGGTGCGAAACAAAAAACTGATCTTATAGACACTTGACAAAAAAAAAAAGAGTTAACTTTATGACCATTTCGGAAAAGCAGGATGGTCATAATGTCAATATCGTTGACACTGAATCCATTTGAAGTTGTGATCATTTCACAGGGTCAAAACTTTAATTGACTTTGTGGCCATTTCAAGTGGTTATTAGATCAATTGACGATAAGCCGTTGACCTTATGTCACCCTTTCATGAAGGAATGCCAGCCAGGTCATTTTGGACCGACGCGTATTTTATTGGATATTTCGCGTAAGCTCCATTCTGAGACCTACGCGTCAGATCCTACACCACCTTAATCAATTTCCTAGAGGGTTAAAATGCTCACGATGATACGTGCGTGTGCATCTCTATTTGTGTGAGCAAATTCCATTTAATTATAAAGCTTTTAAATCAAAAAACACATAAATGATAAAATATCAATATCATAAAAACCTCTCACACAGCTTTATGATAGGACGAATGATAACGTTTGATTTGCTATTAGACACTTGTAAGAAAGTATAATGAGTGGCATATAACGGTAATGATAAAATAATTTGAGTGGAGATATAAGTGGCAGTGATTAAATCATTTTCAAGATAAGTCTAGAAGAGACTATTAAATTTTTGAGTAAATATTTGAATTATGGATAAACAAAAAATGTGTGTTTTACATTGCGCTAATTAAGCGATAATTATTATGAAGATAGTACAATTGATGTAGGTTTTTAAAAAAAAATTTTGTATGCAATGACTTATCGCTGCTTGACGTTTCACGTTTTTTGAATAAAACAAAAAATCATTGTTAAATACACAAATGAATCAATGCGGAAAACACTAAAATCAACACCAAGTGCATGTTCTGGCATATTATCTTGTGATATATTTACATGCATGTACATAAGTATGTTTGTAATTGTTTGTATTTCTTGCTATGGATATATTCAGTTGCACGCAATTCGTCAAAAGTGAAGGCTGCATTTAATTAATTGTGAACATTTTTTAATCACATCATTTCCAACAGAGAAAAACAATAATATACATATTTAAATAAAAAAAATTCAAACCATCAAACTTGTCTTACATGGCAGATATACATACATATATACTACATACGTATATGTATTTAGGAGGGTTATTAACGAATGTTCGAAAAATTCAACTTGTTCGAAATACGTATCAAAATAACGCTGCCAGTATCAGAAAGAATTCTACCACCAACGCAAATATGCATTTTAAAACAAGTGCGAATGGAGCTGTCTTAGGCAGAGATCGCTCATAACAGTTCCCACAACCGGTATTTTTAACACAGTTGACAGTTATTTAATGATTGCTTTTAAATAACTATTAAGGTAAGGAGATATGAGAAAATATAACTCTAACCAAACGATGTGCTATCGGTTTGTTATTGTGTATCTGTTTTCGACGTGTTATCGACGAGGTTTAAATAAAATATCCATTTGTTATGTAAAGGTTATAAATTTGCTATCGATATTAAATGGTATACACGAACTATCGATTCGTTACCGATTTGTCAACAGTTTATTACAAATAACTTTGGATATCAAAGCGACAACACATCCCCTCGAAAACAACTCAATATATTTTCCATAAATAATCGATAAATTTCCACAGTAAAACGACAGATTTTCGATAAAAAATCGATAACTTGCCGATATTTTTAGCCAATCGATAACTTTTCGATAAAAAGCTAATAAAATGCCGATAACAATCGGAATATAATATCAGTCGTGCAAAAAATTATGAAATATTCGCTAACACATTACAAAATGATTTCGAAATACCCAAAATAATATCGGAATGATCTCAAAAATAGTACCGGAATGATCCCAGTAATACTAAACAGTTTTTCAAAATGATCCTAAAATTATACCGAAACAGTCCCTGCATAACCACACAAACAAATGTACGAGCGGGATAGAATGATATTTTTGGTTAAAACAACAATTATTTGCATACCCTGATAATAAAATAACGTTAAGTGGTAATTCTACCAGAGCAGACGAGAATTTTAAAAACAAAAGAATTACAATAAACAATCTCTGTAATAGTGAAAAGTAATTTTAAAATAAAACTGAAAAAAAAAAAAAAAATTTAATGAAATAAGCATATGCCAGTGAGAAAGCCCTTTTTTGTACTTGGAAATCGGTTTCGACTGAACCGAATTTCTATTCTCCTTAACCGTTAAATACAATCTTTAGTATATATTAGAAACATTTTTCGTCATTTGGTTTGGACACACAGCAGTTTTGTCGTTGCGTCATTATCAGTGTCATTTTTCGTTTAGAATACCCGAAACTCGTTTGTCCACGAACCAAATTTGACAAGGAGTGACGAAAAATCGTTCACATATACATCAATTATCGTTACAATATACAAAATTATATTTATTCGTGAAAAAAAAAAAAACAAAAAAAAAAGAATATTTATCTTTTATTTGTCATTCGAGTAATTTGCCCAACTCTGCTAAGGAAGTATTTATTACTTTCAAGAGTACTTAGACTTAGTCTTGCTAGGAGATGGTCTTTCGAGATTTTCAATGCCACTTTAAGTAAAGTCAGAAATTTATTATATCTGAAAAGTCAGGGGGGGGGGGGGGAGGGTGATTTTCCACTTTTTCTCCTTGAGTTTCATAGAAAACTTTGGAAGTTCATGCATTGCATAGCAACATAGACATGGTAGGTATTACTTAAGCGAACTTCCATTAGTTCCCACATACATATGTACATAGCAATAAATTGTTCAAAAGTAACATTAACAAGTAAGGAAGGTTAAGTTCGGGTGTAACCGAACATTACATACTCAGTTGAGAGCTATGGTGACAACATAAGGGAAAATAACCATGTAGGAAAATGAACCGAGGGAAACCGTGGAATGTGTTTGTATGACATGTGTATCAAATGAAAGACATTAAAGAGTATTTTATGAGGGAGTGGGCCATAGTTCTATAGGTGGACGCCATTTAGAGATATCGCCATAAAGGTGGATCAGGGTTGACTCTAGAATTTGTTTGTACAATATGGGTATCAAACGAATGGTGTTAATGAGTATTTTAAAAGGGAGTGGGCCTTAGTTCTATAGGTGGACGCCGTTTCGAGATATCGCCATAAAGGTGGACCAGGGGTGACTCTAGAATGTGTTTGTACGATATGGGTATCAAATTAAAGGTATTAATGAGGGTTTTAAAAGGGAGTGGTGGTTGTTGTATAGGTGGTCGCCTTTTCGAGATATCGCCATAAAGGTGGACCAGGGGTGACCCTAGAATTTGTTTGTACAATATGGGTATCAAAAGAAAGGTGTTAATGAGTATTTTAAAAGGGAGTAATCCTTAGTTCCATAGGTGGACGCCGTTTCGAGATATCGCCATAAAGGTGGACCAGGGGTGACCCTAGAATTTGTTTGTACAATATGGGTATCAAAAGAAAGGTGTTAATGAGTATTTTAAAAGGGAGTAATCCTTAGTTCCATAGGTGGACGCCGTTTCGAGATATCGCCATAAAGGTGGACCAGGGGTGACCCTAGAATTTGTTTGTACAATATGGGTATCAAAAGAAAGGTGTTAATGAGTATTTTAAAAGGGAGTAATCCTTAGTTCCATAGGTGGACGCCGTTTCGAGATATCGCCATAAAGGTGGACCAGGGGTGACCCTAGAATTTGTTTGTACAATATGGGCATCAAACGAAAGGTGTTAATGAGTATTTTGAAACGGTGTGGGCCTTAATTCTATAGGTGGACGCCGTTTCAAAATATCGTCATAAAGGTGTACCAGGGGTGACTCTAGAATGTGTTTGTATGATATGGGTATCAAATTAAAGGTATTAATTAGGGTTTTAAAAGGGAGTGGTGGTTGTTGTATATGTGAAAGCGTTTTCCAGATATCGACCAAAATGTGGACCAGGGTGACCCAGAATATCATCTGTTGGATACCGCTAATTTATTTATATATGTAATACCTGCCACGATTTTAAGGGTTTTTTTATTTCGCCCTGCAGAACTTTTTCATTTTCTTCTACTTAATATGGTAGGTGTCACAACCATTTTATAAAGTTTTTTCTAAAGTTATATTTCGCGTCAATAAACCAATCCCATTACCTCACCATGTTTCATCCCTTTTTTCGTATTTGGTATAGAATTATGGCCGATTTCGCCCGTTTTCACAGAAAACAGTTAACATCATAAAATCTATGCCCCTACCAAATTTCAAAAGGATTGAGTTATTTTTGTTCGACTTATGGCGTTAAAAGTATCCTAGACAAATTAAATGAAAAAGGGCGGAGCCACGTCCATTTTGAAATTTTCTTTTTTTTTTGTATTTTGTTGCACCATATCATTACTGGAGTTGAATGTTGACATAATTTATTTATATACTGTAAAGATATTAAATTTTTTGTTAAAATTTTACTTTAAAAAATTTTTTTTTTTAAAAGTGGGCGTGGTCCTTCTTCGATTTTGCTAATTTTTATTAGGCGTACATATAGTAATAGGGGTAACGTCCCTGCCAAATTTCATCATGATATCTTCAACGAATGCCAAATTACAGCTTGCAAAACTTCTAAATTACCTTCTTTTAAAAGTGGGCGGTGCCACGCCCATTGTCCAAAATTTTACTAGTTTTATATTCTGCGTCATAAATACAACTCATCTACCAAGTTTCGTCGCTTTATCTGTCTTTGGTAATGAATTATCGCACTTTTTCGGTTTTTCGAAAATTTCGATATCGAAAAAGTGGGCGTGGTTATAGTCCGATATCGTTCATTTTAAATAGCGATCTGAGATGAGTGCTCAGGAACCTACATACCAAATTTCATCAAGATACCTCAAAATTTACTCAAGTTATCGTGTTAACGGACGGACGGACGGACGGACGGACGGACGGACATAGCTCAATCAAATTTTTTTTCGATCCTGATTATTTTGATATATGGAAGTCTATATCTATCTCGATTCCTTTATATATGTACAACCAACCGTTATCCAATCAAACTTAATATACTCTGTGAGCTCTGCTCAACTGAGTATAAAAACTATTTGCTTGTTATATTAGTGTTCGTGTGTATGTTATGTTGCTTTTTATACTCAGTTGAGCAGAGCTCACAGAGTATATTAAGTTTGATTGGATAACGGTTGGTTGTACATATATAAAGGAATCAAGATAGATATAGACTTCCATATATCAAAATAATCAGGATCGAAAAAAAATTTGATTGAGCCATGTCCGTCCGTCCGTCCGTTAACACGATAACTTGAGTAAATTTTGAGGTATCTTGATGAAATTTGGTATGTAGGTTCCTGAGCACTCATCTCAGATCGCTATTTAAAATGAACGATATCGGACTATAACCACGCCCACTTTTTCGATATCGAAAAATTCGAAAAACCGAAAAAGTGCGATAATTCATTACAAAAGACCGATAAAGCGACGAAACTTGGTAGATGAGTTGAACTTATGACGCAAATTAGAAAATTAGTAAAATTTTGGACAATGGGCGTGACACCGCCCACTTTTAAAAGAAGGTAATTTAAAACTTTTGCAAGCTGTAATTTGGCAGTCGTTGAAGATATCATGATGAAATTTGGCAGGAACGTTACTCTTATTACTATATGTACGCTTAATAAAAATTAGCAAAATCGGAGAAGGACCACGCCCACTTTTAAAATAAATTTTTTTTAAAAGTAAAATTTTAATCTTGGTATGAAAAATGAACGAAATCCGACTATGACCACGCCCACTTTTTCCATATCGAAAATTACGAAAAATGAAAAAAAAGTCATAATTCTATACTAAATACGAAAAAAGGGATGAAATATGGTAAGGTAATTGGATTGTTTTATTGACGCGTAATATAACTTTAGAAAAAACTTTATAAAATGATTGTGACACCTACCATATTAAGTAGAAGAAAATGAAAAAGTTCTGCAGGGCGAAATAAAAAACCCTTAAAATCTTGGCAGGTATTACATATATAAATAAATTAGCGGTATCCAACAGATGATGTTCTGGGTCACCCTGGTCCACATTTTGGTCGATATCTGGAAAACGCCTTCACATATACAACTACCACCACTCCCTTTTAAAACTCTCATTAATACCTTTAATTTGATACCCATATCGTACAAACTCATTATAGAGTAACCCCTGGTCCACCTTTATGGCGATATTTCGAAAAGGCGAACACCTATAGAACGAAGGTCCACTCACTTTTAAAAATACTCATTAACACCTTTCATTTGATACCCATATCGTACAAACAAAGTCTAGAGTCACCCCTGGTCCAGAAAGGCCCACTCCCTCTTAAAATACTCATTAACTCCTTTCGTTTGATACCCATATTGCACAAACGAATTCTAGGGTCACCCCTGGCCCACCTTTATGGCGATATCTCGAAACGGCGTCCACCTATGGAACTAAGGATTACTCCCTTTTAAAATACTCATTAACACCTTTCATTTGATACCCATATCGTACAAACGCATTCTAGAGTCACACCTGGTCCATCTTTATGGCGATATCTCGAAAAGGCGTCCACCTATAGAACTAAGGCCCACTCCCTCTTAAAATACTCATTAACTCCTTTCGTTTGATACCCATATTGCACAAACGAATTCTAGAGTCACCGCTGGTCCACCTTTATGGCGATATCTCGAAAAGGGGTCCACCTATAGAACTAAGCTTCACGCCCTTTTAAAATAATCATTAACACCTTTCATTTCATACCCATATCGTACAAACAAATTCTAAAGTCACCCCTGGTCCACCTTTATGGCGATATCTCGAAAAGGCGAACACCTATAAAACGAAGGCCCACTCCCTTTTAAAAATACTCATTAACACCTTTCATTTGATACCCATATCGTACAAACGCATTCTAGAGTCACACCAGGCCCACCTTTATGGCGATATCTCGAAACGGCGTCCACCTATAGAACTAAGGCCCACTCCCTTTTAAAATACTCATTAACACCTTTCGTTTGATGCCCATATTGTGCAAACAAATTCTAGGGTCACCCCTGGTCCACCTTTATGGCGATATCTCGAAACGGCGTCCACCTATGGAACTAAGGATTACTCCCTTTTAAAATGCTCATTAACACCTTTCATTTGATACCCATATCGTACAAACGCATTCTAGAGTCACCCCTGGTCCATCTTTACGGCGATATCTCGAAAAGGCGTCCATCTATAGTACTTAGGTCCACGCCCTTTTAAAATACTCATTAATACCTTTCATTTGATACCCATATCGTACAAACGCATTCTAGAGTCACCCCTGGTCCACCTTTATGGCTATATCCCTAAATGGCGTCCACCTATAGAACTATGGCCCACTCCCTCATAAAATACTCTTTAATGCCTTTCATTTGATACACATGTCATACATTTGATACACATGTCATACATTCCAGGGTTTCCCTCGGTTCATTTTCCTATATGGTTATTTTCCCTTATGTTGTCACCATAGCTCTCAACTGAGTTTGTAATGTTCGGTTACACCCGAACTTAACCTTCCTTACTTGTTTCAATTGGCTTTTATAAATTCGTTACGTTTATTTACTCTGCAAGTGCTGTAAATAGCGTTTCGTTGTTGCTGTTTTTCGTTAATGCTCAATTTTCTAAATATTTATGCGTGTAACTGCAATTTAATTGCTGAAACTCAATAAACACTTAATTCACATAGTTTTTCACTTGTCTTTGATCGTGCTACAATTGGAAAATAAAAGTATTCGATATATATTTATACACACTTTTTGTTAGCTTAACATATTTGGGTACTTGCAGATAGTATATAAGCTTACTCGTATAGAACTTATGCGTTTGCTTCACCAATAAACGGGGCCAATTATCTGTTTGGCCTTAAAAGTTTGCAAATTTCGGTGTTGATTTCTTCTTGATTGTTTATTCAACTGCGGAGTGTTTATGTTGAGCTGGATATTTCTCATTGGCACTCTTTTGTTTATGTTTTTATTCTCAGCGTGCTTTGCACACACAGAGTACATTACCATTGGTAACATAACGGTTGTTCGCAACGGCATAAACGAATCGAAATATATATCGAAATGCTTACAATGAAAAAATGAATTGATTTTGCCATGCCCGTCCGTCCGTTTGTCTGTGCGCACGATAACTTTAATAAATATTGAGATATCTTATTAGGTTCCTTGGCACTCTTATTGGGTTCTTTTGAACTCATCTCCCATCACTATTTAAAATGAGCGAAATCGGATGATAACCACGCCCATTTGTATACATATAACATTTTGGAAAATACAAAACACCTGATTATTTTGTAAATAATGCACCTAAAATGTAGAAATTTGATGTGTGGACTGAAATTGAGACAAAATTTGAAAACATTTTTGAAAATGGTCGTGGTACCGTTCACTTGTGATAAAATAAATTTTACAAATATTATATATATATATATATTATAATATATATCCCCCACAACCGATTGTTCAGATAAGAAACTTTTCGTAATTACTGCCCTATTTTAAGAACTAGAGGCTTCAAATTTCAACGAATGCTTACGTGTATAGCATATATTGATGTCTGAAAAAATCATAGAGATCGGTGGTATATATATTATATACTTCATACAAACTGTCATTTTTGGCCTTTTTTACGGATAGAAGCTTCAAAATTCATCAAGTTTCATCAAATAGTTACGTTTACTTCATATATTTTTGAAATACGTGATTCCTAGTCGTAGTTTTTACATGCAGACCACAAAAAACGTGAAGCTTTGCATCCGCACACAAAGTACCTACCTATTTTTATACCTTTCATGAAAATGAAATGGTATATTAATTTCGTCACGAAACCCAAAATTGTAAGTCCTTAAAGGAAAATAGATAGACCCACCATTAAGTATACCGAAATAATCAGAATTGATTTAGCCATATCCGTCTGTCTGTCTGTCCGTCTGTCTGTTTGTATGCAAACTAGTCCCTCAATTTTTGAGATATCTTGATAAAATTTGGTGAGCAGGTGTATTTGGGTGTCCGATTAGACATTTGTCGGAACCGGCCGGATCGGACCACTATAGCATATATCCTCCATACAACCGATTTTTCAGAAAAAGAGGATTTTTGTAATATCTTACTCAATTTAACAGATTGAAGCTTCAAACTTCACCATATACTTTCGTATATTGCACATATTGTTACCTGAAAAAATTTATGAGATCGGTCGTATATATAGTATATATCCCCCACAACCGATTATTCAGATAAGGAACTTTTCGTAATTACTGCCCTATTTTCAGAGCTAGAGGCTTCAAATTTCAACGAATGCTTACGTATATAGCATACATTGTTGTCTGAGAAAATCATACAGATCGGTGGTATATATAGTATATATATGGTGGTATATATATTATACTAGCAGACCCGGTAGACGTTGTTCTGCCCTAAATTTGGCCTAACTGCATACATTTTAATAAGATTTTTCCGTCTAACTCTGCCCTACCCCTCTACACTTTTTCCCAATCTTTTTATTCACTCCTCCCTCCGTCTTTTTCGCTTCATGTCCATCTTCGTCCCATTCTATCTATTTCTCAGTCTCCTTCTCTCTTCTCTCAAGTTTTTCTCCCTCTTCTTCATCTCTTATTGCCAGTCCCAGAGGGTGGTATGTATTTTGTTCCAGTCGCATTCCAAGCCTCAGTGCCAGTCCCACTCCGAGTCTCAGTCAGTCCCAGTCCTAGTCCTAATCCAAGTCCCAGTCCGTTTCTGTAATACTTCCCGGAAAAAAGAATCGTAAATAGTAATATAGGCAAATTTATATAAGAAATTTCAGGCAAATCGAATAGGACGTATATAAATAGGTATGTGGGTATTATTAATTCTTGCCTTTATTTCGGCTTCGCATGCATATTTATCAGTCTTGCCAGGCTGATGCGACTAAATCGAATATCACAATGAACTTTAGCCACTCAGCGGTGTAAAACTTACTCTGTATTATAGCACACATCAACAGCTTCAATTTAATACCCATAATATAAAAACACATTCTAGGTGTATCCGGGTCCATGTTTTGGCCTATATATCGAGACCGTAGTCACCCAGCGGTGTAAAACTTATTCTGTACTAAAGCATACATAAACAACTTCAATTTGATTCCATAATGTAAAAACACATTCTAGGTGTATCCGGGTCCACGTTTTGGGCTATATCTCGAGACCCTAGCCTCCCAGTTGTATGAAAATTATCCTGTACTATAGCACTCATCAACAGCTTTCATGTATAAACACATTCTAGGGGTACCCGGGTCCACGTTTTAGGCTATGTCTCGAGACCCTAGCCTCCCAGTTGTATGAAAATTATCCTGTACTATAGCACTCATCAACAGTTTTCATTTGATATCCATATTGTATAAACACATTCTAGGGGTACCCGAGTCCACGTTTTGGGCTATATCTCGAGACCCTAGCCTCCCGGTTGTATGAAAATTATCCTATACCATAGCACTCATCAACAGCTTTCATTTGGTATCCATATTGTATAAACACATTCTAGGGGTACCCGAGTGCACGTTTTGGGCTATATCTCGAGACCCTAGCCTCCCAGTTGTATGAAAATTATCCTGTACTATAGCACTCATCAACAGCTTTCATTTGATATTCATATTGTATAAACACATTCTAGGAGTACCCGGGTCCACGTTTTGGGCTATATCTCGAGACCCTAGCCTCCCAGTTGTATGAAAATCATCCTGTACTATAGCACTCTTCAACAGCTTTCATTTTATATCCATATTGTATAAACACATTTTAGGAGTACCCGGGTCCACGTTTTGGGCTATATCTCGAGACCCTAGCCTCCCAGTTGTATGAAAATTATCCTGTACAATAGCACTCATCAACAGCTTTCATTTGATATCCATATTGTATAAACACATTCTAGGGGTAGGTACCCGGGTCCACGTTGTGGGCTATATCTCGAAACCCTGGCCTCCCAGTTGTATGAAAATTATCCTGTACTATAGCACTCATCAACAGCTTTCATTTGATATTCATATTGTATAAACACATTCTAGGAGTACCCGGGTCCACGTTTTGGGCTATATCTCGAGACCCTAGCCTCCCAGTTGTAAGAAAATTATCCTGTACAGTAGCACTCATCAACAGCTTTCATTTGATATCCATATTGTATAAACACATTCTAGGGGTAGGTACCCGGGTCCACGTTTTGGCTATATCTCGAAACCCTGGCCTCCCAGTTGTATGAAAATTATCCTGTTATAGCACTCATCAACAGCTATCATTTGATATCCATATTGTATAAACACATTCTATGAGTACCCGGGTCCACGTTTTGGGCTATATCTCGAGACCCTAGCCTCACAGTTGTATGAAAATCAAACTGTACTATAGCATCCATCAACAGCTTTCATTTGATATCCATATTGTATAAACACATTCTAGGGGTACCCGGGTCCACGTTTTGGGCTATATCTCGAGACCCTAGCCTCCCAGTTGTATGAAAATTATCCTGTACTATAGCACTCATCAACAGCTTTCATTTGATATTCATATTGTATAAACACATTCTAGGAGTACCCGGGTCCACGTTTTGGGCTATATCTCGAGACCCTAGCCTCCCAGTTGTATGAAAATCATCCTGTACTATAGCACTCTTCAACAGCTTTCATTTTATATCCATATTGTATAAACACATTTTAGGAGTACCCGGGTCCACGTTTTGGGCTATATCTCGAGACCCTAGCCTCCCAGTTGTATGAAAATTATCCTGTACAATAGCACTCATCAACAGCTTTCATTTGATATCCATATTGTATAAACACATTCTAGGGGTAGGTACCCGGGTCCACGTTTTGGGCTATATCTCGAAACCCTGGCCTCCCAGTTGTATGAAAATTATCCTGTACTATAGCACTCATCAACAGCTTTCATTTGATATTCTTATTGTATAAACACATTCTAGGAGTACCCGGGTCCACGTTTTGGGCTATATCTCGAGACCCTAGCCTCCCAGTTGTATGAAAATTATCCTGTACAGTAGCACTCATCAACAGCTTTCATTTGATATCCATATTGTATAAACACATTCTAGGGGTAGGTACCCGGGTCCACGTTTTGGCTATATCTCGAAACCCTGGCCTCCCAGTTGTATGAAAATTATCCTGTTATAGCACTCATCAACAGCTATCATTTGATATCCATATTGTATAAACACATTCTAGGGGTACCCGGGTCCACGTTTTGGGCTATATCTCGAGACCCTAGCCTCACAGTTGTATGAAAATCAAACTGTACTATAGCATCCATCAACAGCTTTCATTTGATATTCATATTGTATAAACACATTCTAGGGGTACCCGGGTCCACGTTTTGGGCTATATATCGAGACCCTAGCCTCCCAGTTGTATGAAAATTATCCTGTACTACAGCACTCATCAACAGCTTTCATTTGATATCCATGACTATAGCACTCATCCATAGCTTTCATTTCATATCCATATTGTATAAACACATTCTAGGGGTACCCGGGTCCACGTTTTGGCCTATATCTCGAGACCCCAGTCACCCAGGGGTATGAAAATTATCCTGTACTATAGCACTCATCCATAGCTTTCATTTTGTATCCATATTGTATAAACACATTCTAGGGGTACCCGGGTCCACGTTTTGGGCTATATCTCGAGACCCTAACCTCCCAGTTGTACGAAAATTATCCTGCACTATAGCACTCATCAACAGCTTTCATTTGATATCCATATTGTATAAACACATTCTAGGGTTATCCGGGTCCACGTTTTGGCCTATATCTCGAGACCCTAGTCACCCAGGGGTATGAAAATTATCCTGTACTATAGCACTCATCCATAGCTTTCATTTTGTATCCATATTGTATAAACACATTCTAGGGGTACCCGGGTCCACGTTTTGGGCTATATCTCGAGACCCTAACCTCCCAGTTGTATGAAAATTATCCTGCACTATAGCACTCATCAACAGCTTTCGTTTGACATCCATATTGTATAAACACATTCTAGGGGTATTCGGGTCCACGTTTTGGCCTATATCTTGAGACCCTAGTCACCCAGGGTATGAAAATTATCCTGTACTATAGCATTCATCCATAGATTTCATTTTATATCCATATTGTATAAACACATTCTAGGGGTACCCGGGTCCACGTTTTGGGCTATATCTCGAGACCCTAACCTCCCAGTTGTATGAAAATTATCCTGCACTATAGCACTCATCAACAGCTTTCATTTTATATCCATATTGTATAAACACATTCTAGGGGTACCCGGGTCCACGTTTTGGGCTATATATCGAGACCCTAGCCTCCCAGTTGATTGAAAATTATCCTGTACTACAGCACTCATAAACAGCTTTCGTTTGACATCCATATTGTATAAACACATTCTAGGGGTATCCGGGTCCACGTTTTGGCCTATATCTCGAGACCCTAGTCACCCAGGGGTATGAAAATTATCCTGTACTACAGCACTCATAAACAGCTTTCATTTCATATCCATATTGTATAAACACATTCTAGGAGTACCCGGGTCCACGTTTTGATCTCAAGACCCTAGACACGTAGCGAAAAAAAAGGTAGACGTTGGCCGATTCTCAGACCTACCCAATATGCTCACAAAATTTCATGAGAATCGGTTCAGGCGTTTCGGAGTAGTTCAGCCTCTAAAACCGTGACAGAATAGATATATATAGTATATATATATATTTTCGTAATTTTAGCCCCACTTTAACAGCTAGAAACTTCAAATTTCACCGAACGCTTACGTATATGGCATATATTGTTGTCTGAAAAAATCATAGAGATCGGTTGTATATATAGTATATATCTCATACAACCGATTGTTCAGATAAGAAACTTTTCGCAATTTCTACCCCATTTTAACAGCTATAAGCTTCAAATTTCACCGATTGCTTACGTATATAGTATATATTGTTGTGTCAAAAAATCATAGAGATCGGTGATATATATAATATATATATGATGGTATATATAGTATATATATATTTTTTTTTGCGATTTCGGCCCCATTTTAACAGCTAGAAGCTCCAAATTTCACCAAATGCTTACGTGTATAGCATATATTGATGTCTAAAAAATCATTGAGATCGGGTGTATACATAGTATATATCTCATACAACCGATTGTTCAGATAAGAAACTTTGCGCAATTTCTGCCCCGTTTTAACAGCTAGAAGCTTCAAATTTCACCAAATGCTTACGTATATACCATATATTGTTGTCTGAAAAAATCATAGAGATCGGTGGTATATATATTATATACTACATATAAACTGTCATTTTGGCCCCTTTTTTACGGATAGAAGCTTCAAAATTCATCAAATTTCATCAAATAGTTACGTTTACGTCATATATTGTTGAAATACGTGATTCGTATTCATAGTTTTTACACGCAGACCACAAAAAACCTGAAACTTTGCATCCTCACACAAAGTACCTACCTATTTTTTATTTTGTATTTATCTTAAAAATCGTTTAGGTATGTAAATCTGTTCACTAGATATTTCTTATCTTATACATCCGATTATTCGGAGATTACGAACGGGATAAGATTATTGTTCAGCCCCATTCATGAAAGGTATGAAGTCTTCGGCATAGCCGAAGACAGTCCCGTCCTTACTTGTTTTAGTTGAATTATAACAAACAATTTGAAAAATTAAAAACTTTGAAAATGGGCGTGGCACCGGCCCCTTTTTGACTAAGCAATTTTCGATATTTCGGGAGCCATAACTCGAAGAAAAATTATGATATCGTAATAAAACTGGGAATACATACTTTCCCTATAGCAAGAAATATTTCTAGTAAAAATAGCCGGGATCGGTTAAAGACCACGGCAACTTAGATACAAAACATGTTGTAAAAGGGGCGTAGACTAGAATAATAAGCTATAACTTAGCGAAAAATAGTTTTGCATCAATGATATTTCACTTACCAAGTTTTATTGTAAGAGGAAATAGGGAGACTTTACACAACATTTCTAGAGCCCAAAAAAAACAAATCCTTCGTAACAAAATTCGATACACATATAACTTATAATAAGAAATATTTCTAGCAAATAAAATAATAAATTTTTTTTTTTAGTTTAACGGTTTTATTGAAAACAATACTTACATTAAGTCATAATAATACTAAAAGCTACAAATTAGTTAGGTAGGTCCTAGGAACTAGTCATTACAATCCTCATCAATCTAAGGCGTTGATCAGACAAATAAATAAAAGCGTCAAATTTCTATCGATAGCCAACCGTTCACATCTTCACAAATCATATTTTCATATATGTATAAGTAAGGCCAACTGAACCTTAATCAGGCTACGCTACCCCTCATGTTTTTAGAGATTTCACGCGCCCAACACTTTTATTTATTTGTTTGATCAAAGCGCTAGATTGATGAGGAGTGTGATGACTAGCTCCTAGGACCTACCAAATTATTTTCTATGTTTTAGTCTTATTATGACTTAATGTAAGTATTGTTTTCAATAAAACCGTTTAACTAAACAATCTTTTTAAAATTATTTAATTTACTAAACACTAACAAAATTTGAACTTATATGCTCAAAAGTATTTCGATGTCTCTTCTACCGGACTGTAGGTAAGGTTCGTTCAATGATCCAAATGGGACAGACTAGTACGAGTTTTTTGAATATCTCAATTCTTGCGGCATCTAGCGTGAATTTTTTTTACTAAAGAGGGGTCTATTTCTCCATGTCATATATGTTTTCCAAATATGTGCCAAATCGGACCCCATATACAATTTTTTTTGAATATCTCAATCAGTGCGCCACTTGGCGGCGACTTTTTCATATATCGCTTTCTATTCATGTATGTAACATGTGTCCCAATTATGAGTCATATCGGAGCCCAATTCTCCTCGCGCGCCAGAGCTCGGTTGTTTATGAAACACGATTCGTCACGGATAGGTGAGATTGACAATTGGGTTTGGATAAGCTATATATTGCGCTGGCAACCTGAAAAGGTTGCGGTACGCAACCCCTTGAATGTATTTGGTATTTTAGTCGCCTCTTACGGGAGGCATACCTACCGCGGGGATATTCTAACCCCTAACTCGCTGGGGGTTTGGAGTTTGTTTTCCTATTAATGCATTGTCATCAGGTTCTGAACTATATTCCAAGTTTCAAGCTTGTAGCTTATCGGGAAGTTACTTAAATTTCAATTAAACAAGTAAGGAAGGTTAAGTTCGGGTGTAACCGAACATTACATACTCAGTTGAGAGCTATGGTGACAACATAAGGGAAAATAACCATGTAGGAAAATGAACCGGGGGTAATCCTAGAATATGTTTGTATGACATGTGTATCAAATGAAAGGTATTAAAGAGTATTTTATGAGAGTGGGCCATAGTTCTATAGGTGGACGCCATTTAGGGATATCGCCATAAAGTTGGATCAGGGTTGACTCTAAAATTTGTTTGTACGATATGGGTATCAAATGAAAGGGGTTAATGAACATTTTAAAAGGGAGTGGGCCTTAGTTTTATAAGTGGACGCCTTTTCGAGATATCGCCATAAAGGTGGACCAGGGGTGACTCTGGAATGTGTTTGTACGATATGGGTATCAAATGAAAGGGGTTAATGAACATTTTAAAAGGGAGTGGGCCTTAGTTTTATACGTGGACGCCTTTTCGAGATATCGTCATAAAGGTGGACCAGGGGTGACTCTAGAATTCGTTTGTACAATATTAAAGGCGTTAACGATTATTTTAAAAGGGCGTGGGGCTTAGTTTTATAGGTGGACGCCTTTTCGAGATATCGCCATAAAGGTGGACCAGGGGTGACTCTAGAATGTGTTTGTACGATATGGGTATCAAATTAAAGGTATTAATGAGGGTTTTAAAAGGGAGTGGTGGTAGTTGTATAGGTGGTCGCCTTTTCGAGATATCGGCATAAAGGTGGACCAGGGGGTGACTCTAGAATCCGTTTGTACAATACGGTTATCAAACGAAAGGTGTTAATGAGTATTTTAAAAGGGCGTGGGTCTTAGTTCTATAGGTGGACGCCTTTTCGAGATAACGCCATAAAGGTGGACCAGGGGTGACTCTAGAATGTGTTTGTACAATATTAAAGGCGTTAACGATTATTTTAAAAGGGCGTGGGGCTTAGTTCTATAGGTGGACGCCTTTTCGAGATATCGCCATAAAGGTGGACCAGGGGTGACTCTAGAATGTGTTTGTAAGATATGGGTATCAAATTAAAGGTATTAATGAGGGTTTTAAAAGGGAGCGGTGGTAGTTGTATAGGTGGTCGCCTTTTCGAGATATCGGCATAAAGGTGGACCAGGGGTGACTCTAGAATGCGTTTGTACAATATGGTTATCAAACGAAAGGTGTTTAATGAGTATTTTAAAAGGGCGTGGGTCTTAGTTCTATAGGTGGACGCCTTTTCGAGATATCGCCATAAAGGTGGACCAGGGGTGACTCTAGGATATGTTTGTACGATATGGGTATCAAACTAAAGGTATTAATGAGGCTTTTAAAAGGGGGTGCTGGTAGTTGTAGAGGTGGTCGCCTTTTCGAGATTTCGGCATAAAGGTGGACCAGGGGTGACTCTAGAATGCGTTTGTACAATATGGGTATCAAACGAAAGGTGTTAATGAGTATTTTAAAAGGGAGTGAGCCTTAGTTTTATAGGTGGACGCCTTTTCGAGATACCGCCATAAAGGTGGACCAGGGGTGACTCTAGAATGCGTTTGTACAATATGGTTATCAAACGAAAGGTGTTAATGAGTATTTTAAAAGGGCGTGGGTCTTCGTTCTATAGGTGGACGCCTTTTCGAGATATCGCCATAAAGGTGGACCAGGGGTGACTCTAGAATGTGTTTGTACGATATGGGTATCAAATTAAAGGTATTAATGAGGGTTTTAAAAGGGGGTGCTGGTAGTTGTAGAGGTGGTCGCCTTTTCGAGATTTCGGCATAAAGGTGGACCAGGGGTGACTCTAGAATGCGTTTGTACAATGTGGTTATCAAACGAAAGGTGTTAATGAGTATTTTAAAAGGGCGTGGGTCTTAGTTCTATAGGTGGACGCCTTTTCGAGATATCGCCATAAAGGTGGACCAGGGGTGACTCTAGAATGTGTTTGTACGATATGGGTATCAAATTAAAGGTATTAATGAGGGTTTTAAAAGGCGGTGCTGGTAGTTGTAGAGGTAGTCGCTTTTCGAGATTTCGGCACAAAGGTGGACCAGGGGTGACTCTAGAATGCGTTTGTACAATATGGGTATCAAACGAAAGGTGTTAATGAGTATTTTAAAAGGGTGTGGGCATTAGTTCTATAGGTGGACGCCTTTTCGAGATATCGCCATAAAGGTGGACCAGAGGTGACTGTAGAATGCGTTTGTACAATATGGGTATCAAACGAAAGGTGTTAATGAGTATTTTAAAAGGGAGTGGGCCTTAGTTTTATAGGTGGACGCCTTTTCGAGATATCGCCATAAAGGTGGACCAGGGGTGACTCTAGAACGTGTTTGTACGATATGGGTATCAAATTAAAGGTATTAATGAGGGTTTTAAAAGGGAGTGGTGGTAGTTGTACAGGTGGTCGCCTTTTCGAGATATCGGCATAAAGGTGGACCAGGGGTGACTCTAGAATGCGTTTGTACAATATGGTTATCAAACGAAAGGTGTTAATGAGTATTTTAAAAGGGCGTGGGTCTTAGTTCTATAGGTGGACGCCTTTTCGAGATATCGCCATAAAGGTGGACCAGGGGTGACTCCAGAATGTGTTTGTACGATATGGGTATCAAATTAAAGGTATTAATGAGGGTTTTAAAAGGGGGTGCTGGTAGTTGTAGAGGTGGTCGCCTTTTCGAGATATCGGCATAAAGGTGGACCAGGGGAGACTCTAGAATGCGTTTGTACAATATCGGTATCAAACGAAAGGTGTTAACGATTATTTTAAAAGGGCGTGGGGCTTAGTTCTATAGGTGGACGCCTTTTCGAGATATCGCCATAAAGGTGGCCAGGGGTGACTCCAGAATGTGTTTGTACGATATGGGTATCAAATTAAAGGTATTAATGAGGGTTTTAAAAGGGAGTGGTGGTAGTTGTATAGGTGGTCACCTTTTCGAGATATCGGCATAAAGGTGGACCAGGGGTGACTCTAGAATGCGTTTGTACAATATGGGTATCAAACGAAAGGTGTTAATGAGTATTTTAAAAGGGAGTGTGCCTTAGTTCTATAGGTGGACGCCTTTTCGAGATATCGCCATAAAGGTGGACCAGAGGTGACTGTAGAATGCGTTTGTACAATATGGGTATCAAACGAAAGGTGTTAATGAGTATTTTAAAAGGGAGTGGGCCTTAGTTTTATAGGTGGACGCCTTTTCGAGATATCGCCATAAAGGTGGACCAGGGGTGACTCTAGAATGTGTTTGTACGATATGGGTATCAAATTAAAGGTATTAATGAGGGTTTTAAAAGGCGGTGCTGGTAGTTGTAGAGGTAGTCGCTTTTCGAGATTTCGGCACAAAGGTGGACCAGGGGTGACTCTAGAATGCGTTTGTACAATATGGGTATCAAACGAAAGGTGTTAATGAGTATTTTAAAAGGGTGTGGGCCTTAGTTCTATAGGTGGACGCCTTTTCGAGATATCGCCATAAAGGTGGCCAGGGGTGACTCTAGAATGTGTTTGTACGATATGGGTATCAAATTAAAGGTATTAATGAGGGTTTTAAAAGGGGGTGCTGGTAGTTGTAGAGGTGGTCGCCTTTTCGAGATATCGGGATAAAGGTGGACCAGGGGAGACTCTAGAATGCGTTTGTACAATATCGGTATCAAACGAAAGGTGTTAACGATTATTTTAAAAGGGCGTGGGGCTTAGTTCTATAGGTGGACGCCTTTTCGAGATATCGCCATAAAGGTTGACCAGCGGTGACTCTAGGATGTGTGCTTACGATATGGGTATCAAATTAAAGGTATAATGAGGGTTTTAAAGGGGGGTGCTGGTAGTTGTAGAGGTGGTCGCCTTTTCGAGATATCGGGATAAAGGTGGACCAGGGGAGACTCTAGAATGCGTTTGTACAATATCGGTATCAAACGAAAGGTGTTAACGATTATTTTAAAAGGGCGTGGGGCTTAGTTCTATAGGTGGACGCCTTTTCCAGATATCGCCATAAAGGTTGACCAGCGGTGACTCTAGGATGTGTGCTTACGATATGGGTATCAAATTAAAGGTATTAATGAGGGTTTTTAAAGGGGGGTGCTGGTAGTTGTAGAGGTGGTCGCCTTTTCGAGATATCGGCATAAAGGTGGACCAGGGGAGACTCTAGAATGCGTTTGTACAATATCGGTATCAAATGAAAGGGGTTAATGAACATTTTAAAAGGGAGTGGGCCTTAGTTTTATAGGTGGACGCCTTTTCGAGATATCGCCATAAAGGTGGGCCAGGGGTGACTCTAGAATGCGTTTGTATAATATCGGTATCAAACGAAAGGCGTTAGCGATTATTTTAAAAGGGCGTGGGGCTTAGTTCTATAGGTGGACGCCTTTTCGAGATATCGCCATAAAGGTGGACCAGCGGTGCCTCTAGAATGTGTTTCACGATATGGGTATCAAATTAAAGGTACTAATGAGGGTTTTAAAAGGGGGTGCTGGTAGTTGTAGAGGTGGTCGCCTTTTCGAGATATCGGCATAAAAGTGGCCCAGGGGTGACTCTAGAATGCGTCTGTACAATATGGGTATCAAACGAAAGGTGTTTATGAGTATTTTAAAAGGGCGTGGGTCTTAGTTCTATAGGTGGACGCCTTTTCCAGATATCGCCATAAGGTGGACCAGCGGTGACTCTAGGATGTGTGCTTACGATATGGGTATCAAATTAAAGGTATTAATGAGGGTTTTAAAAGGGAGTGGTCGTAGTTGTATAGGTGGTCGCCTTTTCGAGATATCGCCATAAAGGTGGACAAGCGGTGCCTCTAGAATGTGTTTTACGATATGGGTATCAAATTAAAGGTACTAATGAGGGTTTTAAAAGGGAGTGGTGGTAGTTGTATAGGTGGTCGCCTTTTCGAGATATCACCATAAAGGTGGACGAGGGGTGACTCTAGACTTTGTTTGTACGATATGGGTATCAAATGAATGAATGTTCTGCTAACAATTTGATATTCCAGAATGACTGGATTGTCCCACAAACACGCCAAGACGGAGGCACGCGGCAACACGTTCAGCGCCCCCTCCCGTGTATGTTAAAAGTCGCACAGCATAAGGATCTGCCCGGGTTCTATAGGTGGTCGCCTTTTCGAGATATCGCCATAAAGGTGGACCAGGGGTGACTCTAGAATATGTTTGTACGATATGGGTATCAAACGAAAGGTGTTTATGAGTATTTTAAAAGGGCGTGGGTCTTAGTTCTATAGGTGGACGCCTTTTCCAGATATCGCCATAAGGTGGACCAGCGGTGACTCTAGGATGTGTGCTTACGATATGGGTATCAAATTAAAGGTATTAATGAGGGTTTTAAAAGGGAGTGGTCGTAGTTGTATAGGTGGACGCCTTTTCGAGATATCGCCATAAAGGTGGACCAGGGGTGACTCTAGGATGTGTGGTTACGATATGGGTATCAAATTAAAGGTATTAATGAGGCTTTTAAAAGGGAGTGGTGGTAGTTGTATATGTGAAGGCGTTTTCCAGATATCGACCAAAATGTGGACCAGTGTGACCCAGAACATCATCTGTTGGATACCGCTAATTTGTTTATATATGTAATACCACGAACAGTATTCCTGCCAAGATTTCAAGGGTTTTTTATTTCGCTCTGCAGAACTTTTTCATTTCATTTTACTTAATATGGTAGGTGTCACACCCATTTTACAAAGTTTTTTTCTAAAGTTATATTTTGCGTCAATAAACCAATCCAATTACCATGTTTCATCCCTTTTTTAGTATTTGATATAGAATTATGGCATTTTTTTTGTTTTTGGTAATTTTCGATATCGAAAAAGTGGGCGTGGTCATAGTCGGATTTCGGCCATTTTTTATACTAATACAAAGTGAGTTCAGATAAGTACGTGAACTGAGTTTAGTAAAGATATATCAATTTTTGCTCAAGTTATCGTGTTAACGGCCGAGCGAAAGGACAGATGGTCGACTGTGTATAAAAAAGGGGCGTGGCTTCAACCGATTTCGCCCTTTTTCAGAAATAAGTTATTGTCCCAGAATCTAAGCCCCTACCAAATTTCACAAGGATTGGTAAATTTTTGTTCGACTTATGGCATTAAAAGTATCCTAGACAAATTAAATGAAAAAGGGCGGAGCCACGCCCATTTTGAAATTTTCTTTTATTTTTGCATTTTGTTGCACCATATTATTACTGGAGTTGAATGTTGATATAATTTACTTATATACTGTAAAGATATTAAATTTTTTGTTAAAATTTTACTTTAAAAAAAATTTGTTTTTAAAAGTGGGCGTGGTCGTTCTCCGATTTTGCTAATTTTTTTTAAGCATACATATAGAAACAGGAGTAACGTTCCTGCCGAATTTCACCATGATATCTTCAACGACTGCCAAATTACAGCTTGCAAAATTCTAAATTACCTTCTTTTAAAAGTGGGCGGTGCCACGCCCATTGTCCAAAATTTTACAAATTTTCTATTCAACGTCATCAGTTCAACTCACCTACCAAGTTTCATCGCTTTTTCCGTCTTTGGTAATGAATTATCGCACTTTTTCGGTTTTTCGGATTTTTCGATATCGAAAAAGTGGGCGTGGTTATAGTCCGATATTGTTCATTTTAAATAGCGATCTGAGATGAGTGCTCAGGAACCTACATGTCAATTTCATCAAGATACCTCAAAATTTACTCACGTTATTGTGTTAACGGACAGACGGACGGACGGACGGACATGTACAACCAACCGTTATCCAATCAAAGTTAATATACTCTGTGAGCTCTGCTCAACTGAGTATAAAAATTCCTAAACAACGCACGGTTTACAGAGTCATACTATTTTCACACAGACGGCTTATTGAATAATAAAGGCAGTTTTCTACATTAAGACGCTTATTGAGCTCAATCTTCCCTACAAAATTCGAATCTATTATTATTTCATTAGTAGCTAATCGAATGCCTAATGAAGTCAAAAGCACAATGCAACTCTGTTGGCAGCGTTCCGCTTCCGTTTCCGCTTCTTAGTTTTTGGTGTGTTCAGTGCTTAAAAATGTCATTTGTCAAAGCAAATGTCGTTGTCTGCATGGCGGAACGATACAAGGTGGCCGCATCGAACAGCTGATTATAACCTTTTTTATTTGATTTGATACATCAACTACCGGCGCAGTACGATTTTGATATTTGTCCATCGAATTTACAAGTACATGGAATTTTTTTTGTTTGTAGGTATGTCACCATGCTCCCACCTTGTATCGTTCCGCCATGATTGTCTGTATCATCCTTCATACTAATCGAGCAGTTACTTCTGTGTGAAAGCAAAAAATTTACGATTTCATTAGCAGGTGAAATGAGATCATTAAGTTTCTGTGTGAAAACAGTATCAAGCTAAATAAAACCGTTTAATTAAAAATGGCTGAGATCACATTTAAACAGGTGTTACTAAACGCTGAGTATGTTATGTTCGGTTAAACCCGAACTTAGACAACCTTACTTCTTTTTTCTTTTTAACAATTTAAATTTTTTACTAAGTGCAAGCCAATGCTGGGATTTCATATTCAAGATCCGGTCACTCGATTGCAGTTTCTTTTCAAAATTTGATTTAGTCATCATTTGAGATGTTTAAAGGGTTAGCTTAAAGTTAATACGTGACTTCTATTGTTGTTTTTCAATTCAGTCATCGGGTTTTTCATTGGCAATTGATTGCTCGTGACTAAATAGTAAACAATTCGAATAAAGTAATTGTAAAGACTACGTTTAGGTGCTTGTAAAATCTTATTACAGTTTTTAATATGGGGTATTCCAAAGTGACGGGTGGTATATGGGTTATTTTGCTACTTTAATATTCATTTATTTAAAAAATTCCTCTTTAACCAGTAATTTACAAAATATTGATTTTTAAAAATTTTAAATCGGATTTCTGGGTTTCACTGATGTTTCTACAGCGAATTCATCCGCCAATGTGCGTTTAGCCTCTTACCGCCCCGTATCAGACAAAACTATAAAACTCTTTTTAATATTTTCCATATCATATTTATTAGTGAGAACGTAAGATCCACTTTGTTTTTCCACTTTACTAACATAAGGAGTAGAAGGAGTAAATGTTCGCCTTATTTCGTAATAGTAAAAGATTTCCTTTATTTGGGAACCAGCATTAACACCAACAACAACATCAGCTCTGAAATCCAGCAAAGAATCACTCTTGCCAATAAATGTTACTTTGGGCTAGGTAGGCAAATGAAAAGTAAAATCCTCTCTCGGCAAACGAAAATCATGCTCTACAAGTCAAAAAGCATGGACCATGACAACATCGAATGAAGCGGCTCTGGGAGTGTTCGAGAGAAAGGTTAAGTTAGGTTGAACTGGCCGATCCATGAGGACTTCACATAGACTGAATAAGTCCGTAGTGTTACCAGAAGTTTGTTTTAACGACCAAATTGAAAAACCCTATCAAAAACCAGGACCCATATTAAAAAATAACTCCGTCCTCTTGGCAAATACTAGAAGCTTCCTAGGATTCAAGCCACTTGCTGCGTCTAGATCTGACAGCTGTATCACTCCTAATAGCTGGAGTCTTAGCTTGGCAAGCGCAGGGCAAGAGCACAGAACGTGCTCGATCGTTTCCTCCTCTAGCCTGCACTTCCTACATCTGCTATCACTGACCAAGCCTAATTTAAAGGCATGTGACCCCAGACCCCAGAGGGCAGTGTCCAGTCAGAATACGCTTCATGAGTCTACAGTCCTCTCTTTTTAATGATAGAAGCAACTTTGTTAGTCTAAGGTTGTAAGACCTGCACATAATCTTCGACATTTTACAGCCCCGCCCTTGAACCCACGCCTTCCCTGCTTGGTCGATCATGTGTACCTCTCGCCTTCGCTTAATTTCGCCCAGTCTAATTGGGACGTCTACAGAGCAAGCTTCAAGGGATGTGCCCTTTTTAGCTAATTCATCCGCTTTTTCATTCCCATCTATTCCCATATGCCCTCGGACCCAATATAGATGTATGCTTCTCCCTGTCTCGATTCTCTCCAGGGACTGCTTACACTCTAACACGCATTTAGATGCTGATTGTTGCCTTAATTGCTGCTTGACTGTCAATATAAAAGTTAACACGATTGCAGCTTGGGCTATTTTCTTCCAGGGTTTCTACTGCTTTGGTTAAGGCTACTATTTTCGCTTGGAGAACGCTACAGTAATCCTGCAGCCTGTAGGATCTGTTTATTTCCGGATCAGCACAGTATACCGCAGACCCTACTCCCTCCACTACTTTGGAACCATCTGTGTACACATGTATCGCCTCGTCCGCCATTCGAGCATCCTTGCGCCAACCGTCCACCTATATTGTGGTCTTAAGATCGCCCTCGAAGCGCAGATAGGGAATAATTCGAGACATCTACGCGTTGGCGATGGCGGGTACCGAAGAAGATTTAATGATGAGCTGTTCGAGCTTTACGCAGCCATCAACATAGTCCAGCGAATTAAAACGCAAGGGCTTTGCTGGCTAGGCCATGTTATGCGAATGAAAGATGATGATCCGGTGAAGAAAATATTTTTACCGGAACCCGCCTTTGGAAGCAGAGGAAGAGGGCCGGCCTCCACTCCGCTGAAAGGACAAGGTGGAAAACGAATTTAACTCTTTTGGTGTGACCAATTAGCTCCAGTTGGCAGAGAGAAGAAGCGACTGGCGCGCCTTGTTGGCGACCATAATCGTTTAAACGGTAAGTAAATATTCGTTTATTGTTGGTTGTGACGGATGTGGCAGTATTTTCTATACGGGACAAGTAACATTAAAAGCACTTTATTTCTTCTTTCACTTTAAATGGTGATTTTTTTATGTTTGAAAAGCTGCGTGACACTGCCAACTTCTGATAAAATCTAATTAACAAATTCTATCGTACTAATACTATTACGAGGTCTCAAGATCCTTATGGTCATGTTGATGGTAAAGGAACAAATCTGCAGCGAGAGTATTTACAGGTGCCATTACAGGTCATTGCGCTTTTGCACCGATGTACCGACGGTGGCGCATACAAATAAGCTCCCTCTACAGAAGATATCAGGATGAGCAGAAGTCGGAGTCGATTTATAACTTCCTCCCCAGAGAAGTCAGTTGTTTTGTTGGGTACTACCTGGAAGGAATCGAGTAAGTATGCTAACCTTATACTAAAATGTGAAAAGTTAGATGTTTGGATATAAGGCTGTTCAGACGTTAGACTTTCTGGCTTAATCACGGATGAACGGCTTTGGATGAAATTCCGTACACAGTTAGTTTCAATAATATGGAATGATCGACTGGTTATACTTCTATGAATTTTTAATTTTTTAGTCTTACCGACTCAACCAAGCCAGAACGGCTAAACGGTTTTCAAAGAAATTCTCGGTACAAATAGCCAATGGCGTGGACGGGTCTACTGAACACATTTTTTTGAAAAGGGAATCTCTAATTCCCTTCAAATACTATTTTTTTAAAGTATGAGCAATTTTAGAATTGAACAGTGAGTAAATTTTGAAACCCACTCCAGCGATATTTGCAAAAGGGATTATATAGACCGAGAGTTAAATATTTTGGAAAATCAAGCAGCGGCACTGAAACAACTTACACCACCTACAATGTTCGAAGCTCTTTCGACACCATTTTAGGATGATTACTAAGGAGCATTTCTGGATTGTTTTAACCGAAACTCTTTCTGAACCATTTCGGGAAAATTTTGGAACTATGATACTGACGGAATTGTTTTAAGAGTCATTTCGGAACATTTTTGGAATCATTTCGAATAGTTTTCATAAACATTTTGGAAGTATGTCCGAACCATTTTGGGGATATTTCAGGGTATTTGTGAGTCTAGGAGATTAACTTGGGGACAACTTCCGGATCATATCGAGTTTGTTTCCGAATCATTTCGAGACTATTTCAGGATAGTTCGAGATAGTTTTGGAGTTATAATCGGGACAATTTCAACTGTATTAGGAGCATTTTCAGATGATTTTGGAATTGTTTTCAGGACAATCTCCGTACTAGTTCAGGATCATGTCGGGATAGTTTTAGGAATATTTCGGAGTACTTTTCAGATAGTTTTGGAACAGTTTTATAGGTTTTTTTCGGGATCATTACGAGATTGTGTTTCGGCTATTTCGTGATTGTTGCAGGCTAATGTAAACTATTGCGGGGACAGTTTGAGATCGTCTCAGGACTGTTTTCCGCATCATCTTTGTACTAATACGAGATGATGATGGGGCTCGTTTTTTTTTTTGACGATTACGGGAATAATAAGGGACTGTTACGAGATTCTATTCAAAATCATATGGAAACTATTTCCGAGCACTTTCGGGATAGTTTTAGAATAATTTTCTTATTGTTTTTCGTTCATTTCGAATATTTCTGTAAGCTTTCGAAATTGTGTTCGAATCATTTTGGAACTATTGGGGCCTTTCCGGGTCTGTTTCGCGATTGTTTAAGGATCCTTATTGATCAGCTCATGATCAGTTGTGGCTCATTTCGGAATTTTTTTTTGATAATTTATGTGTTGTTTCGGGAATATTTTTGAGCTTTATCTTTTAGGAATTGTTTTTGGTGTCAGCATGCGATTATTATGACTATTTCGGATTTTTTTTGCGATAATTTTAAGATTATTTCGGAGTAAATTCAAGATTGTTTTCAGGATTACTTCGAGACCATTATAGGATCATGCATGCTTTGTTTTGTTTATAGTTCATACCTTGACGCTCTGTTTTATCTGGTTGATATCGAACAGCAGCAAAAAGTAAATTTTGGTAAAAATTTCACTTATCAGGTTAAAAGTCCAAGCCGGTGTTATATTAAAGTACGTGCAAGTTTCTCAATCTCATTTGAGCTAAAGTCGAAACCTGTAAGTTATCTACTAGTAGGAAGCTTAACGCATCCACTTCCTTTTAAAAATTGCAAATATTTCAGTTTGTGGGTGTGTCTATTATACAAAATTGCATGCACGCTGTAACAACAAAAAATTTAAACCAAGGAAATGTAAAATGCAATTTTTTGTTTAGAATTTAAGTTTTTGTTTTTGTAAGCTTATGCCGATAGTAAGTTACGACATACAATACAGTCGGAAAGTATTAGAACAAGATAAAACAAGTAAGGACGGGACGGTCTTCGGCTGTGCCGAAGACTTCATACCTTTCATGAATGGGACTGAACAATAATCTTATCCCGTTCGTAATCTCCAAATAATCGGATGTATAAGATAAGAAATATATAGTGAACATACCTAAACGATTTTTAAGATAAATATAAAATAAAAATGGCAAAAGACCCCCTTATCTGAACGATCGGTTGTATGGGATATATATTATATATAGCTCCGATCGAAATGATTTTTTCATGAAATCTTCTATGATATATTAAAGCATATGTATATCACCGAGTTTCACGTTTATACTTTCTAAATTAAGGGAGAAATGGCCAAAAATCTTTCTATCTGAACGATCGGTTGTATGGGATATAGCTATATATAGCTCCGATCTAAGTGATTTTTTTAGAAAATCTTCTATGATATATTAAAGCATATATCACCGAGTTTCACGTTATTGCTTTCTAAATTAAGGTAGAAATTGCCAAAAATCTTTTTATCTGAACGATCGGTTGTATGGGATATAACTATATATGGCTCCGATCAAAGTGATTTTTTCAGGATATCTTTATGATATATTAGAATATATATCACCGAGTTTCACGTTTATACTTTCTAAATTGCGGCGGGAATGACCAAAATCGTCTTATCTGAACGATCGGTTGTATGGGAGATATATGTTATAGTGGTCCGATCCTACCGGTTCCGACAAATGTCTAATATAATACAAAAATATATCATTGTGCCAAATTTCATTGACATATCTCAAAATTTGAACGCAAAATAGTCAAACAGACGGACATGGCTATATACACTCAGTTCGTCGGCCTGATCAATTCGGTATACTTAATGGTGAATCTATCTTCTATATTTCTCAACGTTACAAACATCGGACCAAAGTTAATATATCATTTCATGTTCATGAAAGTTATAAAAAGATGTTGAAGTTGAAATAGCCACAGAATTGTATTTTTCCAGATTGAAAATGGTCAAACAAAAGGAAATATCCGTCGAAATACGAGCCCAAATCATTATTTTGCAAAAACCAGGGAAAAACTATAGAGAAATAGTCAAACTTTTGAAAATATCTCTGTGTTCAGTTCATACGGCCATTAGAAGATATCGGGAAACTGTACCAAATACTAACAGAAAACGATGTGGTCGACCAAGAAAGACAAACTAAAGAATCGACAACAAAATATATGCATAAGTAAGGCCAATTGATGGAAATCTGCATCATAAATTCGTGCCGAAATCAATGACGGCTTGGATTCACCAATATCGCTTACGACAGTCAAAGGCTGGTTTAAAGAAAAAGGTATGATTGGACGCATTGCTGTTAGAAAGCCACTTCTACGACCGGTAAATAAACAGAAAATACTGAAGTACGCTTAAGAACATATTGACTGGACGACTGACAAGTGGAAATCAGTTTTATGGTCAGACGAATCAAAATTAGCACTTTTCGGTAGCCATAGGCGTCAATATGTTCACAGATTGCACTGTGCCAACTGTTAAACGGCTCAGTGATATTTTGGGGCTGTTTCAGATACACTGTCGTTGGTCAACTAAAAAAAATTGAAGAAAATTTGAAAAGAGAGCAGTATCACAGCATACTCCAATGCCATGCAATACCATCTGGCATTAATTTGATACATCATACATACATCAAAACATTGTACTTCTTATTTAGAACGAAAGAAGTCGAAGGTGACCTTAATACAATGGAGTGACACCACAATCCTCCGTTTTAAATCACATCGAGCAATTGTGGGAAAAATTGGGTCGATGTGTGATCTAAAGCCAACAAGCCTTTCCGATATCTGGAATTGTTTGAACGAAGCGTGGAATTATATTCCGCATCAAACACTTCAAAAACTCATCGAAATAATGCCGAAATTGTGCGCTGCAGTCATCAAAGCAAAAGGTGGACATTTTCAAGAAAATCGCTTGAAATAACATACTCACTGTTTTCTTATAAATTTTGATGGAACTTTCAGTAAAATTCATTAAAAATTTGTTCGAGTCATAGAACTACGTTGAATGTACAAAACTACTGCGAATATGTGAATAATATCACTGGTTTACAGCCAAAATGCACCAGAGACGCCATTATGAAATTCCCCCAGATTTCGAAAATAAAGGGTATTTTTAATTCTATGGTAACGTTTTTGAGATATTTACGAATAACCGGTTTTTTTCAAAAAAAAAAAAAAAAAAGAAAAAAAAAAAAAACAAAATTGGGTCGACTTAATCATATATATCCCAAGAACGAATTGAGCAATTCCAAACATTTTGCAGCTTTTAAAAGGTAATAAAATTTGCTATAAACTGAGCATACAACACTTTTTCCTAGGCCCTGCAGATTCAAAGATAACGAACAATCATTTCGGATTTTTTCCATTTTTTTGTAAAAATATAAAAAAATTTGTACCTTGCGAGGAAGGATCTCGAAAACTTTTTATTTTTTTGCAGATTTGTTTCTTTCTCTCTAAGCTCTGTTTTATTACAAAAAAATATGCTTTCATTCAACAAAATCGATAGACTAATACAAAAGTTATAAACATTCAAGTAAATATACCCATTTAATACTTAAGTACCCTGCTGGTAGTTAGTATTCGTATATCAGTGAGTTAGCGAATATTAATTTGTACCAGTAGGGTACTTAAGTGTAAAATGGATATTTTACTTGAATGCTTATAACTTTTGTAATTGTCCATCGATTTTTTTGAATGAAAGCATATTTTTTTGTAATAAAACAGAGCTTAGAGAGAAAAAAGGAATCCTCCTTCCTCGCAAAGTACAAATTTTTTTATATTTTTACAAAAAAAATGGAAAAAATCCGTAATGATTGTACGTTATCTTTGAATGTGCAGGGCCTGGCAAAAAGTGTTGTATGCACAGTTTATAGCAAATTTTATTACCTTTTAAAAGCTTCAAACCGTTTTGGAATTGCTTAATTCGTTCTTGAGATATATATGATTAAGTGGACCCAATTTTTTTTTTGAAAAAACCGTTATTCGTAAATATCTCAAAAACGTTACCATGGAATTAAAAATAACCTTGATTTTCGAAATCAGGTGCATAATGGCGTCTCTGGTGCAGAAAAAAAATTGTGTATTTTAATAAATGATACGATAAACTGACAAAAACAAATATTTTCATTTTGTTCTAATACTTTCCCACTGTACTGTACATACATACATATATTGGGATCCACACATATATAAATACATATGTGCAACCAAATATTATTATAAACAAATAAATTTATTGATAGCTGGTAATTAAGCAATTAATACAATGAACGTTTGCATCTTTTTTATTCATATGTGATATTTATTGTTATTGTTATACAACTGAAAACGTATCGAGTTCAAAATAAGCTCAAATGCTTATACAATGTACAATTGCACACATTCGCATATGCAAATTTTTGTTTTAAGAAAACCTGCAGTAGGTATTATCAAAGTAAATTCATTCATATTTACAAATTGCACAGCACTGCGTATACGTAATATATGTATTTATACCTACCTACACACACACACAAATACGCGGACGATTGAATGATTTTTGATTTGTCTGTTATTTCGATTAATTGACAATAGAAAACAATATTATTACTTAATTAAGTGATTGTGAGCATATATAAATCGAAAAAAAAAAATTATATTAGCTAAATTTTGCTGTTGCTCCCGAGCGTAATTAAATTGCATGCGATTCGAGTTTATGGGCTCAACATGGGTTTACGATTAAGATCGAACCACTGATGACCTGATATGAAACTTCTCGCTCTCTGAGAGCGCGTGAAAATGTGCATTTTTTATAACATTGGCTATAGATGCCATCATGCTCAAAACCAAATTTGGGCATTTCAGAATAACTTTGGGGTATTTTACATGGTAAAGGTTTAATTTATGATTTTCACCGAAAATTTACTCAAGATTGTCAACTCGATTTTTTTTCAGGATTACAAATCCGAAGAAAAAATAACTCTTTTTCACTCGTGGAAAATTTATCAGTTAAACACCTTTCGTCGAAAGGCTGCACACGAAACGGGTTTCGGTAGCAACTTTCGATTGATATAAAAGTCAGCTTCTTAGTCTTCGCATTGATGTAAATGGATGCATAACGGCCATGTTTTTGTGGAGCGTTGCGACACTCCATTTTTGACAGCTGAGATAAATTGTAGGTATACGTATAGGTTAACGCAACATGTTTAATTAATAGCCTTTTGCTGACGACAACGCAGGTACTTCACCAAGTGATCTAATTTGGTAATTTTCGCGTTTTTGTTGTATGTGGATATGCATATGTATGTACATAAACAGTTTGGTCGCATCAAAGTGAAAAAAGGGGCTAGCCGTTCATTGTTATCTTATAGAGATGCCAGTGCAGCAAAGCACAGCAACGCAATCGAAATATATTATTTCATATTTTTTCTCTTATCTACCACAAAATATTTCTACAAAACTTTGCCTTTTTTATAAATGTGAATAAGTTTTTATCAGCTTACTTTCTGATTTATTTGAAAATAATGAAACCGAACGGATTTCTTGCAGTTTTTTTTTTGCGTATTTTAGGCAACTCTATAGCCATCTGATTTCAAGACCCATTCTTGGAAACGAATGAACTTTTGTTTACAATTGAATGAACTGACAGCTGATTTCAAGCCCCATTCCTGGAAACGAATTGAGAGAGAATGAATGTTTCGTTTCAGGTCATCAGTGGAGCGAACTGATGTCACAGCCGCGGTTGCCACTAATGGCCCATTTGTACCAAAAATGGTCCCTTCCAACCCCATTTGGTCCGCTGGTCCCTTTTTCGAAATTTTGGTCCTTTTTCGGTTAGGTTTTGGTACTTTTATTTATTTTTCACTGAAACAAAAATTCAATATACTGCTCATAAAATTTGCACAAATTTATTAACCCTATATATGTAATACCTATATAAATCCTATATTGCTACAAAAGGCTAGGTACACTCCCAAACATCAGCGTGCCGATATATTGCCGTTTAAACGTTTTTGTTTTTGTATCCAATAATCGAATGTACCTAAATATACAATTTTTTGTCACACTTATGCTGCTACAATCACAAACATTTTATAGGCTGTCTTGTTTTGATTTCGAATTCAAAACACATTGCGAGGATTTTCTATTATCAATATAGGAGTATTACATATATGATTAACCCACATATAGTTTTCAATTTACTTCAATGGAATTCTTACCACGAAAATCGCTCTGTCAATAAAATATAGCAGAATAATGACATTTCACATGGGAGATAACTTAGGCGAGGCATTAAAAAGAGAAGTGTTAAATTTTCGGGCAAATACATTGTCATTAAATTTTGAGGAAACAGCGGACTTATCAAAAAAAAAACCTGTTTTAGTGGGTAGATATTTCGATCGGTTATCAAACTCTTTTCGTGATATATTTTTGTGACTAGTCGAGGAAAAAAATGTATCTCAAATACACGTGTGTATCTAAGAAATATGACAATGAACTGAAAACTAAGTAAAGGAATGAAACCAATTTGTTCCAAACAAACAGTAATACCTTTAAAACTTTTTGCAAAAAAATTCTATGCAAAAATTTTGAAATCATTACTCTTCGTTTGAAACGTCGATATTTAAGTCTTTCTCACCCTGTTCAAAGCAGCTCAGTGGGTTCAAGGAATTCCAGGACTATTGTAGTGTAAAGCCACTTAAGATACTTGGAAACTTAGTACTTGTGCCAAGAAATATTTTAACTGGAAGTAAGTCAGATATACTTTTGAAAGTGATAGCTTTATAAATGTGGAACGAATTGCGATTAAAAAATGTATTTTATATTCAGCTTTTGAAGCTAATGCAAAAAAGATTTGATTTCGGAAGAAGTTTTTGTGTGACATTATTCCATTAGGTGCTTGCAAAACCCGATAAATCCGGTTCAGTTATTACGCGGTTGAAACTTTTAAGACGCTTGATTTTTAGTCTGAATTCAAAATTACTTACTGAATCTAGGGTCTAGTATGAAGTTTAAACTGCAAATAAGCATATACAAAAATAGAACTAACACAATTGCTTAGTTTCATTTACGATTTACTGAGTTTGCCAAAACGCAAACTTTTTAAACGTTCCTTACTAAAACCTAACTGCGCTATACATTTTGTTTCATTGCAATCAAGCAAAACTAGGTTCACAACGTTTGGTTGGTGAAAGACATAGATTTATCCTAGAAATGTGAAAATGTAATACCTTAACGTACACTTAATTTTTGTTTGTGCAGTTTGAAATAAATCCAAGTGTCTTCTTTATTAAAATTTTATATAGGAAACCTCGGAAACATCCTCATATGTTTCCCTTTTACAACAAATACGACACTCTAGTAATTTGCCGAATTGTTTGTATACCAATAAAATAAAACTAAAATTTGGCCCTTTTTTTTGAGATCTGGTCCTTTTTTTCGATGATTTTGGTTCCAAATGAAAACATCGTGTGGCAACCGTGGTCACAGCACAATAAGCTAATTTAAGCAGCAATTTTAGACGCTCACGTGCATAACACACATAAAGGTAGCCGGATAATGACATCAGCAATAAATGTGCCAGAAAATGTGAAAGGGAAAATTATTCTTGCATGCGATATAAAAGTGAGATAAATGTTTTGGGGTTTTGCTGCATGAGATGACTATTTCGGGAATGTTTCCAGACGATTTAACGATTGTTTTTGGGACCTTTCTGCCGATATTTCCGGATTGTTTCCGGGGCTTAATCAATATCAAATGGAACAACTTGTTAAGGACTATTTCGTAATAATTTTCTGCGGATATCTCGAGACTGTTTTCGGGACTTAAAAAATAAATGTAAGGCGCGATAACCTCCGAAGAGATTTTAGGCCGAGCTTCTCTACCAATTTGCGTCGTGTTCATTTTTAATCATTCCTACAAATTGGCGGTAGGGGACCTACTTCTTTTATGCTGTCTCCGAGGGGCAATCCCACTTAGAAAAATTTTCTTCTAATTGAAAAGCCTTGTTTCTAAAATTTTGATGTTCCTTTGCCCGGGGCAAGAACCCAGGATATTCGGCGTGTCAGGCGGAGCACACTATCATCACAACACGGCGGGACTTAATCGAAGTAATTTTAGCATTATTTCCGTGGCAATTTTGGTAACACTTCTAAATGATATTTAGGTGATTGAATCGGAATTATTTCAGGGTCATGTTGGGACTAGTTTGCGATTTATTCGTCATTACTTCCGGATTGTATTCTGGTCCATTTCGGGACTGCGTTTGGAACTTTTTAAAGATCTTTTCAGGACTGTTTTCGGAACTGTTTGGAAATATTTCCACATTATTTGGCGATTGCTGTGGGGATCGATTAGGTAAAATTTCGGGATCAATTCAAGACTATATGCTGATGGT
The DNA here is from genome assembly GCF_040869045.1 of Eurosta solidaginis. NCBI lineage: Eukaryota > Metazoa > Arthropoda > Insecta > Diptera > Tephritidae > Eurosta > Eurosta solidaginis. Next base: position 195,267,261 of record NC_090321.1, read on the forward strand.
TCCGAATTGTTTTCAAAACTTATTCGAAATCTTTCCAGTATTGGTTAAGGAAAATTTCGGGAATATCTCTAGATCATTTAGAAATTTTTTTGGAAATCAGTTCGGGATGTTTTTAAGACAATTTACGGATTACAGGGACTGTTTTCGGAGCATTGTTAGGATGATTTCAGGTTTATTTTTTGGACTATTGCGGAATATTTTAAAATGATGGCGGGATTGCTTTGTGATATTTTAGGAACTGTTATAAAACATTTGGGAATCATTTCTGTGCTAACTAGATATCATTCCAGATTGTCCTCGGGATAATTTTAGGAATATTATTAGATCTTTTCAATGTTTGTTTGTTTGTTTGGAGTGACTTCGGGACTATTTCAGGAACATTTTAAATTATAATTTTGGGACTATTTCTGAATGATTTCGGTGCTATCTCCGAATCATTTTGGAATTGTTTCCGAATCCTTTCGGGGAAATTATGTATTAATTTTGGAACCATTTTGAAATTTCTCGTTCTACGGGCTCGATGTTAGGACTGTCACTGCATCAATTTGGGATTATCTTTAGATCGGTTTCCGACAATTTAGCGATTGTTTTTGGGATTATCTTCGGCCGTAGTGGTATAATGGTACTAGCTTGCCTAACTAACTAAAGGTCCCCGACTAAGGTGACGGAACAACCAACACCAAAATACTATAAAATACCTTTCCATAACAGCGCCGGATTTGGCAATGGCATTTCCCTGTAAAAGCTGGAGCTGAAAGTATGTTGTTGAAATCACAAAACTCTTCCTGAAGGTTGAGGGGAGGGTTCTGAATGGCATTACTTTGCCGGCTATGCACTCGGTGCACTCCGCTAACACCTTCTGATACTAAGTAGCTCGGGAGCTATATTTTTTACTCTTCGAAGCTTCAGATAAGTGGATTTTAGTCGGGTCTTGCAATAAGCATGTCTACCGCGGAAATGTTCTAAGCTGACAACATCAAAAGGTACGGTTCTATGAGTAATCGAAAGAAAAACTATATGAGTTAACCGTGGATTGCCCGTATTTCAAGCAATTTTCAATTTTATAATTTACTTAATAATTTGGAAAAAATTTAAACAACGTGACATCAGGACGGACAAGGCGACAGCTGTTTCGATTATACCTTGTAAATCTCTTCAAAGCCTTTTCTCCCGGGAGTGGGAGTCGAACCCCGGTTAACTCATATATGTAGACAACATTTTGTTAATTCGTTGTAGTTCTATAAATAGAACAAAAACAATAACAAATACCAAGTTTCTCCGAAAACCGCCTTATAAACAGGCATAACTTCAACACATAACTACATACGAATTATGTAATGTGTGGAAGATAATATATGCGAAGAAAGCAATTGGGAAAAACTTTACAACAACTAAGGCATGACATAGCTGAATGCGTTTATAACCATTTCAACTAACGTAGGAGTGCGGGTTCCACTCCCACTCCGGGGAGAAAAGGCTTTGAAGAGATTTACAAGGTATAATCGAAACAGCTGTCGCCTTGTCCGTCCTGATGTCACGTTGTTTAAAATTTTCCCAAATTATTAAAACGAAAGAAAAACTGTTCGCTTTGGAGACGGCGAGAAACGAAACATATTTAATGATGACATTTATGTATCAAAATTTATGGGCTACGTTGGCTAGTGCGAATTTTTGAAGGGGTACGACGCCAAAAATATTCTTGTCGTAACCTGGCTTGGAAAGCAGATGAATACTGAACAAGAAGTGAATGGCGCGGTTTAAATAGCTTAGAATATCACTTGGGTAGGTATGTCTCTCCTACGAGGCGACCGAAATCCAGAGATCTAAAAGTTGCAATATGTCCACCTAGCACCTCTATGGTGTTAGTTTTCAGAACATACCGGATCAAATCCTTCGATGAGTGTCTTTATGGCTACAAGGAGATATGAATGACTCGGTTTAAGTAAGTAAGGGCGTAAAAGCATGCGATTGTTTTCAAATAGCCATGTTTTCATGGTTTTCGTGAAATAAGAAACATACTTTAAAGGCCAAAAGGCCATTTGCCAGAAAAGGATATGGAAAACGACTTCGTATCCCAGAAGAACTGTAGGAGGAATTATAGCACATCTCAAATTCAAAATTGTATGAACTGTAAAAATCAGATGCCGGTTTCCCCTGTTTTTAAATGATAAAAAATTGTTTCGAGATCTGTTGACACTTTTTTATTGAACTAGTCTATAGAACACTGTGTCCAAGATGTTAATCAATTCCTCCTCGATCCCAAAACACAAAAGAAACATCAAATTATTTAAATGGATGCAAAATTTGCGCTAAAAGAAGAATCAGGTGTGAAGCGCATAATAAAAATTTTTGGTTGTCGACTTACCGTTATATGAATAAAAGATGCAAACAGAGCCAAGTTAATATGCAAGAACACCGGAAAGGAAGCTCTTTCCGATAATAAATGCGAACGCTGAACGCAAACCTGATGACTTTAAAAATATGCTGTAATGATATTGAAGAGAATGGAAAATAAATTAAATGGTAAAAAAAGTTATGAAAGCAACATTAACTGAATTGCTATGGAGTTTAAATAAAATATTTTCAGAACGTAATCGTGATTTATTAAATAAAAGCTAACCATATACTCGTAAGTAAGGAAATTTGTTAACATTATGTGTTATTATTTAATTATATATTTTTCTTTTTTGTTAACTAGAACCAGTTATTATTTTAGCCATAGCGTGTTATTTAATATTTCACACTGACTTACTATATATCGCCAATTTTAATGTTTGTTTAGTAAAAAAAATGAAAATGCTACATTCAACAAAAAAAAAAAAAAAAACAGTAAATGGAGCCAATGCCCGCGACGCAAGTGGTTTGTGTGCTGTCAGTTTTTGAAGTGATATGAAAATTTCCCATGCAGAAATGAGGAAGAAGACTGATGAGGTTCTTATCTAAAGTGTTGCCATTTTAGCTTTTTATATTCAGCTGAGCAGAGCTCAGAGAGTATATTAACCTTGTTCGCATAACGGCAATCCGTAACGGCATAAACTAATGGAGATAGATATAGACTTCTATATATCAAAATGATCTGGGCGAAAAAAGAAATTCATTTAGCCATGTCCGTCCGTCCGTCCGTAAACACGATAACTTGAGTAAATTTTGAGGTATCTTGCTGAAATTTGACATGTGGCTTATTGGGCGCTCATCTCAGATCGCTATTTAAAATGAACGAAATCGGACTGCAACGACGCCCACTTTTTCGATATCGAAAATTTCGAAAAACAGAAAAAGTGCGGTAAATCATTACCAAAGACGGATAAAGCGATGAAACTTGGTAGGTGGGTTGAACTTATGACGCAGAATAGAAAATTAGTAAAATTTTGTACAATGGGCGTGGTCCGCCCACTTTTAAAATAAGGTAATTTAAAAGTTTTGCAAGCTGTAATTTGGCATTCGTTGAAGATATCATGATGAAATTTGGCAAAAACGTTACTCATGTTACTATTTGTGTGCTAAATAAAAATTAGCAAAATCAGACGCCGAACAGGTCCACTTTTAGAAATTTTTATTTTTTTGCATCAAATTTTTACAAAAAATTTGATATCTTTACAGTATATAAGTAAATTAGGCCAACATCCAATTCCAGTAATGATATGGTGCAACAAAATACAAAAATAAAAGAAAATTTCAAAATGGTCGTGGCTCCGCCCTTTTTCATTTAATTCGCCTAGAATACTTTTAATGCCATAAGTCGAACAAAAATTTATCAATCCTTGTGAAATTTGGTAGGAGAATAGATTCTATGACGATAACTGTTTTCTGTGAAAATGGGCGAAATCGGTTGAAGCCACGCCCAGTTTTTATACACAGTCGACCGCCTGTCCTTCCGCTTGGCCGTTAACATAATAACTTGAGCAAAAATTGATATATTTTTACTAAACTTAGTTCAAGTACTTATCCGAACTCACTTTATCTTGGTATAAAAAATGGCCGAAATCGGACTATAACCACGTCCACTTTTTCGATATCGAAAATTACGAAAAATGAAAGAAAAAAAATGCCATAATTCTATATCAAATATGAAAAAAGGGATGAAACATTGTAATTGGATTTGTTTATTGACGCAAACTATAGCTTTAGAAAAAACTTTGTAAAATGGGTGTGACACCTACCATATTAAGTAGAAGGTAATGAAAACTTTATGTAGGGCGAAATCAAAAGCCCTTGGAATCTTGGCAGCAATACTGTTCGTGGTATTACATATATAAATAAATTAGCGGTACCCAACAGATGATGTGACCCAGACCTGGTCCACATTTTGGTCGATATCTCGAAAACGCCTTCACATATACAACTAGAACCCTCATTAATACCTTTAATTTGATACCCATAACTTACAAGCACATTCTAGAGTCACCCCTGGCCCACCTTTAGAACTATGGCCGCCTCCCTTTTAAAGTACTCTTTAATACCTTCCATTTGATACCCATGTCATACAAACACATTCCAGGGTTACCCTAGGTTCATTTCTCTAAATGGTGATTTTCGCTTATTTTGTCTCCAAAGCTCTCAGCTGAGTATGTAATGTTCCGTTACACCCGAACTTAGCCTTTCTTACTTGTTTCAAGCTAGATTTAGCTTTTATTCTTCGTTTAGCTTGAAAAATTGCGATATTGCTATAAGCTTTTTATCACCTTTATTCAAAATTTTAGAAAATCTAGATAAACAGTTCTATGCAGATTCAATTTAAAGAACTTTAAATGAACGGACTAGATTTTCAAAATTTGAGGGGCTAAGGAACAGGTAATGCTAGCACTATGGTAGGTAGAAATCGAGCCGCAGTAACTTCATTAAGGTAACATCAACCTAATGTTGTTTTCGTTCCGTGTGAGGGACAAACTCGATTCGATTGGCTGTTTCATCTGCTTCGAAACCGCTTTCGAGCAAAATTGGGTTTTTGATTTCAGAAGCATGTAATTAGTTTTCTAAGTCCGCATGTAGACAAAAGAGCTATGCAATGATATATTTATGCTGCGCTAAACGACAGACTCCAACAGTGCAAATTGCATTCACACGAATAGGATAACTCCTGATTTTTCTGTATTTATATCGATTCATTTGTGTAAGGCTAAAAGCCATTATTAAATAAGAAGATAGAATTATTACAAGCCGTAAGTTAGATTATAACAAATTTATTATAAGGCTTATGTAGCAAAGAAAATCAGGCTTACTTACATATATTAGGCCTTATTAAGAGATACTACTTTTTGCATTACGACCTTTTATATAAGGCTTATATATAACCCACCCAAAATCAGGCTTGAATAAGGATTGGTGTATCACAGCATAACCTTATTATAAGTTTTATTGCATATTTAAAATTGCTTGGACGTATAATAAGAAACCATCTGACTTAAAATTCCTGTATTCATATTCATGATGACCTATTTCAAAACTGTATTTAATCGGGCGTCACCCATCGGCAGTGGACATTAGACTATAGGGGAGTTTTATTTATCGTGTATTAATTTTAAGTTACACAGATAGCATCTGTAAGTTATTTTATTTATTTTTTATGAAATTTGAGTAAAAATAAATTTTTTTTCTGTAATGTCTTATGAAAAAAAAAAAATAACAAAACGCATGGAAAGTGACTTTAAATTTCTACTTTTTTTTCTTTTTATTTAGCTGTTTTTAGCTTTTTATTTTTATCTATATTGCCGTTTTTCTGAAAAAGTACTGCCAACAATGGGTATCAAGCTGTAAAAAAGCATCGGTTCAAAAAAGGAAACGACTCTTAAAAAATATTCGGTTCTGTACTTTAAAAATTTATCATGTACAAAAAATAAACACATGCTTCAAAAATTATCCGCATTCAAAAAGTACCCGGTTCCAAAATGTTACCCAGTTTTTAATCTGTAATCGGTTCAAATAAAATATCTGGTTCTTAAAATTTACCCGGTTTTTAAAAAGTAATCGGCTTTAAAAAAAGTACCTGGTACAAAAAGTACCCCATGCAGCAAACAAAAAATTTGAGAGGTTTGGTGTTCCTTTTATACATACTGTAACGAATTTAGTGCAACTCCGCTTATTTTACACCCTCTAATAATGTTCGTATCGCTAAATTGTTGAATAAATAACTCCAATAATCAATAATGCAAAATGGTCTTTATTAGACTACTTTCAAACTAACACTTCTACTTCTCAACAGGTAGCGTACTTAAATCAAACTGATTCCACGATTGCCCAGCTTGCTCTTTTATACTCTTCGATTTCCTCGTTCGCATACTTCTAGGCATTTCTAGATCTTAACTTAGTTACCAGCTATAAAATTACCAGCTGTAACTACAGATGCACGTTATAGCTTCTCATATGCGCGTGTATATGTGAGTGATGCTTGCACAAATAATTGCCTACTTTTGTGAACATCTCAGATAAGATATATGCATGGGTTTGTGCTTTACTCTCCGCTGCGTGTACGTACGTATGTGTAGATATAATGATTGATTCGTTTATGTAGATACAACTGACTGCTTAGTATCAGCTTAGAGATGATAGTATCCTTTAGTGTTGCTAATATTTGTTACAATATTATATATTATTAACAAAGTACCCGGCTCTGTAAGTTCACACGGTTCCCAAAAGTATCCGGTCTAAAAAGGTACCAGGCTCAAACAATACCCCGTTCTAAAAGGTATCCGAATTTGAAAAAGTATATGGCTTCGTACAATATAAATTCATAGGGTTTAAAAAGTATCCGGTTCAACAAGTACCCAATACCCTCATTCATACACTATAAAATCTGGAACTTACATCTTTCATAGTTTTATCGGCGCTGTTATTTTGCAATTAAAAAAACCACTCTCCTCAAAAACATTACTAAAATTTATAGACAGTTTTATATATCGTGTATGTATCTCGTTTATGTTACACAGATAGCATCTGTAAGTTATTTTATTTATTTTTTATGAAAATTAAGTAAAAATAAAGTTTTTATTCTGTAATGTCTTTTATAAAAAAAGAAAAATAATAACAAAACGCATAGAAAGTGCCCTCAAATTTCTACCTTTTTTTCTTTGTCTTAAAAGTTTTATTTAGCTGGTTTTAGCTGTTTATTTGTATTCATCTAACCGTTTTTCTGAGAAAGTTCTGGCAACAATGGGTACCAAGCTCTAAAAAAGAATCGGTTCAAAAAAGGAACCGATTCTTAAAAATTATTCGGTTCTGTACTTTAAAAATTTATCATGTACAAAAAAACAAAAAAAAAAAAAAAACTATCCGCATTCAAAAAGGAACTCGGTTTCAAAATATTACCAGTTTTTCAACAGTAATCGGTTCAAATAAAGTATCTGGTTCTTAAAGCGTACCCAGTTTTAAAAAATTACCCTATTTTTAAAAGTAATCGGCTTTAAAAGAGTACCTGGTTAAAAAGTACCCCATGCAGCAAAAAAAAAAAAAATTGAGAGGTTTGGTGTTCCTTTTATACATATTATTTATTATTAGAAAAGTACCCGGCTCTGCGAAAGCACACGGTTCCTAAAAGTACTCGGTCTAAAAAGGTACCAGGCTCAAATAAAGAATCGGCGCAAACCGTACTCCGTTCTTATAGGTATCTGTCTTTTAAAAAGTATATGGTTGGTGCTATAAAAATTCATCGGATTCAAAAAAGTGTCCGGTTCAATAAGTACCCAGTTCTAAAAAAGTACCTGGTTCCTCCGCAACTTTTGGCCCTGCTTTCTCTCCCTGTAGAGAAAATCTCTAGTTCAAAACTGGTGCGCTTATATTAAATTCGGAACCACTACTACTTCGCTTTCTACGTCTTCTACATTCATTAATTTGACGAATTTAACTTGGCGATGTCCTAGGCGGTGGTAAATTGTCAGCAGTTCATTACTTTTTCTGTAGTTCCAGTTGATTTATTGGCATTTTTGATAGTTCCAAACTAGTCAAAAAACGATAGTTCTGAAATTGTGCTAAAATTTACAGTTTGGGTCTAGTCCTTTGTTGGTACTATTTCATTGGATCCGAACCAGAATTAAATTCAGCAGGTTGCTTCTAATACAATTTTATCACTTTTTAGATAGTACCGAACCACTCCATAAATATCTGCATTGGGAATGTCGATTCCCATTTTAAAATGCTTGGTTCTGAACCAGGCGAAAATTCGTAATAATTTAGCTGATTATGTTACAAAACCAATTTCGAGTTTTGGATTGCCCTAAATTGTCCTCTGAATGGCTTTGGCATGATTAATATGAATTGACTTAAATATATGTTGGTATACCGCGTTTTCTGCCAGTTTGCTTACCAATATGCGCAGACGTAAGGGAAAAGTTTTGAACTGTGAGAAAAAGAAGAAATACTGGCAGTGGAAGCTCGCTGAAGCTAGTAGTAGTAGCTTTTTTCTAGCATATTTATCAAATATATGTAATTTTGAACTAGAGAAAAATTTGTTACTGTCGAACTAGTACTTATTTCGTACTTTGTGTCTAGTTCTGAACCAAAAATTTGTAACAGGGTTATTATTATTAAATTTGGGCCTCTATGCGCTGCAACCTTTTGCTTAACCCTTCAGCTTATTATTGCACGTTGAGGCTTTTAATAGTACATATACGACTATTTTTCCATTCAACAATATATGCCATATACGTAATAATTTGGTGAGATTTGAGGCTGGCAGAAATTACGAAACGTTTCCAATCTGAACAATCGGTTGTATTTGATATTGACTATACATACTACCGATCTCTTTGGTCACAGACAACAAAGCGTGCCATATATGAAAGCTTCTAGTGATATTTGAAGCTTATATCTCATAAAATGAGGAGAAAATTACAAAAAACCTAAAACCAGACGTCCTATATACCCGCTGGCCAAATTTTAAAAATATTGAGGGGCAAGTTTGCGTTCAAACAGACAGACGGACAGGACTAAATCAAACCAGATTGTCAACCTGATCAATTTGGTATGCTTATTGGTGGTGTGTCTATCTCTTTTCCAATTTAGACTAAACAATTTTCAGACTCGTGACAAACTTAATAAACCGTTTTGTTTTCAAGAAAGCTAGAAAAATACATCATGACAATAACAAGCACAAAATGGTATTTTTTAGACCTTTAACTCGATTCAAACCCATGGTTTTAAGTTTATTTTAAAAATTATTTTTAACGTTTTAGTTGTATATACCTTAGGTAGGTGAAATAGCTGCGACCTTGGTCGCCCAAGTAGCTATTTAAAGCCGTTTTGATGCCATGTAACTCGTCTAAAAATGTTACGGTCAATGTATTACAACCAGCCAGAGTTGTTGATAAAATTAAGAATATTCGGGATGGCTATAACAGATAAACCTCTGAGGTCTCCTAGAAACGGGGTTCCAAGGAACCTTAGTCGGGCTCTAGCTAGAGCCTGGTATTTACACATAAAGTGTTCTACTGTCTCCATGGCATTTGGATCTTTGCAGCTTCTGCAGTAGTCATTATACAGAATGCCCATCTTTTCCGCATGCGTATCTACTGCCCAATGACCGGTGCTAACTGCTATCAGTTTGCGTGTGTTGGCCCTCGATTTGTTCAGAAGACTTCTCGTCCTCTTTCAATCATATTTTGGCCAAATGGGTTTTGATATTGCACAGGTGGTGATGTTATTCCTCTTTGTTTGTGCTTTCTTCAAGTATAAGCTTTGGATATTCCCCTTGGCTACTGCTAAGGGTATGCCTACTTCGACACTGGTTATTTCCTCGTTCATCTCCGATGAGCCCCTGCGTGCTAGCTAGTCGGCCTTCTCGTTACCTTCAAACCCCCTATGACCCGGGACCCAGATAACGCGTATTTCTAGATTGGTTGATAACTGGGATATGAGTCGCTTACAAACCCACACTAATTTTGAGTTAATGTGTGGCGAGGAAAGCCCTTTTATCGCTGCTTGGCTATCCGACAGGATGCAAACTTTACCAGCTACATTCAAGCCCTCCAGTGATTTGCAGGCTTGCCAAATCGCGAGGATTTCTGCTTGAAACACGCTGCAGTGCGATTAGGGTCTGAATGATGCAGACAAATCTAGGGACTCAGAGTAGACTCCGGCCCTCACTCCCGATTCCATCGTGGTGCCGTTGGTGTAGATTTGGATGTCGTCGACCCTTATGCCCGGGTTTCTCTTCCACTCGTTCCTGCTTGGAATGGCGGTATTACAACCATACTCAAACTTCAGTTTGCGAGGGTAGTAATCTGTCTCCGTACTACATGTACCATCCGGAAGTTCCTTTAGGATACTACTATGCCTTTGCTGAGTATCCTTCCAAAATCCAGACTCCCTGAGTCTCAGTGCGGGTAGCGACGATGTACAAATTATATGCAAGTCGATCGGAAGCAGGTGCAAAATGGGGTCTAAAGCAGCTGTGGGGCAAGTGCGTTTGGCCCCTATGAAACCAACACACGCAGTGCGCTGGACCTTTTTGCAGGCTGGTGAGATTGTAGCTCTTACTTAGAGCTTCCCACCAGACTACGGAAGCATAGGTAAGCACCGGTCGCACCACCGCCTCGTACATCCAAAGTACCATGCTTGGCTTGAGTCCGATTTCTTACCAAACATTGATTTGCAGGCATAGAAGGAGATTCACGCCTTCCGTACCCGCTCTTCGATGCATACTTTCCAATTCAACTTACAGTCAATTGTTAGTCCCAGATACTTGGTACTGTATATACCTTAAAAGCTCAACATTTTTTTAAACTATATTTACTTAAGCAAGCACACAACCTTCCGTTATTTTTGTTATTGTTATTATTGTATAACCGACTTGGTGAGAGTAAATCTAAAAACTGATTAGAACGCTTATCATTTTTCAAATATTTTTGACATTTTTATGATGGGATGATTTAATCACAATTTATTAGTTTTTACTATAAAAATATTACACAGACGAATTTTATTTGGTAATGAACTTAATTATATATAAATTATGAAAAGTATTGTTCTAAAAATGTACGATAATAATTATTTTGTAATGGAATTTCCACAATAATTACAATCAATTTTCACACCAAATTTTAACCAACGATTATTAAAAGTGCTAACAATTAAATGCAGATAACTGTGGCGATTATAAGTGTACACTGGGAGAAAATTATTACCACAACATATCTGTAAATAGCTATCATTTACAAAAAACTAGAATTAAATTTACAAACTTGCTTTAAGGCACGCATTTGTAAGGCCCTTTGGTTGCCAAATTATAATATTTTACGATCGCGGGTTCGAATCGAGATCAAGGCCTAACAATAATTATTTTATCATTATTATTATTATGATAAATTTTTTTCCTGATTTAAACAATTTTTTATTTAAGAAATCATAACAATAATAAGATAAAACAAGTAAGAACGGGACTGTCTTCGGCTGTGCCGAAGACTTCATACCTTTCATGAATGGGGCTGAACAATAATCTTATCCCGTTCGTAATCTCCGAATAATCGGATGTATAAGATAAGAAATATATAGTGAACAGATCTACATACCTTAACGATTTTTAAGATAAATATAAAATAAAAAACAGGTAGGTAATTTGTGTGGGGATGCAAAGTTTCAGGTTTTTTGTGGTCTGCGTGTAAAAACTATGACTACGAATCACTTATTTCAACAATATATGACGTAAACGTAACTATTTGATGAAATTTGATGAATTTTGAAGCTTCTAGCCGTAAAAAGGGGTCAAAATGACAGTTTATATGAAGTATATAATATATATACCACCGATCTCTATGATTTTTTCAGACAACAATATATGCTATATACGTAACAATTTTGTGAAATTTGAAGCTTCTAGCTGTTAAAACGGGGCAGAAATTGCGCAAAGTTTCTTATCTGAACAATCGGTTGTATGAGATATATACTATGTATACCACCGATCTCAATGATTTTTTCAGACCTCAATATATGCTATACACGTAAGCATTTGGTGAAATTTGAAGCTTCTAGCTGTTAAAATGGGGCCGAAATCGTAAAAAAATATATATATACTATATATATATACTATATATATCATCATATATATATTATATATATCACCGATCTCTATGATTTTTGACAAAACAATACATACTATATACGTAAGCAATCGGTGAAATTTGAAGCTTATAGCTGTTAAAATGGGGTAGAAATTGCGAAAAGTTTCTTATCTGAACAATCGGTTGTATGAGATATATACTATATATACAACCGATGTCTATGATTTTTTCAGACAACAATATATGCTATATACGTAAGCAATCGGTGAAATTTTAAGCTTATAGCTGTTAAAATGGGGTAGAAATTGCGAAAAGTTTCTTATCTGAACAATCGGTTGTATGAGATATATACTGTATATACAACCGATCTCTATGATTTTTTCAGACAACAATATATGCTATATACGTAAGTATTCGGTGAAATTTGAAGCTTCTAGCTGTTAAAATGGGGCTAAAATTTGCGAAAATATATATATATATACTATATATATATACTATATATACCACCATATATATACTATATATACCACCGATCTTTATGATTTTTTCAGACAACAATATATGCTATATATGTAAGCATTCGTTGAAATTTGAAGCCTCTAGCTCTTAAAATAGGGCAGTAATTATGAAAAGTTCCTTATCTGAACAATCGGTTGTGGGGGATATATACTATATATACGACCGATCTCATAAATTTTTTCAGGCAACAATATGTGCAATATACGAAAGTATATGGTGAAGTTTGAAGCTTCAATCTGTTAAATTGGGTAAGATATTACAAAAATCCTCTTTTTCTGAAAAATCGGTTGTATGGAGGATATATGCTATAGTGGTCCGATCCGGTCGGTTCCGACAAATGTCTAATCGGACACCCAAATACACGCGCTTACCAAATTTTATCAAGATATCTCAAAAATTGAGGGACTAGTTTACATACAAACAGACAGACGGACAGACGGACATGGCTAAATCAACTCAGCTCTTCAACCTGATTATTTCGGTATACTTAATGGTGGGTCTATCTATTTTCCTTTAAGGACTTACAATTTTCGGTTTCGTGACGAAATTAATATACCATTTCATTTTCATGAAAGGTATAATAAGGCCTTGAGCTCGATTCGAACCTGCGATCTTACAAGTCAGTAGGCCGATATAACAACAAAAAATTACAACTTGCAAAACTTTTAAATTACCTTCTTGTCCAAAATTTTACTAATGTGTATAATGCCGTTACGGTTTGACTCTCAGTGTCATAAGTTACACGTGGAAATGTTACGTGACTTAAACAAGTATAGGAAAAGTTTCCAGGACTCTGCTAGAACTAGGTACCATGCCTCTCGCAGGAAGTACTTCCAACTATGTAGTGAGAAAAAAATTTTGTGGAAATGCAAAGATATCGACCTTTTAAATAGTGTAAGGAACTCAAGTGATTGGTGGCGAATAGCTAACTCCCTTAAGCGCACAACACCTGGTGTCGTTAGTAGCCTTGTACTTCAAGACTTCAAGGACCACTTTAGGACGTTGCTTTTTAATCCTGGTATAGTTAATAGCTTTCAATGGGCTGCTCCGCTTATTTGAGACCCGTTTCTCGACGCTCGGACATGAAGGAGCTAGAATTGACTCTCAGTAAATCAAAAAAGAGTAAAGCCCCTGGAAATGACCGCATACCATATGAATTCTATAAATATGCTCCGCAAAGCTTACAGAATGAGGTTCTCTCTCTGCTTAATTTTATTTTTCTTAAAAAACAGGTCCCTACTTCGTTCTCCTCTTCTGTGATTATCACGCTGTTCAAAAAAGGCGATCCTTGTCTTCCGAGTAACTAAAGAGGGCTGTTTCTGCTGGATACGTTGTATAAGATATTTACCGTCATATTATTAAGCCGCATTAATGCGTGGATTGATTGTCATATTATACTTACAGAATGCCAAGCGGCCTTCCGTAAGAACTATTCAACCATCGATAACATATTTAATTTGACAAGTATCGTTAATTTTAACTTTGCCGTGAAGAGGAAAACTATTGTATTTTTTGTAGACTTCTCATGTGCCTTTGATACTGTCCCTCGTAGCTCGCTATTTTCGTCGAGTCATTTGATTGAATTCTTACGCCTTATATATGGGGATACTACGAGTCAAGTATGGTATAATGGAAAGCTTTCTAGCCCGTTCCCAGTCAATCAGGGTGTCCGGCAAGGATGTTTCCTAAGCCCGGTGCTGTTCTCCCTGTATCTCAATGATTTAATTGATTACCTCCCAGGTGGGGTTAAAGTGGCGGATATGAAAATCAAGCTTTTGATGTATGCCGATAACCTGGTACTGTTTGCAGAGTCGGATGTAGATCTGCAAAGCATGATTAATGCTTTGCATGAGTATTGCAAGCTGTGGACATTAAAAGTTAACCTGTCCAAATCAAAAGTCCTTATTTTTAGGAAGGGTGGCAGGCTCCCCTCTGACTATAGGTGATTTTTTGGAAATGATCCGGTCGAAACTGTGAACGAGTATAAATATCTGGGTATAATGCTAAATTACAAACTCTCTTTCACTAAACACTTAGACACAAAGCTTGGCGAGGCAAAAGCCACAATATGCGCTACATGGTTGAGTTATTTAAATCTATATTTCGAAAAAAATCAAAATCTTTGATTCTGTCGCAAGATCAATGATGTTTTATGGCACGCAGGTGTGGGGTAGGGACCATCATGAACAGGTAGAAAACTCTTACTTTTCTCCATAAAGAAGTTTATTTTCTTGCCTGCGAATACACCTAACTATATGTTGCATTTAGTTCCCCACTTGTTCCACACACTTCGGGCGCACATGTTATTTATAGTACGTTGTCTTAGTTTACCTTCGAACAGCCTCCCACGTATACTTGATGAGGAAAGCATACGGCAAGATGCACCCTGGGTTAAAAATTGGAAACAGCTATCACTAACCGATTTTTATCCTGCTTTCCTTGAAGACTTCACTTCTTTGTTGCTTAGTAAGCTAGTCGATAAATAGTTTAAACTATATGTGGATCGCGCTCAAGGCTCTACCACACATGATTTTTACCCTTACTTGGCTCCCGTGAGCGTTACATATTTTGACGACGAACATTCAGCGCATACCATTAGCTTAATTCTCCGTGCGAGAGGTGGTCTCTTGAACCTTAGTGCGAGATCTTTAAAGAACGTAAGAACTGCAATATGTCCAGTATGTAACCTAGGCGATGATGAAAGAGTTCACCACTTTATCGGTGTTTGCCCAGCCTACAATGCTTACCGGTTGGCTAGTTTTGGACCTGGCAAGTGTGGTAAACATCCTTAATGTTAGAGATTATGTTAATTTGTTTAAGTATCTGCAAACCAGCTAAAGTATAGAGATCTTATTTTAAATGAATTTTCGTAAGCTCTTTATGTCAAATAAGTTTAGTAAATTATAGTGTGGCACTCAACACGTTTGTCAATGCCATAATTTTAATTTATTTTAAACTATTTTTAAGTCTTTAATATTATCTTACAAATGTATGATCTTTTGAATGGTTGAAAATAAATATACTACTACTACTACTAATGCCGTTACGGGGTACCGTTATGCGAACAAAATTAATGTACTGTGTGAGCTCTGTCTGCTCAGCTGAGTATAAAAAGAGTTCACAAATGCAACCGGAAATTGTAAAAATATGCAAAAATATACAAGAAATACGATACGATAAATAAAGAAGCAAAATAATGATTGATGTTTACAGACAGATTGGCATTGCCTCCAAAAATAGCTTACAATTTTACATGCAAAATTTATGTAGAGACATATGTATGTATGTATAAGTAGGGGGCTTTTGACGTCAAGTGTCACCGCTCAAACCACTTGCTATCTTTAAAATCCACTTAAGTTGGTGAGCATGTTATCATTGTAGGGTACATTATCTGTGCAAAAGTAGTGACCGAAAGAGATTTTAGGCAGAGCTTCTCTTTCAATTGGCGTCGTGCTCCTTTTAATTTTTGCTACAAATTGGCGGGACGGGACCTACATGTTTTACGGTGACTCCAAACGGCATCTGCAAGGCAGATTAGCTTTTACTGAGAAGCTTTTCATGGCAGAAATACACTCGGAGTGTTTGTCAAATCACAGCGGAGGCGCGGCCCGCTTAAAAAAAACCGTGAAAAATCTTGTTTATACGTTTTCGATGTTTCTTTGCACGGGAATCGAATCTAGGAACGTCCTAGCCGAAGAAAAATCTAAATAATTCATGACTGGAAATATTTGCCAGCTGTCAGCTTCTTTAAACAGGATCTTGACAATCATTTTACACATGCAGTCACATTAATTGATATTTTGGTTTTAAAATTTACATATAAACTTTTCAACTCTGTGGCTGTTAAAGTCTAGCTAAGACACATTTCAAAATAACAATTAAGTACGAGTAACTTCAACTTCAACTTAAAGCTCCATAACTTCAACTTAAAGCTCCATTACTTTTTATTGCAAATATTTCTTGAACCAACTGCTCATTAATTGTCGATGCCAAATTTACTCTTAAGACGGACAAATGAACAAAAAAAAAAAAATTTCAAGAAATGTGAGCCATAGCTCTTTTAACTTAACAGCCATTACTGTCACCTTAATAATACATTAACTAATGAAAACTGTTTAAACAAAATATTTCTGTCAACATTAGAATAATAATAAGGCTTGCTCATATGACATATACTTCTGTGGCACCATGGTCATAAGAGCGTAAGTTTCACTTTACAATGAAGTCAGCTGATGAATTCGCATAATATTGACAATTGATCACTGTCGAAATGATCAATGAAATTAGTTCTATTAAGAGAAAAATTAGTTGGCTTGTTGAAAATCTGTTTTTTTTTTTTTTTGCGGAATATTGTTAAATTGAGAACTACAGGTTTTCATCTATGACTGAACAAATTTGTGACAAAAAGTCAGTCGATTCAACAAAAATTCAATCAATTTTACTGAATAACTGTTAATCAAAGAACGAAAAGTCTGATTTGTTGATTTAACTAGCAATATTTCTTTCAGTAGGAGCTTATAATATCAGATAGAAAGGCGCCAAAAAATGAGGTCCCGCCTTCGTATGTCAATTTAATCAAAAAGGGATAACTTGCAAAGTTAATTCACAGCACTGGGCAAATATAAACTGTTGAAGTGATACAGACTCCTACACAGTATCTAACCTTTCTGTCGATACATGCTGTAAACCTAGGAATAATTTAATATCACGCAATTTGCTATTTTCATACGTGATGTTATTATACCCAGCTGTACTTGTACACAGGGCATTATAACTTTGATTGGATAACGGTTGGCTGTAAAGGTATAAAGGAATCGAGATAGATATAGACTTCCATATATCAAAATCATCAATAACGAAAAAAATTTGATTGAGCCATGTCCGTCCGTTCGTCTGTCCGTTAACACGATAACTTTAGTAAATATTGAGATACCTTCACCAAATTTGGTGCAAGAGCTTATCTGGACCGACCCAGAATAGATTGGTATTGAAAATGAGCGAAATCAGATGATAATCACGCCCACGTTTTATATATATAACATTTTGGAAAACACAAAAAACCTGATTATTTAGTAAATTATACACCTAGAATGTTGAAATTTGACGTGTGATATAGATACTCTTGACAAAAATTTGATCAATTTTTTAAAATGGACGTGGCACCGCCCACTTGGGATAAAATCAATTTTACAAATATTATTAATGATAAATCAAAAATCGTTAAACCCAGCGTAACAAACTTCGGCAGAGGGGTTGCCTTTACTATAAGGAATGCTGTGAAGAAAAATTAACGAAATCGGTTAAGGACCACGCCCACTTTTATATAAAAGATTATTAAAAGGGTCATGGACGAAAATAATAAGCTATATCTTAGCTAAAAAGAGCTTCGTATCAATAGAATTTTACTTTCTAAATTGAATTATAACATTAAATTGGAAAACACAAAATTTTTGAAAATGGGTGTGGCACCGCTTTTTTATTGTCTAAGCAATTCTCAATGTTTCGGGAACCATAACTCGAAGAAAAATGTACATATCGTAACAAAATTGGGTACACATATTTTCCTTATCGCAGGAAATATTTCTAGTAAAAATGGATAAGATTTGTTAAGGACTACGCCCACTTTTATATAAATGACTTTAAAAAGGGTCGTAGGCAAAAATAATAAGTTAAATCTTAGCGAAAAATAGTTTTGTACCAATCGTATTTTTATTGTTCTGTTATATCTTTATTTTAAAATAAACAGTAGAGAAATTCTTCCCATATCTGAAGAAAAACTGCATTATTACCCGTTCAAGGTCATTGGTGTTAGTCTCTGTATCCTTTTTGCTTCTTTTAAACGAAAATTTGTTCAAAATAGAACCATATGTATATGTATTATTTCGCAGCCTTGTAACACTATTAAGCAGACAAAACAAACAACAACAGCATTAGTACAGCTGGGTATGTAATGTTCGGTTTCACCCGAACTTAGACTTCCTTACTTGTTTTTAAATAATATTTACTTTCACACACAAATGTATTTGTAAACAAATATACATATATGAACATATGTATGTACTTCCTTAATTTATGACACTCGCGAGATATAATCATAAAGGTTGTATTCACGCCAATTATATTATTATACGACGTATTTAAGTATTAAATCAGCTCAAAATATGTCATATATTTTAACAATGCTGTTGGCCATATATAATAATTACAAAAAATAAAAAAAAAAATTAAAAAAAATACAATTGTTACTAAAATTTGTTGACTCAAAGCAAAGGTTGGGCCGTGTGTAGAAGTCCACGAAAGTGGGGAAAGCTTCTGACCGCCATTCACCTGGGAATGGCCAGAGCGATTCTTTTGCATGCGGTTCAAGCAGCTCACTACTGCCGGTCGCTTGCTGCCAAGTATCCTCTGGGTAGCCGCTAAACACCCGTTTAGCGGTGAGCTAATGTGAGAAGGCGACAACCTGGCTAGGCCACTCTGACATAATCGGTTTAAGGGCTAGCCGGGGGAGATTTCATCGGCAGCGTCTGTACACCTCTAGGTGCGGCTGCAAGCGGGCGTCTGTCTTGGAGCAAGCGGCTCGCTATATAAACGTGCAAGTAATATTTTCACCCCCGCTGAGCGGGTTGTGCGCTGGGCTTGGGACCCGCCACGTAAAACCATACTCCAATGAAATATAACAACAAGCCTCGGATAAATACACTCTCTATTGATGACGACCATGGCAAACGTTTGAAGGACAATGAATTGAGGGCATGCACCTGGAACGTCCGCTCCCTGAATGGGATTGGTGCAGATGCCCGGCTGGTTGATGTCCTCGTCAAAGCAAAATCTGACATCACCGCCATCCAAGAAATGCGTTGGACGAAGCAAGGAAGAAAGAAGATCAAAAATTGTGACATATATTGGAGTGGCCATGCGAATAAGCGCAGTTTCGGCGTCGGATTCGTGGTGGGAGAGAGACTTTGTCGCCAAGTGCTGGCGTTCACGCCTGTGGACGAGCGTCCCGCCGCTATCCGAATAAAAGCAAAATTTTTTAATATATCATTCATCTGCGCCCATGCGCCGACAGAGGAGAAAGACGATGAGGTGAAAGACACTTTTTATGAACAATTAGAACGCACATACGAGCGCTGCCCCCGTCATGATATAAAAGTCGTGCTTGGCGACTTTAACGCCAGGGTGGGCAAAGAAGGTGTTTTTGGCCCTACAGTCGGAAAGTTCAGCCTACACAATGAAACTTCTCCTAACGGACTGAGGCTGATTGACTGTGCCGGTGCTCGAAACATGGTCATATCAAGCACGAGGTTCATGCATAAAAAGATACATCAAGCTACATGGCTGTCTCCTGATCGAAATACTCGCAATCAGATCGATCACGTTGTGATAGACGGACGGCATGCCTACAGTGTTTTAGATGTGCGCACGATCCGATTACCTAACATCGATTCGGACCATTATCTCGTTGCAGCCAAAATACGCACCCGCCTCAACGCGGCTAAAAACAAGGAACAAAAAACACAAGGAAAGCTAGACGTCGAAAAGCTTCAATCACAACAGACTGCCAATGATTTCGCAACTCGACTCTCACACCTGCTCTCTGAGGGCACAACTCATCCTGAAGGAATACAGGAGCAGTGGGAGCATATCTCCAAAGCACTTCGTACTCCTGTAGGAATGAAAACGGCGACCTTGTAACTGATGTCCAGAGAGTGCTTAGATTATGGAGGGAACACTTCTCTGCTCTCCTAAATGGAGGCAGCAATTCACCGCGCAGAGATGAAGAACCCGATCCCGCAATCGATGATGATGGAATATATGTCCCCCCGCCCGATTATGACGAAGTTAGAATAGCAATAACCAGATTGAAAAACAACAAGGCCGTGAGTTGGTAAGGCGAGGAGTTGGTAAGGCGCATGCAGCAGCTTCTTAGCAAAATATGGGCGGACGAAAGCATGCCCGACGGTTGGAATCTAAGTGTTCTTTGCCCAGTCCACAAGAAGGGGGATACTGCAAAATGCACCAACTATCGTGGAATCAGCCTTCTTAATATCGTATATAAGGTCCTTTCAAGTGTATTGTGCGAAAGATTGAAGCCCACCGTGAACCGGCTGATTGAACCTTATCAGTGCGGCTTCAGACCTGGTAAATTTACCATCGACCAGATTTTCACAATGCGCCAAATCTTGGAAAAAATCCGTGAAAAGAGAATCGACACACATCACCTCTTCGTCGACTTTAAAGCCGCCTTCGACAGCACGAAAAGGAGCTGCCTATATGCCGCTATGTCTGAATTTGGTTTCCCCCCAAAACTTATACGGCTGTGCAAAATGACGTTGAGCAACACCATCAGCTCAGTCAGAATTGGGAAGGACCTCTCCGAGCCGTTCGAAACTAAACGGGGTTTCAGACAGGGTGACCCCCTATCGTGCGATTTCTTTAATTTGATGCTGGAGAAAATTATACTAGCTGCAGAACTTAACCGCACTGGAACAATACACTATAAAAGCGTGCAATTACTGGCATATGCTGATGACATTGATATCATCGGCCTAAACACCCGCGCTGTTAGTTCTGCTTACTCCAAGCTGGAAAAAGAAGCGGTAAAGATGGGTTTGATGGTGAATGAGGGCAAAACGAAGTACCTGCTGTCATCGAACAAAAAGTCAGCGCATATGCGCCTTGGCAACCACGCTACTGTTGGCAGCCATAATTTCGAAATAGTAAAAGACTTCGTTTATTTGGGAACCAGCATCAACACTAGCAACAACATCAGCACTGAAATCCAGCGAAGAATCAATCTTGCCAATAAATGCTACTTTGGACTAGGCAGGCAATTGAAAAGTAAAATCCTCTCTCGGCGAACGAAAATCATACTTTACAAGTCACTTATCGTACCCGTCCTGCTATATGGGGCAGAAGCATGGACCATGACAACAGCACATGAAGCGGCTTTGGGAGTTTTCGAGAGAAAAGTTCTTCGAAAGATTTATTGACCTCTACGCGTTGGCGATGGCGAGTACCGAAGAAGATTTAATGATGAGCTGTACGAGCTATACGCAGACATCAACATAGTCCAGCGAATTAAAACGCAGCGGCTGCGCTGGCTAGGCCATGTTATGCGAATGAAAGATGATGCTCCGGCCAAGAAAGTGTTCCTATCGGAACCCGCCTATGGAAGCAGAGGTAGAGGGCGGCCCCCACTCCGTTGAAAGGACCAGGTGGAAAACGATTTAAACTCCCTTGGTGTGACCAATTGGCGCCGATTGGCGGAGCGAAGGAGCGACTGGCGCGCCTTGTTGGACGGCCATAACCGTTTAGACGGTTAAGCGCCAATTAAGTAAGTAAGTAAGCAAAGCAAACTTAATAAATTGATAACTAGCAAGTAAGGAAGGCTATGTTTGGGTGTAACCGAACATTACATACTCAGTTGAGAGCTATGGAGACAAAATGAGGGAAAATCGCCATGTAGGAAAATGAACCTAGGGTAACCCTGGAATGTGTATGACATGTGTATCAAATGGAAGGCATTAAAGAGTATTTTAAGAGGGTGTGGGCCATAGTTCTATAGGTGGATGCCATTTAGGGATATCGCCATAAAGGTGGACCAGGGATGATTCTAGAATTTGTTTGTACGATATCGGTATCAAATGAAAGGTGTTAATGAGTATTTTAAAAGGGTGTGGGCTTAGTTCTATAGGTGGACGCCATTTCGAGATATCGCCATAAAGGTGGACCAGGGGTGACTCTAGAATGCGTTTGTACAATATGGGTATCAAATGAAAGGTATTAATAAGTATTTTAAAAGGGCGTGGGCCTTAGTTCTATAGGTGGACGCCTTTTCGAGATATCGGCATAAAGGTGGACCAGGGGTGACTCTAGAATTTGTTTGTACGATATGGGTATCAAATTAAAGGTATTAATGAGGGTTTTAAAAGGGAGTGGTTGTAGTTGTATATGTGAAGGCGTTTTCGAGATATCGACCAATAAGTGGATCAGGGTAATCCAGAACATCATCTGTCGGGTACCGCTAATTTATTTATATATGTAATACCACGAACAGTATTCTTTCCAAGATTCCAAAGGCTTTTGATTTCGCCCTGTAGAACCTTTTCATTTTCTTCTACTTAATATGGTAGGTGTCACACCCATTTTACAAAGTTTTTTTCTAAAGTTATTTTTGCGTCAATAGGCCAATCCAATTACCACGTTTCATCCCTTTTTTCGTATTTGGTATAGAATTATGGCATTTTTTTATTCTTTCGTAATTTTCGATATCGAAAAAGTGGGCGTGGTCATAGTCGGATTTCGGCCATTTTTTACGCCAATACAAAGTGAGTTCAGATAAGTACGTGAACTGAGTTTAGTAAAGATATATCGATTTTTGCTCAAGTTATCGTGTTAACGGTCGAGCGGAAGAACAGGCGGTCGACTGTGTATAAAAACTGTGCGTGGCTTCAACCGATGTCACCCTTTTTCACAGAAAACAGTTATCGTCCTAGAATCTAAGCCTATACCAAATTTCACAAGGATTGGTAAATTTTTGTTCGACTTATGGTATTAAAAGTATCCTAGACAAATTAAATGAAAAAGGGCGCAGCCACGCACATTTTGAAATTTTCTTCTATTTTTGTATTTTGTTGCACCATACCATTACTGGAGTTGAATGTTGACATAATATACTTATATACTGTAAAGATATTAAATATTTTGTTAAAATTTGACATAAAACATTTTTTTTTTTAAGTGGGCGTGGTCGGTCTCCGATTTTGCTAATTTTTATTAAGCATACATATGGTAATAGGAGTACCGTTTCTGCCAAATTTCATCATGATATTTTCAAAGAGTGCCAAATTACATATTGCAAAACTTTTAAATTACCTTCTTTTAAAAGTGGGCGGTGCCACGCCCATTGTCCAAAATTTTACTAATTTTCTATTCAGCGTCATAAGTTCAACTCACCTACCAAGTTTGATCGCTTTATCCGTCTTTGGTAATGAATTATCGCACTTTTTCGGTTTTTCGAAATTTTCGATATCGAAAAAGTGGGCGTGGTTATAGTCCGATATCGTTAATTTTAAATCGCGATCTGAGATGAGTTCCCAAGAACCTACATACTAGATTTCATCAATATACCTCAAAATTTACTCAAGTTATCGTGTCAAAGGACAGACGGACGGATGGACGGACATGGCTCAATCAAATTTTTTGTCGATACTGATGATTTTGATATATGGAAGTCTATATCTATCTCGATTCCTTTATACCTATACAAACAACCGTTATCTAATCAAAGTTAATATACTCTGTGAGCTCTGCTCAACTGAGTATAAAAAAATTATTAAAATAGTACAATGAGGCTTGTAAAAAACTAGACAATGGTAGTAAGCAAACATACAGTGTGCTAATAACAATAATTTACGCAGATGTTTCTACAATATGCATAACTTGTTTGCAGAACTATAGAACTATTGAAAAGCTACTCAGCATTGGCTTTTATTTGAACCTGCGTATACGTAAACTTTGCTGACCTACTGTATTTTAGTAAAATATATGACTTTAATAGCATACTATCATCAAATATATGATTATATGTTTTAGTAATCTAGAGTATTTAGAAAAATTTTCCTTTTGGGTGCTGGTACATAATAAAGAAAAACGAAATGTCATTTCACGTAGTGTAATAACGTAAAAGCAAACATGTTAAAAAGAGATAGCATGAGTTGATAACATAATATCTATGAAAGCGCAGCTGGCACTAACGGAAAATATACTCGTACAAATGTTGCTTAGCCTAATAAGAAATACAAATACGCGTTTTCACGCCAACGCACATTGGGCAAATGGACCGCACAAGCGGCGGAAAATCAAACTTTAAAAAATCGCGTAAATTTTTTATTTTCCTATCGATCACAGATAATAATATTAAATGGAATCCAGATAGATTTTTTTTTGTTTTTTTCATCAATATTTTTTGTTTTTGGGCGCAATTTCCCAAGTTAACCACATTTCTGGGGCTGTCGTTCTATAATAATTATAAATTTATCATAGAACAGAATAAGCATAATATTCAGCTCATAAAAAAGCTGCGTTTTTCTAGAAAACAAAAAATAAAAAATAAAATATCGATGCATTTTTTCGACCATCATTCATTCATGAGAAAATGCTTTTTTATAGCACTTAAAAAAGAAACTATTTATTGTAACAACAAAAAAAAAAAAATTAAAAATAGTTCAACAATTCTACAAAGTTTCATCGAAATTGGAGATAAAAAAAATTTCGGGTGGTACACTTGGGAAATTTTACCCAACTAATAAAGCAAAAATTACTAGCCGTATCAACGTAAAAGTGATTAGTGTATCGGCGTACTTACGTAAAAGCGCAAGAGCGTACAACCATACTAGCGTAAAATAGAATTAGTGTTGCTGGTGTAAGAGCAAATTAGCGTAAAACTGTTACAGCGCATAGGCGCTGTGCTTATAAGCGCAAATGCGTAAAATCGTACTGCCGTGAAAGTGTAAAATAACATAAGCTGTGTTTGTTTACATGTTCATACCTATGCACTTAAATTTTATATGAACTGCTAAGTACATAACTTTACTTACACTTAAGAAGTTGTAGCGCATAAAATTAGTACTAAACAGTGTGTGTTTCCGCTATTTTCCACATTAAATTTTGGTATCCGTTATACACTATGACCGGAAAAGTTTGTGTCTCCACTTTTTCCCTTCATACAATACTATAATATATGTAATTGTCGATGAGCGTATTTTTTAAGTCGCAAATGTAGAAGCACATGAGCGTGTTAGCATACAAGCTTGTTAGGGTATTTCCACTGCGACTACGATTGCGTCAAAAACTGCTACTTATCTCGCGTTCCAATGAACAGTGATCCAAATCCTGATAGGAGTTTAAGATGCATTTGCAACAACAAATTAGTCCATATGGTTCACATTGTTCTTGCATTTGCATGTTAAATTTCTATCGGTATCTGGATCACTGCTCATTGAAACGCAGGGTTAGGCGCAGATAAATAAAAGTACGACAGGAAATAGGAAGTTGTAGTAGTTGCAGTTTACTGAAAGCTAACGCTAGATGGCACTGTTAACCGCTTCTGTTACAATTATGTATGTTTATCCCTTGCTAGAATTCTTTTTTTTTTCAAATTTTAGATTCAATGAAAATTTAAAAAAATAGAATAGAAAATGTGGAAATTTTAATATTTTCTGAAAAATAAGAACTAGTGGCGAAATTTGTTTTGTTTGAAAGTAAAGTTCACATACAGAATAATTGATTTTTATTGTTTTAAAATAAATTTTGTTATTTTATTTTTTTAAGAAAAATTTAGTATTTTAAAGAAAAAATAATTGATTAGAAAAAAAATTTATTTTAGTATTTCGAAATAATTGATTCATATTTATTTTCAAATGGATCTCGTATATTATAAATATTGAAATTGTGATAAATAAAATGCAATGAAGAATAAATATTTATGACAATTATAATAATTCTTCCTTTTTTGAATTTTGAAAAAAAAAAAAAAAACAATTGCAAATGTTTAATTTATAAAATAAAGGGGGGTTAAGATACTTGGCTTGGATATCATACGTGGTTCCAGGCTCTGGATCAGGGACTGGTATCAGTCTTAGACCGGCCATAGTGACGAATTGTCACACGTGATTGGTTGTCACGTCCTGCACGAGGTGCCCCTGCTTATACTTATAATGGCGGATCTAGAGAGGACAACTCGATAAAACCCGCACCCCTGAGTCATTGTGCCGAGCTCAGGGGAGGGAGGACCCTGTTAAGGGTCAAGATCGGTACTAACGGTGACGAACCGGATTGTTAGGGACTTGATTTTGACTATGGATAGGAATTGATGACTTTGGGCTGGTAGGTGCAGTATTCTGCCACCTTAGTAGGTCGGGGTGAAACCCTATCGAAATGGCTGGTAGGCTAATGCTGCACCTGCCCACGTCCCGTTAAAACCGTGGCGGGCCTCAAGGTACGTTCCGGCTCCGTCGCCGTTAAGTTGGTGGTGTAGGTGCGGTTGAAGATTTTCCCGCTTTGCGTCCGGTCTGGCTCTGAACGCATTACTCATAAGGTAATGCGTCAACCCTCGCGTGGCCTCCCTGCGCAGCATAGATAACCACGGGACCGTTGAAGGGCGACTACACAATCGGCTCCGGATAGCGGCCTTGAGGGGGGACTTCTTAGAATGGACACGAAGACGAATAAAAAGGAGGGTAGGAGTGACGGCGAAAGTCGTCATGGTGCGAGGGACGCGACAGGTGCGGAGAGTGCTCCGAAGCAGGTCGCCGCCAGCCGGGAAAGCTCACGGCGGGTCAAAAGGGCTGATCAGACGGATCAGCGCAGGGGTTTGGTTTCAAACCCCGTAGGTACGGGTAGTTCGGGTAGTGGAGGGGTGTCGAAACCGACACCCAATGCAGGCCCATATGGGGCTGTGACAGGGAAAGGCAGAGGTCCGGCGAATGCGACGGACCAGCCCAGTACTAGTAAGGAAGCCCTGTCGCGAGGAGCTTTCCCAACGGGAGCCCTGGGGTCGAAGCCTGCCGGGAAAGGTAGGCGAACGACGACGCGTAGGAAAGCTCTGGGTGATCGGCGCCTAGCTGAGAAGATCTTGGAGCGCTACGGCGGAAGGGATGCAGCTCAGATGTCTGAGAAGCATTCCCGGACGCTGGAGTGGGCCAGGAGCGTCGTAGCTTGCGACGACCACACACCGGTGTCGAACGATACGGGTGAGCAGCAGGGTTTGGGGGCTATGAAGCGGCAAAGGTCGGATGAGCGGAATGCCTCAACGACAAAAAGGGCCCGAGGAGGTGGGGACGCAATTTCGTTTAGCGAAATCGCTAAACGTGCAGGCTCCATCACCCTCGGGGTCCTGGATAGGAGTAGGGAGGATGGTGCCATCTCCCGAGAGGAGTGGCCGTGGGTCGCCAGCGCCATATCAGCGGCCTATATGACCGCTGTTATGGAGAGCCCAGGTACGCGGCCATGCTTCGAATACTCGGGGTGGTATCATGGTTTTAGACTGATTACTTGTGCTGACGAGCGGTCGGCCTGTATCTTTAAGAAAATAATTTCTTTGGTAGGGGAGGTCTGGAGGGGGGCCAGACTCGAGGCCGTGGAACGGAGGGATCTCCCTCTTCGACCGAGGGCTCGGGTGTGGTTGCCTGCCGGGCCATCTCAGCCGGAGAAAATACTCGAATTAATGCGTTACTGCAACCCGAACCTTCCGACGCATAACTGGAGGGTCCTCAGAGTAGAGGAGGCTGTTGGGCCACGTCGGCAAGTGCTGATTCTGCTAAACGCAGAGTCCACCGGTCCTCTCTCTGACACGAGGGGGTTATCTCCTATGGCCTCGAGCGTGTGGTTCTCAAAATCTACCACGCCGATTCCAGGGGAGATGGTTCCTCTCCCACAGAGACTGTTCGGGAGGTGGAGGCGTCCGCAGGGGAGCCAGTACCCATGGTTGTGGATGCTGACTCCGCTAATTTGGACAGCGAAAGCACTGTTGACGTCCCGTCAATAGCGGGATCTGTCATCAGTGCTAGTCGTCTGGCTGATAGGGCCGAGGAGGAGCTCCTGGCTTCCGAGGGCGAATCATCGATGGCGGGATCCGTCATCAGTGTAAGCTGTCTGTTGGGGGAGGAGGAGGATCTCCTAGTCTCCGAGGGCGAAGCCGCCAAGGATGGGGTGCAGAAGAAGAAGAGTGGTGTTGATGGAAATCCGTCAAATCAATCTTCAGCATTCTAAGGCGGCTTCCGCAAACTTGTTGCTCTGTCTTGAGAAAGGCGGAGTGGATATTGTCCTTGTCCAGGAGCCGTGGCTGAGTAGTAACGGCGGAAAAATTTCTGGATTAAGGACGGGAAAATTCAACACCTTGGTGCATGGGGAGGCAGGTAGGCCTAGATCCTGTGTGCTTATTAAAAAGGAATTTAAAGCTTTTATTCTCTCTAATTTCAGCAATGCTGACGTAACCACGGTCTGCCTCGAGCGAGGCAGTAACGAATTGTGGGTGGTCTCAGCGTATATGCCCCATGGGGACGTAACGGGACCACCGCCTGTGATACTGGGCGAAATCACCGCTGAAGCAAGGCGGAGAGGTGTTGGCGTAATCATAGGTGCCGATGCTAATGCACACCATAGCATATGGGGGAGCTCGGATACGAACACCAGAGGTGAGTCTTTATTTACTTTTATTGTAGATGAGGGACTTTGTATAAGTAATAGGGGGAATGACCCGACTTTTATTACTGCGGTAAGGGAGGAGGTCCTGGACCTCACCCTGGTTAGCAGAGAACTGGAAGATCGGATATCTGGATGGAGGGTTCTCAACGAGCACTCTTTCTCTGATCACCGATATATTCAGTTCTCGGTGAATGAAGAACGTCCCGGTAAAATATCTTTTAGGAACCCTAAAAGTACCAACTGGGACTTGTATTGTAGGGAGTTGGGAGAGCTATTGCCTAAGGCGCCTATCGTTGGTTCGGACCTGTCCGAATCTGAAATTGACGGTCTGGTGGAAAACTTCACCTTGGCAAGCAATAGCGCCTTTCAACAGTCCTGCCCACTGAAAACTTACAGGGGGAAGGGCAAGCCGCCCTGGTGGTCTGATTCCCTTGACGACCTAAGAGCGTCCAGTAGGCGGCTCTTTAATAGAGCCAGGAGGAGTAAGCTACCCTCGGACTGGGAGCTCTATAAGGTGAGTCTGGGGATTTATAAATATGAAATAAGGTTAGCCAAGCGAGATTCATGGCGAAGCTTCTGCGAAAACGTAGAGGGCTGCAATGAATCCGCGAGGCTTAGAAAAATACTCTCTAGGAATCCCGCCCCTCGGGGGTATCTGAGAGATGATGGTGGGGACTGGTCGATGAGTAGCGAGGAGTCCCTGAGACTTTTACTGGACAATCATTTTCCCGATGTCCCAGTTGCGCAGGGATCTTCGCTTGCGTGGTCGGCGGTTGCTGGCCATGCAGAAATGCCTGCCATCCCACTACGGGAAAGTCAAATATCCTGAGCTATAAATTCGTTCAAGCCCTATAAGTCACCCGGTCCGGATGTCATCATTCCTGCGCAACTTCAAAGGTCTTTAGGGATTTCCTGCCGCTGGTTGGCCATCATCTACACTAACTGCCTCAGACTTAACTATATCCCTAAGTCGTGGCACACGGTTAGGGTCATCTTCATTCCGAAGGCCGGCAGGGGCTCTCATGTGTCACCTAAGGATTTCAGGCCAATCAGTCTCTCGTCGTTTCTTCTTAAGACGTTTGAGCGGCTGATTGACCTGTACCTACGAGAAAGGATACCTGGGGGGTTACTGTCGGCTTCACAGCATGCGTACTGCAAAGGCAGATCGATGGAAACGGCTCTCCATTCGATTGTAAAGCAAATAGAGGGGTCTCTAGAACATAAAGAGTATGCTCTGGGTGCCTTTCTAGACATCGAGGGGGCTTTTAACAATGTTCTACCGGGGGCAATCGAAAGAGCTCTGGTGGGTTTAGGAGTCTAAGCGGCTCTGGTTGAATTTATTAGCAAACTTCTATGCGGCAGAATTGTCGCAGCGGAGTGGGGAGGAGCCATAATAAGGAGGAAGGTGTGCAGGGGCACGCCACAGGGAGGTGTCCTATCTCCTCTGCTCTGGGTTGTGGTAGTCAACGAGCTTCTTGTGGAGCTGGAAGCCATTGGCTGTCGGGTGGTTGCCTATGCAGATGACCTCGCTATCCTAGTCAGGGGCAAATTTCTGGGCACCCTGCGCGATGTTCTGCAGGGATACCTGGATACTGTGGCTAGGTGGGCTGAATCATGTGGAGTGGCGGTCAACCCGGGAAAAACAGAATTGGTTCTTTTTACAAGGAGATATAAGATACCCGACTTCAGAACTCCTTCGATTGGAGGGGTACCGTTGGTACTTACTGACAGGGTTAAATATTTGGGAATTGTTCTGGACAAGAAGCTGTCCTGGAGGCCCAATGTGGAAGATAGGGCCAGGAAGGCCGCGGTTGCCTTGTACTGTTGCAGGGGGGCTATCGGAAAGAGATGGGGGCTCTCGCCAGGAGTAGTACACTGGCTTTATGAGATGGTGGTCAAACCGATTCTGCTATATGGGGTGCTGGTCTGGTGGAAAGCACTGGACACGGCGAGCACCTCCAAAATGCTAGTGTCAGTGCAACGGACGGCGCTTATCGGTATCAGTGGCGCTATGAGAACAACACCTACCTTGGCACTGAATGTCATGCTGAATATACATCCAGTAGATATTGCGGGAAAGGCAGCCGCGGCCCGGTCGTTGGTCAGGCTTCGTGATATGGGTTATATGCTTTCTGATTTCGGACACTCTAGCCTTCTTACTAGTTTCGACTTTATCCCGGACAGGACGGACTATTGCATGCCGGTGGCCGCTCCCTATACAACCTTCACCCCAGTCATTCCCCCGAGGGAGGAGTGGAGAAGAGGAATTATCTGGGGCATGGGACCGGTTAACTTGTTCACGGATGGGTCGAAGTTGGACGGAAAGGTTGGCGGGGGGGTCTTTTGTCAAGAGCTAAATGTAAGCCGCAAGTTTAAGTTGGCTGATCACTGCAGTGTATTCCAAGCGGAAGTTGCTGCGATTAAGGATGCGGTGGATGAAATGCTATCCAGCGCTACTACGGTTAGGGAATTTAACATCTACTCTGATAGCCAAGCGGCTATAAAGGCCTTGAGCTCAACTACAGTGCGATCGAGGGTGGTCTGGGAGTGCCTGACCACACTTGCGATTGCATCGAATTATTTTACAATTAAGATTATCTGGGTCCCGGGCCATAGTGATATTCCGGGTAACTGTCAAGCGGATCTCTTAGCCCGAATCGGTACAACTAAACCGGATGAAGATGGCTGTAGGGATTTCGGGATTCCGCTAGCCACCTGTGGATTGCTCTTCCATAGCTGGGCCTCGAGTCAGCTCAGCAAACGTTGGGCGGACACTACGTCTTGTAGGATATCAAGATCTTTGTGGCCGAAAGTGGATGGCAGGAGGTCTGCTGAAATAATTGGGTTCACTAAGGCTCACCTATCAATGGTCATTGGGGTTTTGACAGGGCACTGTCCCATGGGTATCCATGCGGTACGTCTCAATATATTGGAAACTCCATCCTGCTGCAGCTGTATGGAGGATGATGAGGTGGAATCACCAAATCACTTTATGCTTGACTGCCCAGCTTTTGCCAGAACTAGGCGAAAGTATTTCGGTCGTGACTCACTTGGATCTCCCGAGGAGCTATCCAAGGTTGAGATCGGGATCATTCGGAACTTTATCGTTGCTACCCAACGATTCTCTAAGTAGTTATATCTACGTCACCGTTAGTTTAGTTTATTATATGTGGTATCACAACGGACCGTCATGTTGTCCAAGTGAGCTTCCTCTATCAGGGAAGCTACCACCCAACCTAACCTAACCTAAAATAAAAATACTACGGACAAGAAAGAGCTACGAAAAATTGTGATTTGGCAGACATTTATGTGATAGCTGAGATACCGAATAATAATTTTTTATGAACATTTTTTTTTACTATATTTATTATTAGTTCTTTTGTTTTTTCTGAATTTTTAAAAAAAACCTGTTGATTATATCTAACTTACTTTGGGAGTTTATAATTTTCTGAACAGCGTTTTTTTTTAATTTGTTAAACAACTTTTGAACCAAATTTTAGAAAAGAAAATCTTTCATTGATATTAGAGAAAAATTGCAAAGTTTACAAATTGCGATGGTTACTAGGACGTGTTTCTGAATTTTATTTCTTCATCAGCTAGCTTCTCAGGATATTGAACTCGAATCTCCAACATTCATACCAGTGTAAAGGCAGATGCCTTTAACCACTCAGCCATATGAATGTCCCGCTGATCGCTTTGCAATTGGTTTCCAAGTGTTGCCTTTGTTGTTATTCCTTTTTTATTCACTATTTAGGTACATATATTTCTACATGCTGTTTGATCCTAATGGCGTGGCATTTTTAGTGAAAAAAAAAAAATTTTCATGGAGAAAATTTTTATAATTTTCCTTAGAAATATTTAATTATTTCTTTAATTTTTTCAAAATAATTTTTGTTATTATATCGGCCTACTGATTTGTAAGATCGCGGGTTTGAATCGACCTCAAGGCCTAACAATAATTATTTTATCTTATTATTGTTATGATAAATTTTTTCCTCATTTAAAAAATTTTTTCATTTAAGAAAAAGTTTATCATAACAATCTGCGTGTAAAAGTGTAAGGCGCGATAACCTCCGAAAAGATTTTACACCGAGCTTCTCTTCCAATTTGCGTCGTGCCCCTTTTAATTTAGAAAACCTTTCTTCTAATTGAAAAACCTTGTTTCTAAAATGTTGATGTTGCTTTGTCCGCAGCGTGAACCCTGGAATACATGTCGCAGTGCTGTGAATACCACTTGGCAAGAACCGAGCAGAAGTAGAAATAATGAAGACAAACAAACAACCGCTGTGATAGTTGAATGGTTATAGCAGCGGCTCCAAAACGTTGCCGATGAAGGAATTTAGCAGTTCACGAAATGGATATATACAACGAGCTTTGGCAGTTGTCAAATTTTTTCTTTCTTCTATTCTAATTTAAAACTTTTTCAATAAAGGAAAAATGTATCATAATAATGATAAAATAATTATTGTTAGGACTTGAGCTCGATTCAAACCCGCGATCTTTTTTCCAAATATTTCGTCATTTTCGCAGTTACTAATTTTCCGCAGCGAATAAGCTCAAATTGATTCTGATTTGTTACACTTTTTTTTAAAAATATTTTTAAAGAAAAATAGAAATTTTTTTTTCAGTGAAATATAGTTGTAAATATTTTGTAAATATTTTCGTGATTTTCAGGCTGACGACAGAAAGGAAGCGAGAAACATTGCTTTAATAAAAATATAGAAAGCTATGAAAATTATTTATAATGGAAAATTCTAAATTCTGACAGTGCTAGAAACGTTTGAAGCTTGTAAAATATATATATGCAAATAAAAATTGCTTTTTACTAAACATATTGTTACGAATATTAGCAACACTAAGGGGTACTGCTATATCTAAGCCGATGCTAAGCAGCGCCTTGTACGCACATCCATAAATCAATCATTATGTATCTACATAAACGAATCAATCATTATGTCTCCACATATGTACGTACACGCAGCGCAGAAGAGATGCACAAACACATGCAGATATCTCATCTGAGATGCCCCCGAAAGTATGCAACTGTAATTGTGGAAGTGTCGCTCACAAATACGCGCGCATATGAGAAGCTATACACGTGCATCTGTAGTTATAATTATATGGCAGTAACTAAGTAAATTCTGGAAGCGCCTAGAAGATGCAACGAGGAAATCACAGAGTATAAAAGCATCAAAGGTAGAGGCGCTACAATTCAGTTTTCGATTAAGCACGCTATCTGTCGGGCAATAGTTGAGTTATTTATTGTGAAGTACTTTAATAAAGGCCATTTTGCATTACTGAAGAGTGGTGTTATTTATTCAACAGTTTAGTGATTCGAACCTTAGTAGAAGATTTGAAATAAGCGGAATTGCAGTAAATTCGTTACAATATGTAGCTTATAGCGAGCACTCTGCCGTCAGCCTAAGAATTTTTCTGAATTTGGAAAAAATTTGTATTGAAGATTTATTATTTGGCTGTTTGTACAGAATATTTTTGATATTGTCTTAATGCAAAAGAAAAGAAAAAAAATTCGGAAATTTTTGTACTGAATTTTTATTATTATTTAGTTTATGAGTAATAAATTTCCCGCTGCTAGCTAGGCAAAATCACCCACTGTGCAAGAGTCACAAGAAAATGGTATGCAAAATTTAACAACCAAATAGTAATTTTATGCACAAAAAGCACAAAGCTCATAAGCGCTTGAAAAATGCATAACACTAAGTAAAATAATAAAAAGAACAAGTAAGGAAGGCTAAGTTCCGGTGTAACCGAACATTACATACTCAGCTGCCAAATTACCGCTTGCAAAACTTTTAAAGTACCTTCTGTTAAAAGTGGGTGGTGTCACGCCCATTGTCCAAAGTGTTACTAATTTTCCATTCTGCGTAATAAGGTCAATCCACCTACCAAGTTTCATCGCTTTATCCGTCTTGGGTAATGAATTATTGCACTTTTTCGGTTTTTCGAAATTTTCGATATCCAAAAAGTGGGCGTGGTTATAGTCCCATCTCGTTCATTTTAAATAGCGATCTGGGATGAGTGCCCAGGAAGTTACATACCAAATTTCATTAAGTTACCTCAAAATTTACTCAAGTTATACTGTTTACGGACAGACGGACGGACGGACGTGGCTAAATGAATTTCTTTTTTCGCCCAAATCATTTTGATATATAGAAGTCTATATCTATCTCGATTAGTTTATGCCGTTACGGGGCAGCGTTATGCGAACAAAATTAATACACTCTGTGAGCTCTGCTCAGCTGAGTATAAAAAGGCGCAAGCAAAATGAGTGATGGGGAAATGGGCAGCGAAAGAAGAAGAAATACAAAATAAACAAGTAAGTAAGGCTAAGTTCGGGTGTAACCGAACCTTACATACTCAGTTGAGAGCTGTGGAGACAAAATAAGGGAAAATCACCATGTAGTAAAAAGAATCTAGGGTAACCCTGGAATGTTTGTATGACATGTGTATCAAATGGAAGGTATTAAAGAGTATTTTAAGAGGGAGTGGGCCATAGT
Organism: Eurosta solidaginis; assembly: GCF_040869045.1. Taxonomy (NCBI): domain Eukaryota; kingdom Metazoa; phylum Arthropoda; class Insecta; order Diptera; family Tephritidae; genus Eurosta; species Eurosta solidaginis. Next base: position 195,302,494 of record NC_090321.1, read on the forward strand.
TCTATAGATGGACGCCTTTTCGAGATATCGCCATAAAGGTGGACCAGGGGTGACTCTAGAATTTGTTTGTACGATATGTGTATCAAATGAAATGTGTTAATAAGTATTTTAGAAGGGAGTGGGCCTTAGTTCTATAGGTGGACGCCTTTTCGAGATATCGCCATAAAGGTGGACCAGGGGTGACTCTAGAATGCGTTTGTACAATATGGGTATCAAACGAAAGGTGTTAATGAGTATTTTAAAACGGAGTGGGCCTTATTTCTATAAGTGGACGCCTTTTCGAGATATCGCCATAAACGTGGACCAGGGGTGACTCTAGAATGCGTTTGTACAATATGGGTATCAAACAAAAGGTGTTAATGAGTATTTTAAAACGGAGTGGGCCTTATTTCTATGGGTGGACGCCTTTTCGAGATATCGCCATAAAGGTGGACCAGGGGTAACTCTGTAATGTGTTTGTACGATATGGGCATCAATTTAAAGACACTAATGAGGGTTTTAAAGGGAGTGGTGGTAGTTGTATATGTGAAGGCGTTTTCGAGATATCGACCAAAATGTGGACCAGGGTGATCCAGAACATCGTCTGTCGGGTACCGCTAATTTATTTATATATGTAATACCACGAACAGTATTCCTTCCAATATTCCAAGGGCTTTTGATTTCGCCCTGCAGAACTTTTTCATTTCCTTCTGGTAGGTGGCACACCCATTTTACAAAGTTTTTTTCTAAAGTTATATTTTGCTTCACAACATTGCCACAAGCTAGACACCACTCGACGAGACCTAAATAAATTGGAACAGTGCTTTCTTCTAAAAGTCGTGAATTTAGAAATAAAAGAATCCAACATTAACATAAAAACCATCACAACTACCGTGAAGCACATACAGGAAACGTTACAAAACAGACTCCAACAAATAGATTATGAAAACATTATGGAAAACCACAGACATTTCTCGAAAAAAATCACCACAAACACACAAGACAGACACAAAAGAAAACTACAGGCACAGATATCTAAGAATACGGTCAAGATTGGCATGATACTTAATGAAAAATGGTTTGTGAACAAGACAAGCGTCGAAGTCCCGCAAGAGTCACGTTGGCTATTATCGCTTGGGCAAAAATTCGCTATGCCGATATCAGGAAAAACATTTTGTCCAATCCAAATTGTTGCAGATTTGGAACAAGCCGTACAAAGCTTTGAGGACGACAGGGACAAAAATTCAGTAAGAAGCGAAATTGCAGCCAAAATAAACACTTTTCAGCAAAAAATAAGCAACAGTGCCAAAGAAAAGTTCATACTAAAAACGTCTGCAGACACCAAAAGTTTTCTAAGTAAATGTAGAGACGAAATTGTAATAACCAATGCCGACAAAGGAAATAAGACAGTTTTAATATACAGGGACGAATATGAACAAAAAATGAATGAGCTGCTAAATGACAGGAACACGTACAAAACTATTAGGAATGATCCCACGCAAAAATTACTGAGGAAGAACAACGACATTATAAATGACCTCTACAAACAGAACAGGCTCGATACAAAACAAAAATACCAACTGACTTCCTCGGCTGCTAACGCACCAAGACTGTACGGACTTCCGAAAATACACAAACCGCACACACCACTTAGACCGATTTGCTTATCTACGAATGTGCCATGCTATAAGCTATAAAAGGTCAGGCGAAGTATCTTAAAAAATATTATATCCGAAATCTCAACATAAAAAACTCTATGGAACTCAAAGAAAGTATTAAAAATCTCACAATAGAATAAGATGAAGTTTTGATCTCATTCGACGTAATATCCCTATTTACAAACATACCAATACATTTCGCAATACGTATTATAATGCAGAAATGGGATAAGTTGGAGAAATACACGAAAATAGATAAGAAAAAATTCCAGGCGATACTTGATTTCTGCTTGATAATAATTATTTCACATACAATAAAACTTTATATCAACAAATTTACGGAAAGCCAATGGGCAACCCACTATCTCCAACCATTGCAGATATCGTACTTGACAAAATTTTGGACGACAGCCTCGCTGAATTAAAAAGTAAAGACATATATGTCAAATACATATCCAAATATGTAGATGACATATTCGCTGTTGTAAAAACCAAAGACGTGGAAGACATATTGACAATTTTTAACGCACAGCATACCAAAATACAATTTACAAAAGAAATAGAACCAAACAACAGAATTACCTTCCTAGACGTGGAAATACATCGAAGAAATAAGAACTTGATTCTTAACTGGTATGCAAAGACGGTATCATCGGGTAGAATTATTAATTTCCATTCAAATCACCCATGGAAACAAAAAAATAAATACGGCAACCAGCCTAATAAGAAAAATATACCTCCTAAGCGATAATGAATTCACTGAAGAAAATAAGAAGATAATAAGAAGTATTCTATTTAAAAATAAGTACCCCAATAAGTTAATAGAAAAATTACTAAATAATACTACGAAAAAAATGAGCCAAGCTAATATTGCAAATGAGTTAACCGAAGCAAATACCAACAAAAAATTCATCGGCGTTACATATGTGCCAGGCCTAAACGGCAATCAAGCGCTAAGAAAAATAATGAAAAATGACGACATAAATTTTGCCTATAAACCGCACAATACCCTTCAAAAAACGCGAGTACTCCATAAATAATGTAAAGAATACTCCTTTGGGAGTATAGGAGTATTCCAAAACTAATCTGTATTCATACAAAAAATGTGCTCCAATTAACATTGCGATGTCCTAGGAGAGGAGTAGGTGATCCCACTCTCGCTTTGTTTGTGAGTATTCCATAGAGTACATACGTGAGAGTAATTTCCAAAGTACTTTCACTGCAGTACTCCATGGAGCACCCACAGAGGGTCATAGGCCACAGTACTAAAGAGGAATTGTATCGGAAAGAATTATCGGAGTGAATTTTATTTAAAATGAAAGAAAATGAAGAGGGGCAATACAACTTTTATATTTTTTACTACGAATATTCTTATGTTATTTAGCATTTGCGTGAATAAAGAAACTAATATTTCTCTATACTATAGTATGTGTATATAAAACCAGTGTGCGGTTGCATTTTATCAGAGTTGCCATAGTAAAATTTTATTATCAGTTATTTGTATGCAATATTTTACTTTTGGCAACTCTGTTCGATCGTCATCGTGTCTTGATCACGGTCCTTAAAAAACGAGCAATGATCGGCTGATAGTGGTCCGCAAACGCATTGCAAAGGAGTATCGTTAGAGTACTCCAACATGAAGAAAATGGAACACGTAATCCAAAAATTTTTGCAGGGTACACTAAGGAGAATCTTTACAAAAACAAAAGACAGGATAGACAAGGAACAGCAAAGCAACGTAGTCTACGAAATCCAATGCAAAGGCAACAACAACAATAACTGCAATAAGTGTTACATAGGCACAACAAAAAGGGCATTAGTATCGAGACTATACGAACATCAAATGGACGTGAAAAACAACAAAACAACAACAGCGCTTTCTCAACATCTGATAGAAAACGAACACACTGCTGATTTTGCGAACGCTAGGATTTTGGATGTTGAGAGAAGAGAAAAAAGACGGATGACACTGGAAAGTCTCCGAATTCAACAGCAACTCACAAACCTAATGAATTTTAAAGAAGACGTGGACAACACAAACAGCGCTTACACAGCTGTCATCAAACATGTAAACAAATAATAATATAAAAACAATATGTTTAATATTAAAATGTGATGTTTTTGTAATTTAAAAAATTAATTAAATTAATGTGAGTAAAGTTCCAAATGTTAATTTTTATGTCTATTGATTGTGCTGTATTCTTATATTTCATTTTGTGTTTTCATGTTTCTGTTTTTTAAAATAAATGTAGACCTTCCTGCTGATGACGCGAAAGCGCCGAAATGCATAGAGGGAAAAAGTAAAAACTTTTTGGTTTTTCTTTATTAATCTATCGGCCGAAGCAGCTCCTACCAAGCAAACATATTTTGCGTCGTCGTTCTCCGATTTTGCTAATTTTTATTAAGCATACATATAGTAATAAGAGTAACGTTCCTGCCAAATTTCATCATGATATCTTCAACGAATGCCAAATTACAGCTTGCAAAACTTCTAAATTACCTTCTTTTAAAAGTGGGCGGTGCCACGCCCATTGTCCAAAATTTTACTAGTTTTCTATTCTGCGTCATAAGTTCAACTCATCTACCAAGTTTCATCGCTTTATCCGTATTTGGTAATGAATTATCGCACTTTTTCGATTTTTCGATATTTTTGATATCGAAAAAGTGGGCGTGGTTATATTGTTCATTTTAAATAGCGATCTGAGATGAGTGCCCATGAACCTACATACCAAATTTCATCAAGATATCCCAAAATTTACTCAAGTTATCGTGTTAACGGACGGACGGACGGACATGGCTCAATCGAATTTTTTTTCGATACTGATGATTTTGATATATGGAAGTCTATATCTATCTCGATTCCTTTATACCTGTACAACCAACCGTTATCCAATCAAAGTTAATATACTCTGTGAGCTCTGCTCAACTGAGTATAATAACGGTGAAGCGCAGCATGAAAACGAGCACATAAATAATTTGATGACCTATTTATGGTAGTAAGTACTACATAGGTATGTAAACAAATAAATATTAAAAATGTTAAAATGTTATGCTGCCTACCTGCTAAGCTGCACTAAGTTGCAATGACTTGATCGCCCTCGGCTTCTCGTTGGTTCACTTGCCTTACTGGGGCGCACTTGTTGGCTTGACAACACTTTTTGGCTGTTAAAGGTTTTTAGGTGGATTTAATGTAGCGTCAAGTTGTTTTTGTTTGTATGCGAGGCTGATTGCGTTTTGAATGTAAACTGCAATTCAGCAAATAAGTCGTAAGCAGAGTTTTGAACTGAAACTTTTTTGTTAGTTTAATGCTTACTTTGTAAATATGTATATCACAGTAATGAATGTAAACTTCTTGAATTGAACCGATCAAATAAACTCAACGAAGTATTCGTAGATAACTGAAATACGAGTACACAACTGTTTTGTCTGAGATGCAAAGGAACTCTGAAAGGGTTATCAATGTTGTTCCGCTTCTAGAGCTACTTGAGTAGACGAAGACACATAACCAAGTTAATATCAAAGTTGATATGTTTGTGACGGTCGTTTGTATTGTTTATATTTATTTTTGTATTTTTATTTTATTTATTTTTTGATTTGATACGCTGTCTTGTCTGCCAACAATTTTGTGTACTTTTCGGATGCCTCCGTTGTCTTGCGAGATTTGTTACGCTTATCTCGCCAAGAACACTATTGTTATTGTTTTTGTAGATGATAAATTTAATTGGCGTTATTGCTGCCGGCTTGGGTTAACACCTAGCGTTAATAATAATGTGCAAGTACATGCATTTTTTAATAACACTGGGCAACATGTTTTCTTACGAGCTAGTACAATGGGATTTCGATTGAGATGGATTACAGACTTCTCGGCGCCGCTTTCACTCCTGGGACCACACTCAGCACTCATTTTCCCTCAAGGGAGAAACAGAGTCGGGAACTGATCCAGGACGGGAGTGTGGTGATTTCGTTCAATGATGAATACAGGCTGGAAGGAAGGGTTGTTGGTGGAGAGCTCTGTGCTAGCCGAAAATGTGTTCAGCCCGATCACGGTGGCGTGCAGTGGTGAACTGAATGCTTCTGACATTGGAAACTTTGGTATTCCGCTGGCCACTTGGTTTCTGATTCTGGGCAGGTGGCGTTCGCGTCAGCTTGTATACGTTCAGTTGACACCAACTCTTGTTGTATCGTGCTTTGTGATGAGGTTGTTGGCTCCAGGAGTGTGCTGAGTGGATGTGGTGTTGTTGGTGTGATACACTGAAATGCAAAACCCCGGTCCATCCGTCAAATAAGTGTAATAAATTCCGGCACACAAAACCTCATACTTATTCGACCGGACCCACATACCGCCATGCAGTACTAAAAATTAAACTGCCTTAAGCTCGAATACCCACAAAGTTTTGAAACATTGAGTTTTAGTTGATAGTTTGGATGTTTTCGAGCTAAACGAAACCCAGAATCAGATGCAGCTCGTTGAAATACATATAAAATACCAACCAAGAGGCGACCAAAATCCAAATCCGGTAGAAGGTTTGTGCGCTGGATATGGATCTGCCACGTAAAAAACCTTTACCAATGAAAAAATAGATAATAAACCTCGAATAACGGATCACTACATAGCAGCCCCCAGCAGGCGGTCGTCATGAGAAAGAACATATCTCATCCGATGTTTATTTTTTCCTTGGTAAGGGTTTATACGTGGCGAAGTGCACGCTAAGAGGACCAAATATTAAATCGGACCACTACCTTCTGGCAGCCAAGAGACGTACACGCTTCTGTATAGCGAAGAAAGTTTGCTGTCGAAAATATGCTTACAAAATAGGCGGCTCTTAATTACTCCATTAGGTTCGTATTAATCTTCACAATGTAGTCTAGCAGTGCGAGCACTTTCAGCGCTGTCGCACTGCCTCGATTACGGTGCCTATATGGCCACGCTCCGTATGGGCGCAACAACGCGTGGTATATAGAAGCGTTATCGTGACGCGAAGAAGGAAGCAAGAAGCCTTCTTAGAAGGGAAAATTATGACGCCGAACGGTGTGAGTTCGAAGATAAACTTTGAAATATGTATGTCGAGGAGCTTCAGATGATGCCAAAAGAGTAAGGTACGTAGAGAATGTGTTTTGCTAGATAGCCAGGGATAAGACGAAAATGAATCCCGACCGCTGTTGCAGAAAATAGGTGCCGGTGCCAGACTAAGACGTAGGGAGAATGGCAATATCCAGAACGGCGAGCTTCCCGCCAAGTATTTCAAACACGAATGCAAACCAATGGTAAAGATTATGCACCGGCTGCAATGCAAAAGATGGTCGAATCAACGGATCGCTCCAGAGTGCTATTTAATTGTGCTCTGTTCAATGCACAATAAGCCAGGTTATTGCCAACAAGTGGTATTTTGGACTGGGTAGGCAGCTGAGAAGTCCTCTCTTACTCACCTACTTAACCGCTCAAAAGCTCCACACGACGAGCAAAATCCACGCTATTTTAGACTCTCATCATACTTGTCCTGATGTATGTATCAGAATCAAGGACGGTGCAGAGAAAGGATGGGATGGCTTCTGAAGTATTCGAGAGAAATGTTTCATAAAATATTTATGGTCCTGTCCTTAATGACAACGCTGCATGTCTAAAGAGCTTTAATGGTGAGCTTTATGAGATTTACGCAGAAATGAACAGAACGCAACGAATAAAAGCCCAAAGGCTTAGCTGGCTAGGTCTTGTCATAAGACGCTCCGGCTCAGAAATTATACCTATCGGAAACAGTATTTGGCAGGGACAGGTAGAGGTAGACTTGATCTAGGTGCTCTCAATGACGTGAGTTAAAGCGAAAGCAGGACAGCGCAACGACCAAAATCGGTAAAACGGTTAATCGCTAGTTAAAGATAATAATGAAATACGCCCAGGACTATAAGTTTGTTTGGAAAAAATATTCTGAGGAATTTTAAAAAAATATCATCATTACTCTGTTGCAAATAAACTGTTGTACATTGTAATTGATAGCAAATAAACTTTTTGTTGCACAGTGTTACTTATATGCTTTAATGTTATTTGTAATGTTTATTTAGTAAATGCAAATTAAGTAAAATCATGCACTAAAGAAGTCACTATAGGGGGAGGTAAGGGGTGATAGGAGCTGTTTAATTTTACTTCACTCAACCCGTTTAGTTTATGAAACCGCCCTTTATAAAGTTGCAGTTGGACCATGGCGGAACTATACAAGGTGGCAGCACGGGACAGCTGATTATAAACTTTTTTTATTTGATTTGAGACATCAACTTCCGGCGCAGTACGATTTTGACATTTGTCCATCGAATTTACAAACTAAAGTACATGGAACTTTTATTTATGTTTGTAGGTATGTCACCATGCTGTGACCTTGTATCGTTCCGCCATGAGTTGGACGCTCATAAAATTTTTGTAAAAACACTTAACAAATAAGCACATTTTGTTTCAATACTTTTATTTTCTATTTTTAGCGCTCTTTTTCACTGATTTTGTAATTATTTTTTTTTGTTACTTTATTAGTTTAATAACACTGAACAATTTTTATAGTAATTTATATATTTTACTTGCACTTTGCCCTGGAAAACTTTGTTTAAATTTTTTGTCGTTTTTTATTTATTATTTAATTTAAAAGATTATGTTGTACTCTAACACAACAACAACCCTCTAAGAACACTATTAAAATTTTTAAGTATGTAAATTCTTAACAGTCGGCACATTCTTTTTATCTTTCCTTAAATATTTTGTTTTTTTCGTTCAATTCTCGTTTTTCCACTTTATTGTTGTTACTCGCATTCATGCAATAGCTTCGTAAAATTTTACGCGATTGCCTCAATCAAAGCATCGCTGCTGACTGTTTATCGTGAACGTTTACCAATTGCCGCCTGGTCATTCAGCCACTTGCTATGCATTCGTTGCCACTGTTACTTCCGCCTCTGCTGCTATCTTTGCTATTGTTGCTGCTATTGTTTGTGCTGTTATTTTCTGCCCATCATAGCCGGTTTGTTTTGTTTGCTACTTTGGTCTGTTAAATTCTTCCTATATTCTATAATACATTGAGAAGTCTGTTAATGTTAAGAGCGCGCTTTTTTACTAATGCCAATGAAAATGTCAAATGTGCATTCGTATGTGAGTGAGTGAGCTTTTACAGCTACGCATGTACATAAATGTGTTAAAAAAAACTTACATATCCACGGTTGCCACATTTCTTTATTTGGGACAAAAATTCATTGAAAAAGGACAAACATTCCAGAAAAGGTTCAACCTTTTTATTCTATATTGGTATACAAAAAATGTGTTTAACAATAGCCGTGTTTTTAACATGTATGTTCAAATAAATTTGCGACTAAAAAATAACGCTCATCGACAATTACACGGGGTAGTGGTGTATGGAGAACTAGTGGAGACACAAACCTTTTCGGTTACAGTATAAAACTCATACTAAAATTGAAAGTGGAGACACACACTTTTTAGTACTCATTTTTGTAAGTGTATATAAAAGTATGCACTTAGCAGTCCATATAAAGTTTAAGTACATATGTATGTATGTATATTCGCGTAAGATAAACACAGCTTATATGTGCTTGTGTTAAAAAGCTCCATTTATTCAAAATATAAAAATTAAGTTTATTTTACCATAATCATATAGCTACATCTTGTCAGTCCTGCGCATATATTGACCTATCCTAATAGAAAGTTATGTTGCCAAAAAGGGGGGGGGGGTTAATTATTTAATGTGTTTTCTGTTTGCAATTACTTGAAATTACTTGAATCGCAAACTATAATATAGTTTCATTTTCTTGAGTTTCCCTTCTTTAGGTGCGTTCTGAAGAAATTATCTTATATATTATTTCTAATTGCTGTTTTTATTTACAGGTCCCTTTTTCGCTCTTATTTGGAATCCAAATCTATAAATAAAGTTTTGGTTGTAAAGCGAGCTTTAATGCTATTAGCGAGCTTTGGGCATTATTAGTCGTCTTGCTTTTGTTAGCTATATTTTATTAAAATTAATTTGTAAAAAATAAACGATTGTGACCACACACAAAGAAATCTATTTGTACTATGGCACTACTGTGAATATTTGATTAGAACTAACACTGTATTACCGGGAGTTGCTAACATTCGCCAGATGGCAGCGCAAGCGCATGTATGTTTATAGATGTCTGATTGATAGAACAGCTGATTTCTGTCGATATTTGATTTGATTTGATACTTTTATATTTGTTGCGCAAGATGCGCACGGGTCCGGCTGGTTTTTATTTATTAAGAAATTTTAAGATGTAAACAAAATTAGCTAGTTGAAAGTGCAGTACTTGCTCTGAGTGGGACTTTACATTATGCGCCACATATATGCCTGTTAAATTGCGAAAAAGCCATCATTTACTAGCACCATGTAACTTCGAGAGTGCATTTTCAGGTATGTATGGATGTATATATGTATATTCATTTCATATCAGCTTTACAGGCATACGTATTTAGGCGTGTTTATGTAGGCGATAGTTGTTTCGATTATACCTTGTAAATCTCTTCAAAGCCTTTTCTCCCGAGTGCGATTTGAATTCGAAGTCCTACGATGGTTGACCCGACAGCATTCTTTCCAGGAAGTAGACCAGGAACCGATCTACTCGAACAAATTTGGTATATAGGTAGCCCATTGCCTAGGTTAGTATTTACGATACTTTTTTCCGGGAAGTGGGACAGGGACCGGCCAAATTCTATTTGTGGTTCGATTTGCCTGAAATTTGGGATGTAGGTATCCGTTTTTATCATAAGCCACTGATAACTGATGTTCTGATTCAGTAATTACCGAAAGATGCCGTGCCGGTGGACGTAGTTTTAAAATAATAACATGCGATTAATTTGCAAATTTATGTTATATTTAATGTAGAAAATAAATTAAATGTAGGAAGTAAATATTTATTTATATCAATTTTAAAATTTAAACTGATATTTACTGAGCTTTTTTGATCTAATGAAAACCACGCTCTAGAGGCACAAGTATATCTGCTCAAAATTCTTTATTTATTTTACTAAGCTCAACTAATAACAAGAATCTATTACGAAATGTGTATTAAAAGAGATGGAAATATCTAACCACCGAAACAAGATCTTTTTTCCTGATAAGTCTGTTGTTTCATCAACAATTAGCGAAACGGTTTTTGCTCTTAGATCTGATACTATTTTTTCACTATTTTATAATGCTTTGTTTTCTAAGTTATCTGCCAGCTAGGTTGTCTTTGTTTTTCCCTATTTTAATTTTGAGCAAATTTTGAATCTGTGCAACATAGGGTTAGCATAAGTGGTTATAAATGCAGTAAAGTAAATGCAAGTTAATATCTGGATAAGTGAAATTCTATTTAGTGGAATTCTATTAAGAGATAACTCAACCAACCAAATGTTGTGGGCAGTATGATGAATTTTTACTGCAAACAAAAATAAAGGAAAGTATAAAAATTGCGGCTACCTGCTCAAAAAGTACCAATATTTAAAAAATGCGCCAGAGGGCCAAGCGGGTTTGAAGATAGCCATTTTTGGTACAAAGTGGCAAACATGTTCATAGCTGCAAAAGTGCTTTTGTATTTAAGCTTTTAAGGGGAGATCAAAAATATGCATAAGCATAGTTGAGAGACCCTATTAAGATAAGTTAATGTAGGATAACAGCGGAAAGTGGAGCTAGTTTTCATGTTGGTGTGACGCTAGGTCATTTGCTAAAGCCTACTAAACAGTCAATAAAGTACTGTTCAAGGCTCGAATCGTAACATCCGATCACGGATCGGTAACCATACGAAAAAAAATTACGTGATACGTCAGACGTATAAACAAAATGCGATTGTAACATACTGTAACGAATTTGCCTGCAAATCCTCTTATTTGTCCTTCTGCTAAGTTCGAATCACTAAACTGTTGAATAAATAACTCCAATATTGAATAACGGAAAAATTGCCTTTATTAGACTACTTTGAACAACACTTATACTTCACAACTGTTATCGTGTTTAAATCAAACTCAAGTCAGACTACTGCGCTTTTGCCGCTTTTATACTCTTTTCTGCATCGTTGGGATATTCCAGATGTTTCTCCTTGTAGAATGTTCTACTTGTTTACCCTAGTAATTGAGCTAGATATATGTATACCTATTTGTAGTTTATAGAATCACACATAGGCATATGCATGTATATATGTGAGTAATACTTTGACTGTTGACTAACTATATACATCTGTGTGTGAGTTATCTCTTCGCTGCCTTGTATACGTACATGGTACATATGTGTAGACGCAATTATTCTTCGTTTATGTAGATACATAATGATTGAATTATTGATGTGAATTCATATCACTGCTTAGCATCGGCTTAGAGATAGCAGCACCCCTTAGTTTTCTAATATTCGTAACAATACGATAGCGAGCGGAACGTAATTTATTTTCAATTCACAAAAATTTTTACGATCCACATTAGATTGGATTGTATTTTTAGCTCACAATAGATTTTTAACTGTGAAATTGGTTGCAAAAATTTTATGAAAAATAAAGTAAATAATTACGATGGATCCAATTTTATTGTTTTGTTTGAGCTCAAGTGATAGCGAAGGCGATGAAAAAATTGTCCGGAGGCGGCTAAGAGAACGCAGTAATCCGTTGGACTTATCGAACAAAGCGTAAACATGTCATTGATGTATTATTTCTTTGTAACAAAAAATTTTTTTTAGATTCTTGAAGAGATTTTGCTTAACTAAAGAAGCTTTTAGTTACCGTCTGGAGAAATTAAATTTGAAGCAAGCCGATGCCAAAGCGGTTCCTCCAATTTTGCAATTGACAGTAACGCTTTCACTTCGTGCTAGCGGCGGCTACCAGCACAATGTCGGTAGTGACTATTTAGTAGGAATGTGCCAGAGCACTGTCTCGAAGTTGACATCACATGTCGTTGCCGAGATGGAGAGGAAGCTGTGTGCGGAATTTATATGATTTGAACCAGATGACTCCCAAAGCTGTAAAGAATGGTTCGTGGAAAAATATAAAATACCTGGAGGTAAATTTAAGAATAATTGTTGTGAAATTACAGAATATAGTTATTAATTTTTTAGTGATTGGATGTGTGGACGGTACACATATTTGTTTACAAAAACCTATAGCTAACGAACACATGTACTTCAACCGTATAGGGTACCACAGCATCAACGCTATGATTGTAGGTTTCTATTAAAAATTTTTATTAAACATTTTTAAAACAATTATAAATATTCTCAGATATGTGATCACACCTACAAAATATTGGCAATCAACTGTCAATACGATGTTGCGGCTCACGATTCCTTCGTTTGGAAACAATCCGATCAGAGAAGGGATTTGGAGGATGAATTTCAACAGAACAGGCATCGAAATTCCTGGCTTTTAGGTAAAGTTATTGGGTGCAGCGAACTTTTTTGTACCAATAATTAATTTATACATTTACATAGGAGATTCTGGCTACCCACTTGAGCCGTGGTTAATAACCCCATACAGAACCACATCAGACGGTTCAGGTCAACAGTATTTTAATGACATTCACTCTAAAGGAAGGTGTATTATTGAGAGAACAATTGGCATTCTCAAAGGGCGCTGGATGATTTTAGGATATGACAAAAGAGGAAGATATCGTCCTGCGAAAATGGCAAGATTTGCAAATGTTTCTGCTGCATTACATAACATTTGCATTAAATTTAAGATGCATTATGAACCGTCAAATCTTCACTCCGAAGATCATATTCTAGAAATTGAGACAGGCGAAACAAACCAACTTACCAATATAGGAAAATCGATAAGAGATCAAATAAAACGTTCACTTTTAAGGGTGTCCTAAGCAACGATATGTTCCTAAATAGCTTCAAATTAAGCATGGCAGTATTTAAATAAATGAAATTATTTATTAAATTCAATATTCTCTTTCTTTATACTCAGTTGAGCAGAGCTCACAGAGTATATTAAGTTTTATTGGATAACGGTTGGTTGTACAGGTATAAAGAAATCGAGATAGATATAGAATTCCATATATCAAAATCATCAGGATCGAAAAAAATTTGATTGAGCCATGTCCGTCCGTCCGTCCGTTAACACTATAACTTGAGTAAATTTTAAGGTATCTTGATGAAATTTGGTATGTTAGTTCGTGAGAACTTATCTCAGATCGCTATTTAAAATGAACGATATCGGACTATAACCACGCCCACTTTTTCGATATCGAAAATTTCGAAAAACCGAAAAAGTGCAATAATTCATTACCAAAGACAGATAAAGCGATGAAATTTGGTAGGTGAGTTGAACTTATGACGCAGAATAGAAAACTAGTAAAATTTTGGACAATGGGCGTTGCACCGCCCACTTTTAAAAGAAGGTAATTTAAAATTTTGCAAGGTGTAATTTGGCAGTCGTAGAAGATATCATGATGAAATTTGGCAGGAACGTTACTCCTATTACTATATGTACGCTTAATAAAAACTAGCAAAATCGAAGAAGGACCACGCCCAAAAAATTTAATATCTTTACAGTATATAAGTAAATTATGTCAATATTCAACTCCAGTAATGATATGGTGCAACAAAATACAAAAATAAAAGAAAATTTCAAAATGGGCGTGTCTCCGCCCTTTTTCATTTAATTTGTCTAGGATACTTTTAATGCCATAAGTCGAACAAAAATTTACCAATCCTTTTGAAATTTGATAGGGTCATAAACTATATGACGCTAACCGTTTTCTGTGAAAATGGGCAAAATCGGTTGAAGCCACGCCCAGTTTTTATACACAGTCGTCCGTCTGTCCTTCCGCATGGCCGTTAACACGATAACTAGAGCAAAAATCGACATATCTTTACTGAACTTAGTTCACATAATTATCTGAATGCACTTTATCTTGGTATAAAAAATGAACGAAATCCGACTATGACCACGCCCACTTTTTCGATATTGAGAATTACGAAAAATGAAAAAAATGCCATAATTCTATACCAAATACGAAAAAAGGGATGAAACATGGTAATTGGATTGGTTTATTGACGCGAAATATAACTTTAGAAAAAACTTTGTAAAATGGTTGTGACAGCTACCATATTAAGTAGAAGAAAATGAAAAACTTCTGCAGGGCGAAATAAAGAACCCTTGGAATCTTGGCAGGTATTACATATATAAATAAATTAGCGGTATCCAACAGATGATGTTCTGGGACACCCTGGTCCACATTTTGGTCGATATCTGGAAAACGCCTTCACATATACAACTGCCACCACTCCCTTTTAAAACTCTCATTAATACCTTTAATTTGATACCAATATTGTACAAACGCATTCTAGAATCACCCCTGGTCCACCTTCATGGCGATATCTCGAAACAACTAACACCACTCCCTTTTAAAATCCTCATTAATACCTTTAATTTGATACCCATATCGTACAAACAAGTTCTAGGGTCACTCCTGGTCCACCTTTATGGCGATATCTCGAAACTGCGTCCACCTATGGAACTAAGGATCACTCCATTTTAAAATACTCATTAACACCTTTCATTTGATACCGATATCGTACAAACAAAGTCTGGAGTCACCCCTGGTCCTGGTCCACCTATGGAACTAAGGATCACTCCCTTTTAAAATACTCATTAGCACCTTTTTTTTTGATACCCATATTGTACAAACAAATTCTAGAGTCAACCCTGATCCACTTTTATGGCGATATCCATAAATGGCGTCCACCTATAGAACTATGGCCCACTCCCTCATAAAATACTCTTTAATGCCTTTCATTTGATACACATGTCATACAAACACATTCCAGGGTTTCCCACGGTTCATTTTCCTACATGGTTATTTTCCCTTATGTTGTCACCATAGCTCTCAACCGAGTATGTAATGTTCGGTTACACCCGAACTTAACCTTCCTTACTTGTTTTTATTTTAAATATGTATATAGTGTATGTACCAAGTAAATATCACAGTACTTTAAGTCATTCTTCAGGTAGTCTTTGTAAAACATAAATCAATTCATTTTCTATCTTAAAAACTAAAAAAAGAGAATTCACAGTCAGTTTCTTATATCTAAATATGCATATAATAATAAATATTCTAAAAAAATTAATGAGGTCTTCTCGCTTTAATTTGCAGCGTCTCCAATTCCAGTCTCTTTATTTGCAAGTCGATCTGACTTGCCTCTTTTTGCCTGCGATATTCTTCTTCTTTAATTTGCAGGATGCGTTGCTGCACCAACAGGAACCGTTCCTGAACGTCCAGCAATCCTTCCCAGCTTTTCGTCCAACCCCTTTGAAAATCGGACACGGTTTTTAAATTTTCTTGCAGTAAGGCCATTTTTTGTTCGCTTGAACTTTTTTTGCGGGGCGTTTTTGATCGCGGCGTTCTATCAACAATGGCGGCGGGTGGAGCAGTTGATAAACCTGGCAAACAACTTAGTGATTCGTCATCGCTGCTTGCACTATAGCTGTCGCTGTTTTTTGAGCTCTGCCATACGCAATTATATTTTCATCACCTGCTACACAAACCTCAAGGCCAGCCGTCTCAATGATAGCCTCCTCGGTGGCAGTTATTGTTTTTTCCTGATAGGGTCCCCCACCAGTCTTTTTCTTTGACTGTTTGTTGAAGGAAAGCTTCTTTTTTGCTTGATACTTCTGATCAGCAAAAGCCTGCGATGAAATAAAAACAAGTGTATTACTTTCAAGCATCAAAAGTTATAATAACGGCTGTATATACCTTCCTCCACATCTTTGCATCCTTAAGTGATGGCCCTTCAGCACTTAATCTATTAGAAAGTTCCTCCCATAGTCTATTGAAGGTAATTCTGCCCTTTCCAGAGTTTGGAAGATTATTCTTCGCCAGCCCTGGGTGTCTCGCCATGAAATCCGCCATTATTTCCTTTTGGATTGGATTTAGTTTGTTTGAATTCGACCTAAGAGTTTGAAATGTGTTAATATATTTTATTTATTCATATATTTCAACAATTTACTTACATTTTTCATGAAATTTGTTTGTATACAAATGCCGGTTTGTACTCGAATGAAATTGGAACGTAACGTGTACGTTCAGTCACTCGTCACGTATATTGCGATCCAAAATTACGATAGAAGTCGTACGTTCACGTATGTCATAATCCGAAAATCATGTTTTTACGTGACGAGTTATACGATCACGGATGTTACGATTCGAGCCCAGATATTCCAAACGTGTCTTAAAGATAGTAAAGAAAGTTCTCCACAGTTTATATCACCACCTCGTTTTTGCGCTGTTGTTGTTGTTGTAGCGATAAGGACACTCCCCGAAGGTTTTGGGGAGTGTTATCGTTGTTGATGGTCCTTTACCGAATATAGATCCGGTTCCGGTAACAAGCACCATTAAAGTACTAGCAACGCCATCTCGGGAACCATTTAATATGACCAAATTTAACTTTCTTGGCCATAACTCCCCCACCCGCTAGTTCCATGAGGAACTCGGGTTGCCAGAGTTTTAACCACTTTTTAGCTAAAGCTGGACAAGAACACAGAAGGTGATCAGTAGTCCCTTTGGTAGCTGGGTATTTAAGTATTTTTCAGTGGACATCAATACCCATCTTTTTCGCAAGCGCGCCTAAGTGCCAACGACCGGAGCATACTGCTATAATTTTATTGGTATTGGCCCAATATCTTTACTTCATTGTAGTCTGGACATATATCTCTTGAAATTGCATAGTTCGTAGTGCTCTTGCACTTTTGTTGAGCTTCGTACACGCAGCAGTTTCGAATTTACATTGCTGCTTGGCTGTCTGAGCAGACAGATACCTTGCCAATTATGTTCCATTTCTCTAGTGATTTCTGGGCTTGCCAAATAAGGAAGAATTTGCCTTGAAACCCACTATAGTATGACCGCAGTTTGAGTGACGTAGGCATCTATAGAAAATTCGATTGTATTTCAGCACCGCACCTGGGTTCATTTTTGAGCCGCCGGTGTAGATTTTTAGATCGTTACCAGTTGGAATCGTACCACTTTTCCATTCATTCCTACTTGGTATTAACGCTTCCCTCAAACTGTAGTTTGCGAGGGTACGGGCATGTTTATCGGAAGCAGGTTTAATACAGAATCTAAAACCGCAGTGGGGAAGTTGCAACGGGGTCTGGTGTAACCAGCACAGACAGTGCGCTTAACTGTTTTGGGATTGTTTAAATTGTAGTTCTTACTAAGATCTTCCCATCAAACTATAGAGCAATACGCCAGCAGTGCCTCGTACAGCCATAGCACCATCCATGGCCTGAGGCCATATTTCTTACCGCACGTCGACCTACAGACGTAGAAAGCGATGCAGACTTTCCCTTACCGCTCCTCGTTGCACGATTTCCAATTTAGCTTACTATCGATGTTATTTTGTATATACTTTCCCGTATCCGATACGTCTTTTTCATATTCAGTCGCAATACAAATTTTCAAAGCCAAACCTTAAGCAAGACTGTCTGAGTGATGGTGGAATTAAGTTGCTGTTAAAGGCATTACATAGGTTTGTAGCTACTTACCTTCTTCAACCCAATTATAAACCTCATCTATATGTGCTGAATACTTTCACAAATATAATGCAGTCGCATCAAATTGTTTCCGAGGTTTCTTGGACTCTCAAAATCTATCCCTACCAAAACCATGCCTCTATACAAAGGCTTACCCTTAAATTAATAATACAAATTTATCGAATTTACTTTTAATATATGCAGCATGATTATCTGCTTGAATTTGTCTTAAGTGATTTAAATACATTTTAATTTTGGGAACACAATAATTAATCATAATAATTGCGAACTTATATGAGTATAAAATAAATAAATTGACATAAAAAAAAAAAACACAATTAAATATTCAAGTTCCGGGAGCATCTTATTTAAATATGTGCCAATGAATTAAATAAAAGTAAGTAATTTTTCATAGTTTCGATGAACTTATTTTAGGATGGGCATATAAACATTAGACTGGATGGAAAAAAAATTTTAAAGATGCCTTACCTCAATTTGAAGCCTAAGGTGAGTGGGTCTCGCAATAACTTTTTGTATTTCTAATAGAAACTAGATTAATTTAATTGTGATTTTTATAATTTATGTGTAATAATTTCTTCTAATGCTTAACGACTTGTACCATTTTAAGAGATTTTTTTGTTTCACCAAACTTCGAAAAAAAAAAACGATTATATGTAAACGAATGCAGAGTTCAAAATATTTGTAAGGGTTCTTAAGACCATATTGGTTAAAGTAAAAAAACCCTATCAATACAGGCTTCAGAATTCAAGTAAGGTCTTTCGAATTTTTTTATTTCGACTGCGTACCAACCCAGTATTATGTGCTAAACCCATGCTTAATACTGACTTTTAATCTAAATTTTAATTTCAAACTCATTTCTCTACTACAGCTTAACTTTTTGCTGGATCACATTTTTTTGCGCCGTTTCCTATGCAACTAGCATAGGCCATCATGTGTGGTATGAGATTTTGTTGCATTACACCACGAAACAGATGCTCGTAGGGACCAGAAGCATAAACGCCCACATCTTCGCCACCGTGTACGCCTATATCCTGTTTGATATAACTGGGCGCGACAAATTCTGGAGAAAGAAGTGAGAGAGAGAAAGAAAGATTTGGGCATAAGATGCACGTATATATAAACATGGAAAAACTCTTATATATCTAACGAGTTAAGGTGTCTAAGTTGGAAAACCGATTATTATATACCAAGCTCCTATTTCGTAACTTTTTAAAATTTTGTTTCCAAGCTTCATGATATCACTATGAATTATGAGAGTATAATATTTTGGCGAATATTGAAATCACTATGCTGGTAATAAATAATCACAACAACAAAAACAGCGAGCAGCGGTACTTGTGTACAAGGCAACGAAGAATATTCCACATAAACACAGTTACATATATAGTTACATACAAGAAAGATATTGGAAATATTCTTACGGCTCGATATTTACGGCCAATATTTTTAAAAAAGTGGGTGTGATCGTCAACCGAATTTAGCCTGGTCCATAACTAAATAGGAGGGGAATACTTTTGCCTAATGTTAACATAATACATTGATCGCTTTTGAACTTCTGGGGTGTACAAATTAAAAATGTTCTTTCGTTAAATGTAAGCGATGCCACATACATTTTTCAAAATCTTACTTTTTTCTAATTTTCGTTACAGGATCAACCCACTGTTGATTGCCGTTGGTAGTAGAAACCAAAAAATCTGCACTTCAACCGTTAATTTTTTCGATATCGAAAATTTCGAAAAATATTTTAATTAATTAAACTTGATGAAACCCGATAAAAACGCCCATTTATTCGGTTTCGAAAATTGGCATAGTTAATCCATTAATACTTATAAGCTTGATAAAAACCACAAACTCTAATTACAACCAAGGTCACTTTTTCGATAAGTTAAATTACGAAAAATGGCGGAATGCGAT
This sequence comes from Eurosta solidaginis, assembly GCF_040869045.1. Lineage (NCBI taxonomy): Eukaryota > Metazoa > Arthropoda > Insecta > Diptera > Tephritidae > Eurosta > Eurosta solidaginis. Next base: position 195,322,560 of record NC_090321.1, read on the forward strand.
ATTTTGTGATCGCAAGCAGTAATCGTCTCAGTCCTATCGTTTTACATAGGAATTAAGTTGTTATTGCATAGGACTACAAAATTCATTAACATATACTAAAAATAATTATGAAAACCTACAAAACCGGGTGAAATCGACACCGAAAATTTCGAAAAATTAAAGAAAAATTTTTAATTTATGAACTAATACTAAAAAACTTGATGAGAGCCGAAAACTCGTCTCACAACCACGGTAACTTTTCGGTGTCTTAAAGTTCGAAAAATGGCAAAATCTGGATAATTCATAAATGATGAACGGGATGATTCTTTAACGAACACTAATAAACTTCATGAAAAACGACAAAATCGTATTACAACCTCGTCCGCTTTTACATATCGTCGCGCGGTAGCCAGAAGCATGAATGTGCAAATTTTCCGATTTTTTGTTAGAAGCTTCGTTGGATTACCATATAGATTCTTTAGGTTCTACTTAAATCTACAGCTTCCTAACTTACATGAAAACTCCAATAATTGGCAATGCCGTGTTCATGAATGTATAATTCAACACATAAAGTTGGGCCAGATAAATGAATGTGGCACATTCATGTTTCTGGCTGGCAACAAAGTCATGCCGTTCCTGTTTGTATGACATATTCGTTGAAATGGCTCAACAATTTTTGAAAAAAAGTAAGAATAGCACACATCCGTACTCATATTTACTAATAATTTTAATAAATATTTAATTATTACTTAAATAATTAAAAAAGAGGTGTTCGGCACTACTTTGCTTATAATAACAGTGCTATAACAACGTTATCCGAATAAAAGGTCGTCGTTGTTTAATTAAAGGCAAACCGGTTTGTTCGAAGCCGTTGCCTATCGCCAAGGCAAAACTAAAAGACTTAAGAAAATTGTGCGAAAAGCTGGTTATACTAAAAGAATATCATTATTTTTATAAAAACCTAAAGGGCAACAGTGAAGTTCGTGACGCTTTACCCGAACCCAACATTTCAGAAGATTCTGAAAATGGGAACTAGTTCTAAGTTTGCAATAATATGTTAGATAAAACACATTAGCGTATATGAAATTTAATTTAGTGTGTAACTTTTTTCATTTACATACTTTCTATGACTCACATTCACGAATGTTTTCCCAAGTATTGTGATGCCCTGAACCCGAATCCACCAACGGAATTGGCCTGCAGGAATTTTTTTAGCCTTTTGAAGTTAAGGCCATACCATGACCAGTTAGGCCAATTCTTGCGTATTCGGACTCAGCGAATAAAAAAGCACAGAAAACATGAGCCGCATTACGTGATCCGACTACTTTGAATTTTTTTGTTGTATAGCTGTGTTAACAAAAAATTAGATCAGTTTTTAAAACTTTTTTGTGCCAGAAAAATGAATGTTGCTAAATCGCGGAGAATAAAAGGGATGCGAGCAAAACAGTTATCTCAGTTGAAAGGGCATATTTTGTGTGTGATTTATTGATACATTTTTACATTAAAAAGTATTATTTTCTAATTTTAAGGGAGCAACAAACTTTGAAACTCGATTTCCAAACATTTTCATTTTGGCACATTCATGCTTCTGGCAAGCGGCGACGATATAGTAAATTTCGTAAATATCGAAAAATTGAAAAAATTTGAAAATACATAAACGAATACTCAAAAACTGATTTTCATCTATGAAAAATAGTATTAATACCGCGCCCATTAAATTGGAAATGGCAAAATTGTGATAATTAATTTGATGAAACCAAAAATACCGTACCACGATCACTTGCCGTCTTCCAGTGAGTTTTACAGCTCCGGCTCATGCTCAATTCTCACGGGAATGCTCTGGATCATTGAGAGACTTGAGAAGCAGATGTCGTGAAATTTTCGCACACGTGAAATGTGATAGGCAGATGTCGCCGCTGTTTTTCATTTAACTCATACGGCGAAAGGCTAAGCAGCGACATCTATTTTTGAAAAAGTAGGTTTATTAAAGGCAGCGTGGCCAAACTAAAAAGAAGTAATTAACAAATTATCTGGCTCACAAATTGAACCAGACTTCTATCTGGATTTATCTGGCTCAAATCGTTGTTGTTGCATTTACATGCAAAATTATTTATCTGGCTCAGGATTTTGCCACCGGATGACGGCAACTATAGCTATGTAGAGAAATTCGAAAAATGAAAAAAATTAAGAATACTAAAAAAAAACTTCTGAAAACGGACAAAAAGCATGAAATGCAAAGAACAACGTGAATCCATATAAGTGGCGAATGTTTGACAAACACGTTCACAATAGTAAACAGCCTCGATGACCTGTTCAATTATTTGTTCAATAGTTTTTTTTTTCTAGACGACTGGTTTATTGCATTATTTACATATTTTAAAATGTTTGCTTAACTGGCTGCTCAGATTTTATCTGTTAACTAGATTTTAGAAATGAATAGAAATATGTAGTCTGATTTTCAGTATAGGCATTAAAAAAAAAAAGCTGATTTGAGACAAAAATGGGCAATTCATGGTAGTTCAAATTAATAACCGCGAGCAAAAAACAAACCTATCATCTTCCATTCTCTGGCCATTCGCGACAGCTATTCTCCCTGTCAGCTATTATTTGACAGGTAGGTATGGCAATGGAAGAATAGAAAGACTTTTCACTTGTATGAATTCACAATGTCAAAGAAGATTTATAATTCATTAAAAACCGAAAAAAATCGTATCACAACTTTTTCCACATTGAAAATTTCAAGGCTTAATAAAAAACATCAAAAGAGCACGACAACGACGCCCAATTTTTCGGTATAGAAAATTTCTAGATTGACAATATCATACTACACCAGCTCCCTCTGTTTCGGTATCGAACATTTTCAAAAATGAAAGTAATATGGGATAAATCTTTAACAAATACTAATAAGCTTGATGAAAACCTGCAAAATCTTACTGAATTTTCGCATATCAACAATTGCAAAGAATGAAAAAAAAAATCTGATATTCCATAAAGGAATACTAATAACAAAACAGATTTTTACCAAGTTTGTAAGTATTCGCTAATGAATTACTCCAATTTGCGATGTCGAAAAATCTTCTCCAATTCCGTAAAAATATTTCAGGCCTTGCTTAGGCTGGTCATATAGAAGCACAAAAACAACAAATTTATAAATTTACTTACCTGCGCTCGACATCTGCCCCGTCAGGTCCATTCTCATGCCATCCTCATACTGATATTGCTGTGGCCCTACAGCATAATTCAATGTTGCATATGGAATACCATCCGAGTCACCACCCATATTATTCAAACCCAATATATTATTACCCCGCTCCGGATAGCCAGCAATACTCAAAGGATGGCCATGATCTGCTGTTACCACTATCAATGTCTCATTAGGATCCGTCATATCGCGTGCCAATTGTATAGCTTTATTAAATTCCAAAATTTCATCTAAAGCAATATGTGCTTTATTCTCATGATTTGCAATATCAATCAATCCACCTTCGATGAATACAAAATAGCCATTTGTATTTTGGCTAAGAAACGCCAGTGCAATACCAGTCATTTCAGCCAATGTAGGCTGTTCATCGTTCGCTTCTAAGCGATATTTCATTAACTTCGACTGAAATATGCCCATTATATTGGAAACTTGTGAAATATTTACGCGTAACAATTGTTCGCGATTGTTCACAATTTTGCCTTTAGGATTTGCATTTTGCCAACGCGTCAATAAATTCCTACCATCCAAACGTTCACCTTTATTACCAAATGCATCTGTGATCGAGTTAGGTAGAAATTTACCCATGCCACCACCCATTAAAACATCCAATTTTTTACCCGGTGCTGTTGTGACCAGCTGTTGCGCTATGTCGACACACGTTTCTGGATCTACACCGTGATCCAATACATCAGCGTCACACTCCCAGAAACGATTGGCCACATGTGCGTAACCGCCCGATGGGCTGGCGTGTGTTAGTGAAGTTGTTGTTACGAAACCAGTCGATTTGCCCGCCGCCTGAGCCCAACCATATAACGAGGTTAGGTGATTATTGGGATTTGAGCTTTCTGTACAGTTATTGTAGTTGACCTTTGCGTTGACGCCCAGTGTAAGGGTGTTCGTTTTGACGCCGCACAAATAAGCGGTGGAGGTGCATGCCGAATCGGCTACTTGTGCGTTGGTGCAGTAAGTCTGTGAAGTTAAGAGGGAAATGAGTTTACTGAAGTTGTTCTCTAGTTAATTTCAAATGACGCCGTTAATACACAGAAACTCAATTTAGGCAACAGTTTGCACTTTTCCCGATCGTTCGGCGATCTGTCTTATTTTCTCATCGCTCTCACGACGACTCATCGGTCAAAACGTAATCAAAACAAAAAACTCAGAAAATATTTTTTAATTGCCGATCAAAATAGGAAATAACTGTTATTTACAAAGCACAAAAAAAAATTAAAAATAATTATTATTTCCCGAGCGAAAAAAGAAACTAAAAAACTTTGCTTTATACTTTTGTAAACTTTGTAAATTTTCTCTAATGTAAAAAAAACTTTTGTTTCCGGCATTTATAATACGCGTATGAATAGCGACATTGCATACTTACTCGGCTTAGTCCACTATATGGAAATTTCTCAAATGACAGCACCTGCTCTTCACCTAAGAAACCATCACGTTGACCCTTGTGTATCCTTGCTGCTGCTACAGAAGTCAACGGCATACCATCTCCCAAAAATAAGATAATATTTTTTGCTGTATTTAAGTTTGGTTGCCTTTTTAAACGTTGTCGTAGTTCACTATAAGCTTGATTTTGCCAGTAAGTCGCTTCCATTTCGTCAACGGGCACCTTACGATTTGTAAAGGCCATACCATTTTTTTCGGGATCCATACCTCTTGTCAAGAAATTTGGTGCGTGTATTTCCCGCGCTGTAATATAAAATTAAAATCTGTTAGAAATTTTGTTCATAAGTTCACTCAGTTAGGTCTTAGTACCATTGACCATCGTAATAAGCCCCAGCACTACGAACGACATGAAGGAAATAAACCAATAATGTTTAACCAGCTGCATCCTTTTTAATTTGGCACACAGAGTAGCGTAAGATCTTAGTAAAGCTAACTTGGCTGAATGTCAACTTGCACTGCTTTAGGAATTTCAGTTTCAAGGTCTTTTATCAAACTGTGCTAAGCCAATCCAACCACATATTACAGTTACTTCATGTGCATCCAAAGCGTTTCTTTATTTACTTTATTTTATAATGCGCTTGCTTGCTAAGTCAGTAAGTATTTGCTTAGTAATTGTGCTAGATGTAAAAATAATTTCTTTTGAGATTCTGTTGACACCGCGTTGAAAAACTCACACTATAGAGAACTGCCGGTGAAATCGATACACTGTGGTTTGGAGATAAATCCGCCGGTATACAATCGAACGGTGGGGATTGTGACGGCAAAAAAATTGATTGGTTACAGGCAGGGCGGTAGAGAGAAAATCCGGGCCCGGGACTAAACAATTTACGGGCCCCTATAAAAAATCCACTAATACATTTGATTAACTTGAATTAATGACGTCTCATTCATGATTCTGTATTGATGGGTTACATCAAACAAAAAATGTTTGCCACATCAACTAAATGATTTTTGGACTAAGAGCTGAAAATAAAATTAACACAGAATATTTACCATTTATACTATTTTATTGTAACGTAGAAATAAAATTCTCTTTAACAGCCACATATTGTTTCAAATAATCTTTTCTAGTTATTTGGTAACATTTTAATACATTTCTGATAAATTTAATGATGATTATAAATTTTGATTATTCAATACAGAAGGTTCGGATGTCAAAGAGTGGCTTTTCTTGCTTTTTTTCGCTGCAAAATTTTTTATAATAATATGAAAATTTAACTATCTTGCCAAAACGGATTCAACACAAAGCGTGGCAAGTCCTAAAACTCGCTCTTTAGATGAACACGATCGATGAAAGTTTTGAATCTTGAAAGGACGCTGAAGGAACGTTCTGCACTAGCTACAGTGACACAGGTATAGTGCAAAAGATACGTAAAGCAACACAAATATTGGGGAAAATTGTATACAGATTTTGAACATATGTAGATGGCATTTAGCAATTCCAATGGTGATAGACCTTTATCAAAATTTGCTTCGTAAAGGTGTTTCCAGTGAATTATTTCGCATTCTAAGCTTTGAGAAATGACCGACTTGTATTTTTTGACAAATTTTGCTGCGCTCGCCCGAACCGTAGTTTCATCCATGTCTTCAAATTGCCACAAAAAGGTAAACGTCTTGCTCAAATTTATCATAGCTTCAAATCGTTCAGTAATGTCAGTGATTACCGAATCAACGATCACCAGAAATGTATTGTTTTTAAAATCAGAGTCCGAATCATCCGTAAACATCTAATTTAAATTATCTCCAGAACGTCTTTTGGGTTTTCTCTTTCGAATGTCCAGAAAATTTGGCGAGATGTTCAATTGAATAACAACTGTTTTGCATTCGTTTAAAATTGTTTCCCATTGGTTCCTGATCAACTTAAAATCAGCTAATAAGGCATCTAGATGTCGGACCTCAACAACTGTGGTGGCGTTTCTAGCTTGGAGGACTACGTTTCTTTCATTAATGTTAGTCAGTATTTTGAACCAAATTGCGGAGAGCAAGATATATTCGAACTTGTTAATGTACTTCAGAATGCCGGTAACATCTCCGTATGCTTGCGCAGTCAAATCTGGCTTTTGGCTGAAAGACTACGAAGAGAGCACGGTAAATTTTTCTTGAGGATGTCCTATCGTTGTGGAGTGCTGCTAAAAATAGTAAAACATTTTTGTATAACTCCGAAGAAAGTAATTGCAGCCGTACAACATTCTGCAACATCAACACCACATAAATTGAGACTGTGGGTTGCACAAGGCACTCGCAGTCAGCATTCGAGTTTTTGTCGAGAATGTGACGTAGTGCTCCGTTGTAAGCTCCTTTCATATTGGCGCTGTTATCGTACCCTTGTGCACGACAATCTTCAATCAAGTACGGCAAACTAGATCAGCTATTTTCTGACCAGTTTTTTGGTTACAATTCACGAAAGCCAAAAACCGTTCTTGAATTGTAAAATTTGTTGCTTTCGAATTGAAATGGAGTTAGCGCAAAACGAACGTAGTCAACGTGACTAACATCAGGCATAGCATCAAAGATAATAGAAAAATACTTGGCTTTCTTGCCTTGATCTAATATAGTTTCCCTCACGTGCTTTGCACAAATTTCTATAAACTCATTAGTGAAATTGTAAACTTTTGTGTTGCTGTTGTGAAATCCTAACTTTCTCCAAATGATTTCAAAGTATCGGATCATATTGGCTTATGAGTTCTAAGATGCCCAAAAAATTTCTATCATTTCGTTCACCAAGATATATACTTTCGCCTTTGAAAGCTAGGCCCCTTTAACCCAAAAATAAAATAGTGTCCAAAATTTTATATAAAATTTCTTTCCACTTTGAGTTTCAGTGATTAGCTGGTCATTGATAAGTGTATCAATTGTAGCCTCCTTTTAAATTAGATTTTGTAAAGACCGCCATTGAATATAAAATTTAATGTGTTCTTGAGTATTTTCGTGTGATGGCAGTTTATCGTATATCGAATATCCGCAGAACAAATTTTAGGTCGATTTAAAGTATTGGTGCTTAATAGATGACATAGAAAAAAGCAAAACACAAAGCATCAGGGTTAAATGAGCTATTTATTTGAACTGATCATGTGCCATCCACCTTCGGTTAAAAAAATATCGGTATCCTGCAACAGGTGCTGTGTTTGCTTAGCTGATTCAAGCCCAGACCAGACCAGCGTGCACGGGAGAAAAGGCTTTGAAGAGATTTACAAGGTATAATCGAAACAGCGTTCGCCTTGTCCGTCCTGATGTCACGTTGTTTAAATTTTTCCAAAATTATTAAATAAATTATAGATAAAAAATTGCTTCAAATAAATGTTTTCATACATTTAAAGCAATAAGGGTAATCCCCGCTTAAAATTCATACGTATTACGATTTACTTTGGTACTAAGCGTACACTGTTTTATTGGGTTTAATGTATAATGATGAACTTAGAACAGAAACTTTTGTCAGGCAACCTACAATATTTCAGAGATCTTTGAAGTTTCGCAGGATTTACGCCATCCTCCTAAAAGGATTCGTAAGGTATGAAAAAAGCACCTAAGAGATTAGATTTTCTCAAATGGGAATAATGTATGAGCCAAAATACTCAGGGAGATCCAGTGCAATACTGATATCAGGGAAATGAACACCAGGTGATGATTTATGCCCATCGGTTTTCCACCTTTCACATGTGTGTTCGCTAAAATTTTACTAGGCTACGCTGCTGCACTGCAGTCTTCTGGGCAGGGCTTTTTAATATTAGTTTAGTAAAGTTTATGCTGTATGGGGATCGGAGATCAAGTAAAAGTTTTGCTGATGTAGTAAAGTCAAGCGTTTTTACAAAGACAATTTTTAGAATCTTTTGGTTCTTTTGAAACTCGTTAGCAAAAGATTGTAGCTACTATACAAATATTTTTTTCAAGCATTTACAGCCTTATTTATTTTCAAATAACGTTATTACTTTATCTCTAAACAATAAAAGCAGATTCTAATTTAGAAAATTTCCTGCTTACCACGGAGAGAGTTTATGACAGTAAGACACGTGCTGTGATGAAATCGTGATACAAATCACGCTTTTGCTTACATAAAATGTAAGGTGCTATAACCTCCGAAGAGATTTTAGGCCGAGCTTCTCTTCCTATTTGCGTCGTGCTCCTTTTTGATTTTTTCCTACAAATTTGCGAGACCTACAGCTACCCAAAGAGTGTCCCTGTGTGTACCTTCCCAGGAAGTGGACCAGGGACCGATCTATTCGAACAAATTCTATTCATGGGTCGATTTGCCTGAATTTTGGTATATAGGTAGCCCTTTGCCTAGATTAGTATTTAACGTAATTTTTTCGGCAAATGGTCCAAGGACCGACTGGGACTGGGACTGGAACTGAGAGCGGGACTGGGAATAAGGGATGGAGAAGAACTAGAGAAATGGGAGAAGACGAAAGGAGAGAGAGATTGAGAAAGAGATAGAGTTAGACGAAGATAGGGATAGGAAGAGCGGAAAAGAACTGTGGGAAAAGACAGAGAGTGAGGAGGGAATAAACGGATAAGTAGAAGGGTTAAAGACGGGAAGGGAGAGTAAGGGGTAAGCACATCTTAACACTTATGCGGATGGACCACAACTAAGAGCAGAACAATGTCGGGTCTGCAAGTATTATTACATTATTATCATACAAATCCTTGCCAAAGCGATAGCCGATGGTAACATAAAGCTTTTGAGGTCTTTGAAATGAATGATACCAAAACTGCATACATAGAAACGTTTGGCCTACAGATGCCCGAGAGTAAATATGTAGGTACTTCTACACAGTGGCGTATATAGTTTTTACAATTTTTTTTTTACTTTTAAGTAAATTCTATTGATTATTTTTTATGATCATGAGAATCACTTATTAGATATATTGTGTAAAAACAAACAAAAAATAGGGATACATTTTTTACTTGGGTGCCCTCAATAAGCGAAAATGTCTTTCAATAATTGAAGAAGAAAATCACGTTTTCGGGATTTTTTCGATAACTTATCTATGACTTCATCAGCTGTGATTGCAATGTCATGATGAATAATCAGAGCAGCCACTCCATTCAAGCGGTTCTACAATAAAAAAACGATACAAAAATTAATTTTTAATTTTACAGTAAAATTCATAGATCTTAAAGCAACTATAATTACTTACTTCTTTTGTCGTGTTTCTCAGAATCGTCTTTATCCGTTTGAAGCTTGAAAAAGTGCGTTCCGCGGTTGATTTCGATCCTCAGAATTTAGTTGATATTCGGAAAATTTTCTTCTGGACAATGATGAAGCGCATCCGAAGAGTTTCCAGGTTTGATATCGCCTATACGAATCAAATATCTGTTACACACTTCTAATTCGGCAAAGACAGCAGGTGGAGCCGCAGTGAGAAATTCCTGATAAAACTCGACTGTCTTGATGAAATTATCAGCTGAATTTCATCCAAATCATGCTTGAAAGGTGCCGAAAATCCTCCTAGTATATTTTAATGTTTAGTGAATCTTTCCCCAAGATCCATGGTGTAAGAATCTAAGAAAGGATTGAACACTGCTACACGAAAATAATCTTTTGTACTTTGAACTTCAGGATTTGCTCGTTTTTTTGTTCACGCGCTATTCTTTTGTCTTTAATCTCAATGTTTCAGCAATTTTTTTCGAAGCTTCGTAAATTTCAGAAAAAGCGTCTTCTTTTGCACAAATCTTTTTCACTTTCTCGCGCAAATCTTTGGCGAGATCCATGGCTTGAACCAAATCTAAATTAAACTTTTGCAATTTGCGATGCAAAGGCAACGAAAGTTGAAAAACTACATTGATAATATGTAGGTAAACACATTAAAAATTCAAAAACCCATTGCGTTTTTTTTTAATTTTTTGCGTCTTTTTCCGAGGTTCTCATTTCATGTAGAATTTCGTAAACGAACGAAAATAACTCATAAAAATCTTTCACGCTCTCATATTTCGAAACCCATCGAGTCAGGCTCAATCATTTTAAAGATTCTTCAATCCTGTTTTCCAAAATAGCTTTTCTTTTGGGTGTATGCAAGAAATTCACAACTATCTTCAAACGATTTTTTGCTTTCTAGTTTTAAAATGATATAAATGATTTAATACTGCAAGAATGTTAATGGCAGTTCGAGAAATGAATGCATACATGAATATGTATAAGTAAAATTTTTCAAAAATTTTATTTTCAATATCCCATGGGGGGATTGATCCCCTTGACCTCCTCCCCTTATCTACACCACTGCTTCTACACATAAACTTTTGTATTCACGAGTAAATATATTGGCGCTTATACTTATATCACCCGCCTGCCTTTGGCCAATCTCTCCCACAATTGAAACCAACTATGGTGATTGCTGAAGCTTTCCAGTGTTCGGATGTACACAGGTCAATAACTTTTTTCTAAGTAACTTGTGGCGATAGAATGCAAGCAATTCCAGTAAAACTAGACTGCAGCTGTTGCTCTTCAATATTACAAAAACCATTTGAGCCGGAAGTGGTATAACTATGAAGCGGAAATTACTATTTTTACAAAAAGTGCAACATAGATAATAACAATACCTTGAGGAGAGCAAATGTGCTGAGAGCAACGGAAGGAAGTGAACGAAAAATTAAATTTTAAAGCATGTACTATTAAAAAGGGATGAGTTGAATGCAGGTATGTACAGAAACGGCCAAAAAAATATATATGAATGAGTGCTTTATTTTGATTTCCAAAGAATTTTTGATGAAAGTTATTTAATTTTGGCTCCTATTGCTTTGAAAAAATTTGTGTTCTCTATTAGTAATAACATACATATATGCATAGATATTACTTAAATGATGTTGCATACATTTTTGATGTAATGGAAATATATGTAAATATGTCGACATGTATGTAAATTCGTATGTGGTAAGTTACAAGATTGTGGGTCACATTTGTAACAAGTGTGTCATTTACTTGCGATATTGAAACCTTGGTATATATAACTATGCAAACCAATGAATTTTTTTGAGTACGCAGACATTTCCGTGATGCTGTCGGCGAGTATCGGAGGAGGTATAATGATGAGCTATGCGATCTTTACGCAGATATGTCGATAGCGCAGGGAATAAAAACCCAAAGGCTTTGCTGGCTAGTTATGATATGCGAATATGCGATGACGCTCAGACTAAGAAAGTATTTCTATCGACACCGCACTTTGCAAGCATTGGAAAGGAGAGAGACACTCCACTGTGTTGGTAGAGGCAGGTGTAGAAAGACTTGTCCTCCCTTGGTTCCCAATCTGCGCTAGTTATCGCGAAACAGGGGAAGCTGGCGTGACCTGTTACGAAACAGCTAAAACCGCTTATGCGTTTAAGCCCCGATCAGTGATAATGATGATGCAGTTTTGTATCCCAATCAATTTTAGTCTAACAAAGTACAAGTTATTGTCTATCAAAACTCGTATAGCTTTTTGATAATTTTTTTCCGAAGGGTGTTAAAATTTTTCTTCCAATAAAAAAACGAAGCTAGATGCGCTTCGTATAAAAGAAAATATAAAACTCCCTTCGAAAGATAAGTTTTGTGACTGGACTATAAAACTGTATACTCAAAAGAGTTTAGAAAGCTCTAAATTATAGGTTTCTAGAATTTTCGAATTTTTTCAAAACGTTTTTGAGATTGGTTTGCATTGGTTTAATCGCAAAGTTTTTTGTTAGTTGACGAAATTTTATAAAAATTACCACTACCTTTCTTCGTTTTCACTGCAGTATGTAAGTAAAAGATTCTATGGCCAAGTGTCAGTATAAATTTTAGATTATAAAGTCAAATGTTGCTCCACTACTGCGCTGCTGTTAATAAAAATGAATTAAAATAGTTTCGTGTGCAAACGGCATTTTACCAAATTTGGATAACTTTATATAATGTCGTTCTCCATCCCACTATCGCTTTTGCTATCTAACTGCTTATCACTCTCGTTCTCACTTTCAACGCACTTTCACCCTTAATCTTATTCTCACTCCCACTCTTAATCCCGTTCTCAATTTAACAAGAGTCGAATACATACCGATATCACCTGAAATTTGTATATTGTTAATACTTTGTGTAATGAACTATGTATTTATGTGTATTAAAGTTGGTAGTTAACAATTATGTTCGTCGTCATTATGACGTTTAACACGTTTATCTTTGCCTTGTTTAGTATGTAAAATTTTTTCAATCTGTAGAAAAAAAAAAATCAACTAAAAATGTAACACCCTATACTATAAGCTGTACATTTGAAGATAACTTTATTTGCTCATTCTACTACTGAGGTCAATGTCAACACATAAAACCGGCGATTTATGTAAATACTTTTTTAAAATAGCACTCAGACACTGTGGAAAAGCTTTGCCAAGTTGAGTACTCAACTTAAGGATGGGTGAGATTTCAAGTTCCGATTATTTTGATTAATTGAAAGACTCACTAGTTGTCGTCGAGTAAAGTATTAAGACTGTTAAACAAAACTCATAGATTTCATAATAACGCCAACCACTCAGGTCAAATGAGCTTAAGTAAAGTTAAGCCTTCTACAGACCGCCTGCCTGCCATTTTATGCAACTCTACAAAGGACGTGTCTCTTCCACAAATGAAAAGCGGTCAGTCCGCCACATCCATTTAGTTTTTAGTCTGGCTTGCTAGGAGATCGACCGAGATATTTTTGAGCCGTTGGAACACACATAATTCGAGGTCGGAGACTCCCAAGCCTGGCATGACTATCATAGTAGTTGCTAATTTCGACTAACCCGTAAGCCAGTTTACTGATCCGCGATACCGTTTTGGACCATCACCCCATTCCTGTCTTTAGAGGGAATGGAAGTCTACACATACATGCAGTTTTCTTCCATACCAGTGCATTGTCCGAAGTCGTGAAGCCCGTATTACAGTGCCTCATCAGCTTCCTGGCGCTAGCCTTCTGCCCCCCATAAAACGCTGTTCGCTAAACGAGCACAAATGTAGTAATGTTTGCCGTGTCGAGTGTTTTCCAATAGACTATCACCCCATGTATGAGTATCGTATGGTTCTGATATCTTAAAGCCAATGCACGATTCTTGACGAAAGGTCGCAGTTTTAGCTGATGGTCTTCATTGCGCCAACCTCAAGATAGTTCATGCAGATCGACTTGAATCAGTACAAAAGCAATTTCTACTTTTCTCTTTAAGAAATTTTCAGTGGGACTCTCCGTATGATCTTCCCCCTTATACTAGTCGCTTGAAGCTTAGCAATCTTCCAACTCTTGCAAGTCGTAGAGAAATACTAGGCGAAATATTTATGGCTTAGCTACTGAATGGATTGATTTTTAGCCAAATTATCTTAAGACATTAAAAACGTCTTCTTTTGAGGCAGAGTAGAACTAATTACGAATTAAATGAACATTTTCGGTGTTTGTGTCATAATTTTAACACTCATTCTAGTTCATTTGCTATAACGGATTCACGTTTTACCATAGAGAAAACTGCCCGATCCTATCTTAACTCGTAACAAAAATAAAAAAAAAAGTTGACTTACTTAACAATGCAGTATATGCATAATATCTAACTGTTTTTTATAATACTCAGTTGATGATTTTTATTCTGTAGCTGAGCAGTTTTAGATCTCAACGCTTAACAAATCTCCGCCTATCAACAACTCGGCTAAAACAAATCCGCGCCTCATTCTCGATTGTGGTCGCAGCCCACTCCTTTGTGATAGTTCTGTTTGACACAAGCTTGTTAAAAAATTCAACCAGAGCCCCTTGCACTCTTAAATCAACCTTTCGACAGCCTCAAAATGACAATTCTTGGGAACCCTCTACTTGCTTATAGTAATCTCGTCAGCTTCGGCCCAGAGTGCACATATCAATCAAACAGCGCCCGATATTAAGAACGTATTTTTGAATTATTTTATTTATTTATTTTACAAAAGCTATATGGCTTGCAGTGAAATCGATGTCCCCAGCGGCACATGGCAACGTTGGAAAGTATCGATAGATTATAAAAGCGTTCACCCCTAATTCAAATGATTGGTATACAAATTGGACGCTAGTTTTATTGACGGAGTTCAGTTTCCATATGGTTTGTAGATATGTGTGAGTATGTGTAGGTTATGCAGAAAGAGCACTATGTGAGTGTTTAATTTGTACGCGAATGATGTGAGTTGGGAAGGGAATGTAAAAAACTTCGCACTTCATATTTGGCTCAATAGGACTGTGGCCTCACATATATATGGGGTATTCCATCCCATTTCGACCAATTTTGAACCCGACCCCTTTAGAATTGGCTGAAAGTTTTTCTTCTTTTTCTAGCTTACGAAAGACGTGTTTCAGAATTTTTTCAAATTTTTTCATCCAACTCAAAAAAAGTTATGAGTTTTTAAAAAAACACCGTTTTTGTTTTCAAAATGCTATAACTTTTCAAAAATTGACCCTTTGGGATCTTTTTTTTTTAAATATGTTTTTAAATGTACTTTTCGGAAAAAATACAAAAAAAATTTTAAAGTTTTTTTTTGTAATTTTTCAGTTTTTCGAGATTTTTCGAATTTCGCCATTTTTTTTTTTTTTTTGTCTCATAAAAAACTTCAATCAATTCTGCAATCATCCCCACTAATCCCGAAGTGGGCCGAAATTTTTTTTTTTATTTAATTGAAAAAAATAACTTTCAAAATATTTTTGTATTTTTTCCGAAAAGTACATTTAAAAACATATTAAAAAAAAAAAAGATCCCAAACGGCCAATTTTTAAAAAAGTTATAGCATTTTGAAAACAAAGACGGTGTTTTTTTAAAAATTCATAACTTTTTTTGAGTTGGATGAAAAAATTTGAAAAAATTCTGAAACACGTCTTTCGTAAGCTAGAAAAAGAAGAAAAACTTTCAGCCAATTCTAAAGGGGTCGGGTTCAAAATTGGTCGAAATGGGATGGAATACCCCATATGTATCTGTCTGTAAATGTATAAATAAATTCCTTAACAAAAATAAAATAAAGAAATGTGTATACAAAGTTTGCCCATGCAAATTATGTACAATTCCCTTGACATATGGATGCATGTGCCAATGGTCAATTCATAGAAGAAACTTAATAATTTTGAATGGTTTTTATAAACAAAAGTTATTTATTTCAAAAGAGCTAAAGTTTTGTCTTTGATAGAAATTGGTACACTTCTCGGTTAGGTATATATTTATGCATGACAATTCAAATTACTTAACATAGTAATTTATAAGAAAGTATGAGTGTTAAATAAAAGAGAGCTGATTATTATTACTGAGAAGGAAATTGATACCAAGTGACTCAATATAAAAGGTTAAGAGAAGCTTTTAGTCCTGCATACGAGGGAGCTGACATTAAGTACTCGAATAGGAGGTCATGCGAAGTGCTTAGAAGGAGCTGTTGTGAAGTGTTCAGAAAGAAGGGTGACATGAACTGCTCGATAAAATACATGTTTTGAAATCTTTATTGCTTAACCTAGCATCACATATGAGGGAGCTGCCGTGCTGCTTGGTTCCAATTATATGTATATGTAAGATCTTTTCTTGGATTCATGGATGCTGTGCAGTTTCATAAGGGAACGCTTACTGGCACATCCTACGAGAACAAGGGGTTGAAAAGCGCAATCCACAGCTCCGAAACCCAATGGTCAACCTCAACTACGCGAGGTGAATCCTGTTACAAATATAAATGGGTCATACATATGTATATTTAGCAGGCGAGGCTCTGGTGACCTCAAGTTCCTAATGGAACTAGGAGATTCAATGTGGTCATATTAAATCATTCCGGCCTGGTACTTTATAGTGCTTGTTAGCGAACCTTACTATATATATATCTGGCGAAGGATCATCAACATCGATAACACTCCTCCAAATCATAGGGGAGTGCTCTTACCGCTATAACAACAACAACGAGAACATATTTGTCAGGTAAGGTGTTAAAGTGATATCTGAATCGGGCATAGAGAAGAGAGTGATGGATGGTGAGCAAAAAGGCATGAGTACCTAGTACTCGTGAAGTTTGATGTCTAAACATACAGTTGTACGTCTCGGAAAGTAATGTTTTTGGATAAACTTATTGTTTTGTTATCGTCTTACTATCGAAAGCGAATTATTATTGCCGAGTCATCGGCCACTAAATGGTTTCTTACCAGATGTGTCATCCATTTATATATTAAGGCTTTATTGGTATCTGTTTCATAAAAACCGATGATTCGTCGATAGCAAATTGCCGACACTTCCATAAGATGTCGATAATAAAACTATAAAAAGTCGATAACTTTTTGGTAACAAATTGATAACACGCCAATAAGAAATTGGCAACCTCCGATAACATATCAAAAACTTTTTGATAATGTGTCGATAACTTTTTACATATACCAACGAGCTTTTGATGATAGCCTGATACATTTTCGGTAATAACTCTACAAATAAAAAAAGAAACAATCGATAATTTTTTGATAGCAAATCGTTAATTTTTGATAACAAATCGATGTTTTCCGATAAAAATCGAAAACTTCTCTGTAAAAAGAACTATATGTCGTTACCAAAAAAGTCGATAAGTATTCGATAAACTTTTTTATCGAGAGCAAATTTATAACATTTGTTATCCCATAATAAAACTTTAATTTCCTCTGTTTTTCTTTCCGTTCCTTTCCTCTCGAAAGCAATACGAATTTAGTTCCTAAATTATCTTGAGTTCATTTCTCTGAAGTAACTCAGAAACGCAATACGAAATAATCCCGGAAAAATAGAGATACTTGGTATTACAGTACGGAGATAGGACAAGCATCCTCTCATTCCGAAAACATCTCAAATACAATGCCGGTATGATTCCAAAGGGGTGAAACAACAGACTCAGAGCTATAACGATTTAGAGAAACTGATCTATGAGGAAGGGTGAGAGGGCCACTGCTCACTTTTTTAAAACTACCTCACCCTGGATTTATATGACCTTAATACAAAGTACACTTGATGTAGGTCGTATAAACTCTTATACCGATTAAAAAAAAAACTATTTTCAGAGGATGAGTGGGAACGTAATACTTGTCGGAGTCGGAAGTGAAGCGCTACTTGCTCAACCATAGCAAATATATACATATATATGTAGATGTATATAATGAATAAAAACTGTTTTTCAAACAAAACATGAAACACAAGAAAAATATAGTTGCTCTTTTCAAATTATTGTCTATCAGCGTGACAAATTCAATTCAAATTTAAACACCAGTTTTGCCACGATTGAATCAAAGAGGAAAATATCTCCACTTCCAAATTTTTTATACGAATTTCACACACAGATTTAATGGAGTAATTGGTCAAGTTTGCCGCATTAAAACGCTTATTGAGATCAATAGTCCATAAAAAAATACAAATTCTTAATTATTATATAAATGCTTTATTAATTTCTTGTATTCCGGCCTTTTAGTTAATATATTCAAAGTATGTTTGAGCTCTAGGCCAATATATACATATGTTTATTAAAATACAGCAAATGTGTTTAAACAATGTATATTTATTTGTCGAATGGTTTGTCTTGCCAATATTTCGACTTCAATCTGAAGTCATCTTCAGGACTGAAAAAAAAACGAAAAACATTTATAGAGACATTGGTACATACATACATAATTATACAATTGTCGCAAGTGCCAACTTACACTTATGACTGCACCTGGTCGACTAACTTTATATTTTATATTTTAACAAACAAGGGTAAAAGAACATTAAAAAACATAAACAATAAAATACAGTAATCGTAAACAAATTTTTATACAAACAACAATACATTAATTCTCCAACCGTAAGCGACGCTCACATCAGCAGCAGGTGAACAATTGTGCAAACGAAGTCACACTCTTATTATAAGCCTTTTTTGTTGTTGTTAAGTTCTCTATAGGCGTAGGCGCAATGGTCTGTGTCTGATTTGAAATTTATGCGTTTGTCACTTGGTGTATTTATTATGTGTAACATTTCAAGTATATAGCGTTTATTGCTGTTTCTCTCATGCTGCATTATTGTTACATTTTCCAAGTCGGGAGAGTGTCCAGTGGTTCTACAGTGCTGAGTTAAAGCTGTCTTATTGTCATTAGGGTTGTCACGATTTTTGATATTTGATTTATGTCCGGAAATCCTCGTCTTCAATTTCGATTTAGTTGTCCCCACATATACTTTGTCGCATACGTGGGACCCGTCTCCATTACAATTAATTTTATATATAACGTCCGATTTATCAAATTTCTCTATTCTGCTTTTCGTATTGCTAAAAATCCTCCGTTGCAACGTATTGTTGTATGTGAAAGCTAATTTAAATTTCTCTCTGTCATATATGTTTGAATATTTTATTCTATTAGACAGACCAGATACAAATGTGGTCGATTTATACATTTTCTTTGTATCATTAGTTGGTTTATTTGTATTTAATTTTACGAAATAATCTCTTATATAGCTCTGTATTATATGTGTTGGAAACTCATTATTCTCTAATATGTTTTTTATTGCTTTTATATTCTCCTCGTGGTAGACTTCATCACTAATGGAGATAACTCTTCTGACAAAATTCTTGGCTGTGTTGACTATCGTTGCCTTGTCATGATTCGAGTTATAATTGATTAGCCTACCCGATGCAGTGGGCTTCTTGTACCAATCAAATGAAAGTAGGTTATTCCTTCTTATTATTAAGGTATCTAAAAATGACAGCTGTCCATCAGTTTCGACTTCAACAGTAAACTTGATGCTCCTATTGTATCCATTCAAAATATTAAGCATATCTTCCACGGCATCCGTTTTTACGATGGCGAACAAATCGTCCACATATTTCGTTAATAAACGTGGCTTGTGATGTGAATCTTCTTCGAATTTCTGTAACAAGTCTTCCATCACAATATCCGCTATTACAGGAGATGCTGGTGACCCCATAGGCATTCCTGACCGTTGCTCATAAATTTTATTGTTGAAACTAAAATATCTATTATCTCTTATGCAGAACCGAACCATATTCATAAAAAGTTCCTTCGTGAGATTTGTATGGTTCTTTATATTATCCCACTTGGAAGCTATAATTTCCAAGGCATGATCTACCGGGATGCTTGGAAATAATGAGACAACATCAAAGGAAACGAGACTCTCGTCGTCAAAGATGTAGGTATCTTTAATTTTGTTCTTAAAGGCGATAGTGTCTTTTACGTTATATTTAGATGTTTTAGTTATATTTTCAAGGACATTGACAACATATTTGCATAACTTGTATGATGGGGAATTGACAGACGAACAAATGGGTCTCAATGGTAATCCTTCTTTATGGATTTTAGGTAAGCCATACAGTCTTGGCGCGATGGCCGTTTTGGTTATTAATTGGTATTTCCCTTTAGTATCGATCATTTTATGTTTAAATAGTTTCTCTACAATTTCATTATTTTTTTCTTGAAGCTTATTAGTGGGGTCTCGTTTTAGTACTCTGTAAGTGGAAATGTCGTTAACCATCTGTTGTAACTTCTTTTCATACTCATCCTTATACATTAAAACCGTAACATTGCCTTTATCGGCATTCAGAACAAGTACATTTTTATTGTCTTTTAGGAACTTTTTTGTGGAGTGTAGTGTATCTAATACAAATTTATCTCTCACGCTACTTTTAGGCTTTCTCAGGTGATCCCGTATTAGTGTGGTTAGATTGTTCCTCTCAATTTCTTGCTGCTCTTTATCTTGAATAGTTTGAATGCAATCCTCTCCATCTGCTATCAATTTGAACAGCGGGAACTCAGTGCTAGCTATAGGTAAAGAGAATTTCGGACCTAAGGAGAGGAGCCACTGGATGTCTGTCGGTATCTCCATCTTTGTCGCATTGTGTAACCACTTCGGTACGTTTTTAATGTTAAAAGACTGTTTTTGTATATTTTTAAGTCTGTCAAATTTGTTTGTGTGTGTTTTCTCTAATGCTGTTGTCAAGTTATTGGTTAATAGTTTCTCACTCTTTAAGAATGCAGTGGCATCTTCCGCATCAAATTCTTTGTGTATTATATTTAATATGGAGCTTACCTCTCTTTCCTTTTGCTTTCTTATTGCATATTTGATCCGTATAATAAGATTTAAGAGTTTATTTTCCACCGTTCTTAGATATGCCGTTGCTGCGTTTATGATATTTCGTGGTATTCTGTTGTTCTTAGTGTTGCAGTTGAGAACGTATGATATATTCTTCGTGGCGTTGAGTATAAACTTTGGTGTTATTCCGCTCTTCCTGCATCTCACCAGAAACTTAGTTGATTGCTTTAACTTGATAAGCTGTTGTGTGCTTTGTTGGTAGCGCTTTGTATAATTTTTCGTCCCAATACCATATTTTCGTTTCAAATTTCTGTAAATTTCATGAGTGTTTTTGTTGTTTCGGTGTGCTCTCCGATCCATAATTAATTTCTTGTATTCCGGCCTTTTAGTTAATATATTCAAAGTATGTTTGAGCTCTAGGCCAATATATACATATGTTTATTAAAATACAGCAAATGTGTTTAAACAATGTATATTTATTTGTCGAATGGTTTGTCTTGCCAATATTTCGACTTCAATCTGAAGTCATCTTCAGGACTGAAAAAAAACGAAAAACATTTATAGAGACATTGGTACATACATACATAATTATACAATTGTCGCAAGTGCCAACTTACACTTATGACTGCGCCTGGTCGACTAACTTTATATTTTATATTTTAACAAACAAGGGTAAAAGAACATTAAAAAACATAAACAATAAAATACAGTAATCGTAAACAAATTTTTATACAAACAACAATACATTAATTCTCCAAACGTAAGCGACGCTCACATCAGCAGCAGGTGAACAATTGTGCAAACGAAGTCACACTCTTATTATAAGCCTTTTTTGTTGTTGTTGATAAGTTCTCTATAGGCGTAGCCGCAATGGTCTGTGTCTGATTTGAAATTTATGCGTTTGTCACTTGGTGTATTTATTATGTGTAACATTTCAAGTATATAGCGTTTATTGCTGTTTCTCTCATGCTGCATTATTGTTACATTTTCCAAGTCGGGAGAGTGTCCAGTGGTTCTACAGTGCTGAGTTAAAGCTGTCTTATTGTCATTAGGGTTGTCACGATTTTTGATATTTGATTTATGTCCGGAAATCCTCGTCTTCAATTTCGATTTAGTTGTCCCCACATATACTTTGTCGCATACGTGGGACCCGTCTCCATTACAATTAATTTTATATATAACGTCCGATTTATCAAATTTCTCTATTCTGCTTTTCGTATTGCTAAAAATCCTCCGTTGCAACGTATTGTTGTATGTGAAAGCTAATTTAAATTTCTCTCTGTCATATATGTTTGAATATTTTATTCTATTAGACAGACCAGATACAAATGTGGTCGATTTATACATTTTCTTTGTATCATTAGTTGGTTTATTTGTATTTAATTTTACGAAATAATCTCTTATATAGCTCTGTATTATATGTGTTGGAAACTCATTATTCTCTAATATGTTTTTTATTGCTTTTATATTCTCCTCGTGGTAGACTTCATCACTAATGGAGAGAACTCTTCTGACAAAATTCTTGGCTGTGTTGACAATCGTTGCCTTGTCATGATTCGAGTTATAATTGATTAGCCTACCCGATGCAGTGGGCTTCTTGTACCAATCAAATGAAAGTAGGTTATTCCTTCTTATTATTAAGGTATCTAAAAATGACATGCTTTATTGAATGCCGAATGAAGTTAAGAATCTAACCGATTTTGCTTGGTGTTTCGGAATTATTTTGTAAGGGTTGTATATATCAATAAATAGATTTCTTTCTCTAACTTTCATCACAGCATTTTGCACCATTACCAATACTTGCAGCATAAGCCATTAAATGGGGTAAGGTATTTTGTTGAAGAACACCGCGGAAGAGATGTTCCCAAGGGCCCGAAGCGTACACACCTACATCATCACCAGCATGGACACCCTGCTCAGATGAAATGTAATTGGGAAATATGAAATCTAAAAATCAATATGAATTAATATAAGAAGTTTTTTCGATAACTTAAATTCAATTTTCGCTTTACTTTCATCGCCAAATTAACCAGTTAAATCAATACGATTGCCATCTTTATCCAAATATTGTTCAGGACCAGCAGCATAGTTGAGTGTGGCATACGGTACGCCATTAAGATCGTATCCATTTTTATTTATATCCAATATATCATTACCACGCTCAGGATAACCAACGATGCTTAGAGGATGCGCATCAGCCGAGACCACGATGAGTGTATCTTCGCTCCTTGTAAATTGTATGCCATCTCAACGGCCTTATCAAACTCAAGCGTCTCGTCCAAATTAAGACCAGCCTTATTATAGTGATTAGCATAATCAATCAGACCACCTTCGATGAATAAAAAGTAACCATTTTTGTTCTTACTCAAAAACTTGATAGCTGTTTCGGTCATTTCCGATAGCGTAGGCTCTCCTGCAGCAGCATGATGATAGAAATTCATCAATTTCGATTGGAATGCACCCAAAATGTTTGTAGTTTGCTCTAAATTAACTGCTTTCAATTGTTGGCGATTAGTGACTACAACTCTACCTGGATGTTGTGCATGCCATTGTGAAAGCAAATTCTTATCATCTGAACGTTCACCCGGATTACCAAATGAGTCGATCATAGTTTTTGGTAAAAATTTACCCATACCACCCCCCATTACAAGATCTAAATGACGACCTGGTGCCTCAGTCACCAGCTGTTGTGCAATATCTATGCAACTTGCGTTATAACTTTCTCCAAGAGATGAGTGCACATCGGTATCAGATTCGCAATTACGATTCGCCCGCCACATGTGCATAACCACCAGTGGGACTGGCGTGTGTGAGTGTCGTGGTAGTAATAAAACCTGTGGCCTTACCAGCAGCTTGCGCCCAATCGTATATTGATGTAAGATCGTTTACTGGGTCCATTGAAGCTGCACAGTCATTGAAGGTCATGTTTGCACTTACGCCTAATATTACGTTTCCACCAAACCCAAACTCCGTGTTTGCCAGTTTCGTAAGACTGGTAAAACATGTCTAAAAATATCGCGAAAGCTACCGAAAAACGCGTTTTAACTTCGGTATCAATAATGCGAAAGCAAAAATCAAAAGTTGCATTTCTGCCAAGAGATATTTTGCATAAAGCAGTTGGCAAACACGGAGTTTGGGTTTGGTGGAAACGTAGCATACCACGAAGGAGTTTGTTTTAACACCAGCGAGGTAAGCCGTTGAAGTGCATGCTGAATCAGGCACTTGTGCGTTGGTGCAGTAGGTCTGGATAAATGAAATAATGTGAGATAAAGTTCAAGTTTTTCCATACTGAATTGAACAATATACATATGTATACATATCTACGAATTTCAAAAATTAGAAATTTGTTTTTTTGGCACCTTGTAGCACCGAAATTTTTTTTCCCATAAAAAAAAAAAAATAAATGTAAGGCGCGATAACCTCCGAAGAGATCTAAGGCCGAGCTTCTCTTCCAATTTGCGTCGTGCTCCTCTTGATTTTCCCTACAAATTGGCCGGACGGGACCTACATGTTTTTTGCCGACTCCGAACGGCATCTGCAAGGCAGATGAGTTTTCACTGAGAGCTTTTCATGGCAGAAATACACCCGGAGCGCTTGCCAGTCACTGCCGAGGGGCAACCCCGCTTCGAAAAATTTTCTTCTAATTGAAAAACCTTATTCCTAAAATCTTGATGTTGCTTTGCCCGGGAGTTGAACCCAGGGCATACTGTGTGATAGGCTCACACCACGGTGGCCGCCAATTTTTTCCCATAGCAATCATGTTTCTTGCACGATTTGTTCCACTATGACGTTTTTACCCAGTTATTAAACCAGTGCATATTTTGTTAGTAAGAACTATTAACCTAGGATGCTCAATTAAACTATTATTCTATTTTGTGTTTTGAAACTACACCCTCTGTTGAAAGAACCTTATTTAAAAGATTGGGAATTTAGTTTTTGTTCGAAACTTTATATTGGTTACAGCCTATTCAAAAATACATGTCAGGTAGAAGCGTATGCAAAAAATCTGTCGAAAAAATGACTTCCTATTTCTTTACAGGGTATCGCGAAATTTTATGTTCAACTTTTTTTTTAATTTGCGAGGGTTCTGGACTCAACTCCAGGGCAAAGTAACATCAAAACTTTGGAAAACAATTTTTTCAATTAGAATAAAGGTTTTCTAAACGAGGTCGCCCCTCGGCAGGGGTTTGGCAAACACTCCTAGAATATTTCTGGTATTACCAGCTAATAAGTGAATATTCATATGCATTTGCAGCTGCCGTTCAGAATCGGCATAAATGAATTTTAGACCCAATATTAAACTATTCTTTTTTTTGGGCAAAATTATCACCCTGTAAAAATAAAATGCGCCATTGAAATGATTACACCTGTAATTTTTGGCGAAATAATCTTAAACGAAATGTATATTGGGTTTGCTACCTTAACAAAAATATATATCAAAGCTACCTTCGCCACCAGAAGGAGTTACTATCGTTTCCAACGCCGACGACTGCACAATAATGGCCACAGGCCCAGACCGACAGATCTATGAGCTTTGCAACGAAATAAACGGCTACCTCCCTGATCTCTCCAGTTTTTTCACCTCGCGAAACCTGCCATTATCACCGACTAAATCATCGGCGACCTCATTTACAACATGGACGTCCCAAATGTCGACCATTTTGAACATCCACGTCGATCGAACTACGCTACCGACTGTCTTACACCCCAAAATCTTGGGTGTGACGTTCTATCAGGTTCTACATTTTGGTGAGCATGCAGCCGCAATTGTAAATCCAGAGTCGTAATAAAATCCTCAAATCTCTTGCTGGCAGTACTTGGGGAAAAGATAAAGAAACACTCATTACCATTTACAATTGGCCAGCCGATTGTATGCTATATGTCCCCGATATGGTCGCCAAGCCTAAAGGCTACTCACTGGAAGCTAAAGTCCTGTCTCCAGAACACCATCAACATAACGAGGCGAGAGAAATGAAATGCTAACCAAACAGTTACTGCCGAATACCCAGAAACATGGGCATCCCAACAGACATCTGATTGATGAGCCAACACTGCCCAGGGGCTTAAGGAGTCATCTCTGTAAACATTATGAGGAAATACGACACCTGAGAATACAGTCGTATGAAGCCAAAAAACACAAGCAGGCCCTCAGTGAACTCCAAAAACAGGCGTCGGACCTCTATGTCAGGAATTGCCTGGTGAATCCTGTACTCAAAGAATAATATTGTAACGAATATTAGCAACACTAAGGGGTACTGTCATCTCTAAGCCGATGCTAAGCAGTGATGTGTATGCACATCAATAATCCAATCATTATGTCTACACATATGTACTTATACGCAGCGGAGAAGCAACGCACAAACACACACAACACACGCGCATGAGCTGTGAGAAAAGCTATAAAAATTGTTCATCTGTAGTTATAGCTGAGAAATTATAGCAGATAACCAACTAGTAAATTCTAGAACAGAACCGCATATAAATGTCAACGAGGAAACCAAACCCTATAAAAGGCAGCAACAGTAGAGGCACGAAAATCAGTTGGATTTAAGGCGCTATCTAGCGAGCAATAGCAGTATTATTTTGAAAATCAGTTTCATCAGTGCTATTGTGAAGTACTTTAATAAATGCCATTTTGCATTAGAGTTATTTATTCAACAGTTTAGTGATTCGAACTTAGCAAAAGGTTGCAAATAAGAGGATTTGCAGTAAATTCGTTACAATTGGTGTCAGAAGACGAATTGTTGAATAAACTTAGAAGATTGCGAATAAAACTTGGACGTGGCAAAGTTGAGTGAATTGAGGATCCAGCAACTGGAGGAGTTGGAGAGCCGTGGATTGAATACAACCGGCAATAAGATCGAACTTCAAGCACGGCTACGAGAGGTATTGGAGTTGGAAGGAATTAATGTAGACGAGTATGTCTTTTATCTTGATGTGGAAGAGCTAGCGACTAAAATGGAGGAGAAGATAGAGACTCCGAATCCATTGGCAAGTGTTGACACTAACGCGATACTAGCAGTTTTGATACAAATATCAACCGAAATGTCATCTCAACGGGAAGAACAAAAGACAAATATAACTGGCAGAACAGAAGACAAGTATAGCATCCCAACTGGAATCACAGGAGACACGTATTACATCCAAGATGGAAACTCAACTGGAAGAACAGAAGACATATATGACATCTCAGTTGGCTGAATAGCTGAAAGCAAAAGAGGGTCGCATATCCTCGCAGCTGGAGGCGCAGGATATAAGGGTATCAACAAAGCTGGAGGCACAATATAAAAAAATTTTACAACTCGAGGACAAAATCGATTGAAACATTGAGAGGCCGTATACAGGAACTGCAACTAAATCGCCCTGCTGTTTCAGCAAGCAATCCGAAGGTAAAACTCCATCTTTTGACGGCTCTGTTCCTTTCCAGGTGTTTAAGCTTCAGTTTGAGAAGACCGCAACAGTGAACAACTGGAATGCTGAAGATAAAGTTACAGCTCTATTCGTAGCATTGAAGGAGCGAGCAGCCGAAATCCTACAGACGATTCCCGAAGGAGAGCGGAACAACTATGAAACATTGATGGCTGCTGTAGAACGACGTTACGGAAGCGAACACACGAAACAAATCTACCAAATTGAATTGCAAAACCGCTACCAACAATCTAACGAGACTTTGCAGGAGTTTGTTTCAGAAATTGAAAGATTGGCTCATCTTGTAAATGCGGACGCACTTGTGGAATACACTGAAAGGGTAAAGATTTAGAGTTTCATAAATGGCATATGGACGGGACGTCGAAACAAAGCGAGTTACATACGCAAGCCCAAAGCAAACGTATGCTGAGACGGTATCCCATGCACTGATTCAGGAAAAAGCGTCACTTTTGAGTAAGCCCGCATACAAAGCTCATCGCGTGGAAGTGGAAAGGCCAGACAGGGTAGACACAATTTTCGAAGCATTGAACGGTACGGAGCAGAAGAATAATGATGCAGTCAAATGCTTTAAATGTGGAAAGCCAGGGCACATTGCGCGTTATTGCAACACCAACCCTAACGGTTCCAACAATGTGGGTGGTCGTAAACGCAGAGCTGAAGGAGACCAATCAATCGTTAAGCTAAAGCGAGTCAGCCGCAAGGGGCGACAGCTGGCTCCCTCAATTGAATGCCCCATAATCTCTATCTTACAAATTGGAAGAAAGTCAAACAATCTTACTGTCGGAGGACATGTGGATGGAAAGGAACGTTTATTGAGTGTAGATATGGGTGCATCCCATTCCATCATTCGATCAGATTTAGTCAACAAGAAGATAAGACCATTGCTTGGAGCAAGATTACGTACAGCCACGGGAGAGGACACCCAGGTAATTGAGGAAGTAGCATGTGAGGCTACAGCAGTAAACGAGTGCTGGTGGAAGACAGTCAGCAAATACCACCAAAATCCGAAGCAGTCATCTGGGCAAAGGTTGATGGAGATTGTGGGACAAACAAATTGTGCAAACTAATCAGCACTGAACATACTTGTAGGAAAAACCCTGGCTATGACAAAACAAGATGGACGTATTCCGGTAAGAGTACTCAATGAGTTCAAGTCACCACTCAATTTGACCAAAGGAGCTATTTTGGGAAGATGCCAGGAGGCTGAAATAGTTATTAACTGTGAACAGCTCCAGGAACACGTTTCATCTAGTAATACTAATCTTGACATCACGGCATGGACGCAGGGGCTAGAGGAAGCCTATCAGAGTAAGACAAAACAACTGCTCCTAAAGTAAGCGAACATATTTGACCAGGATGGTTCCAAACCAGGCCGCACCAACGTTGTGAAGCATCAAATTGACTGGAGATGCGAGGCCGATCCGTCAAGCTCCACGTAGTGTTCCACTGGCGAAGCGGGAAGTTGTGAGTCAAATAATACAAGAAATGAGCGACAGTGGCGTCATCGAACAATCAGCTAGCCCTTGGAGCTCACCGGTAGTATTTGTAAAGAAGAAGGATGGAAAAATGGGATATTGCGTGGACTACCGGAAGTTGAGTGACGTTACGAAAAAGGATAGCTACCCATTTCCAAGAATTGATGACACTCTGGACTCGCTATCTGGTACGAAATGGTTTTCCACACTGGACTTGAAAAGCGGCTACTGGCAAGTGGAGGTGAAGGAGGAAGATAAAGAGAAAGTAGCCTTCAGTGTCGGTGATGGTCTTTGGCAATTTACAGTGATGCCTTTTGGACTTTGTAATGCACCAGCTACTTTTGAGAGACTCATGGACCAGGTACTGAAAGGTCTACATTGGAAAACATGCTTGGTGTACCTGGACGACATCATCGTATTGGACAAGACCTTTGATGAACATCTTAAGAACTTGGAGGAAGTTTTCCAGAGAATAGCTGGCGATGGTCTGAAGTTAAGTCCCAAAAAGTGAGCGCTGTTTAAAAAGGAAGTAAATTATTTGGGTCACAAGGTAACGACGGAGGGCATCTGCTCTGCGAAGGAAAAGATAGAGGCTGTAAAGGATTGGCCAAGACCACAGAAGAATTGAGAAGTTTCCTTGGGCTGTGCACATTTTACCACCGATTTGTACCAAATTTTTCCAGCGTAGCCCATAGCCTCCATGAGCTTACAAGAAAAAATAAAGCTTTTGAATGGAAGAAGGAGCAAGAAGTGTCTTTCCAAACATTGAACGAGCGGTTGTGCATTGCCCCAATGTTAGCATATCCGATTCCAGGAGCAACATTTATTCTAGATACAGATGCGAGTGGATATGCTATAGGAAGTGTTTTATCACAACTGGTCAATGGATGGGAGAAGGTAGTTGCATATTACAGCCGTTCGGTTGGAAAACCAGAGAGGAACTATTGGGATACGCGGAGAGAGCTGTTGGCATTGGTAGAGTGCATTAAACATTTTCTCAAATACCTCTACGGCCAGCGATTCTGTGTCAGGACAGATCACGCAGCGTTAAAGTGGCTTCTGCAGTTCCGTAATCCGGAAGGACAATTGGCACGGTGGATCGAGCGACTACAAAGCTATGACTTTTCCATTGAGCATCGAAAAGGTAGTACCCATGGAAATGCCGATGTAATGTCACGAATACCATGCAGTTTGGAATGCAAGCACTGTTCAAAGGCTGAGGCTAAAGAAGACATTATAGATGTCCGGCTAATGACTATAATGTATACGGATGAATGGGACAAGGAACAACTAAGAAAGTGTCAGCTAGAAGATACAGATCTGTAACATGTTATGCAAGGGCTCGAGCGAAACGAAAGACCAAGCAGAAAGGAGATATCAGCAGAGAGTCCCAATGCGAAATCATATTGGGCACAGTGGAACAGTTTAGAATTGTTATCCGGTTGGTTGCATCGAGTATGAGAGAGTGAGGATGGTCAATGCAAGAAGAAACTGATAGTTGTTCCCAGAAAGAGGATTCCTGACGTGCTCAGCGAGCTGCATAATGGTCCAAGCGGAGGTCATCTTGGAATCACGAAAACGCTCGAGAAGATTAAACAGAGATTCTATTGGGTTGGTTGCCGTCAGTCGGTCACTGAGTGGATTGCGAACTGCGAGGTTTGCAGCAGAGCGAAAGGGCCCAGAACCCGAAGTCATGGCCAGATGAAGCAATATAACTCAGGTGCGCCATTTGAAAGGATCGCTATGGATGTCGCAGGTCCATTTCCTACTAGCAACTGCGGAAACAAATATGTACTGGTAGTTAGGGATTATTTCAGCAAATGGCCAGAGGTATACCCAATCCCAAATCAAGAAGCGGAAACAGTAGCAGAAGTGTTTATAAACAATTGGGTTGCAAGGTATGGTGTACCAATGGAGTTACATTCTGACCAAGGCAGGAATCTCGAATCAGCTGTGTTCCAGGAAATGTGTAAATTATTGGGCATTCGAAAAACACGGACAACTGAATTGCATCCTCAGCCCGATGGTATGGTGGAACGATTCAATAGAACATTGGAGGAGCACTTAAAGAAAGTAGGGGACAAGTTCCATAAAGAGTGGGATACCCGCATACCATTATTCTTGATGGCTTACCGATAAGCAGTGCATGAGACAACGGGCCAAACCCCTGCAAAAGTAACTTTTGGTAATGGCCTTAGACAGCCAGCTGATTTGATGTTTGGGATAGATGCCGATGCGGAGAGAAATGTCAAGAAATCCACTGGTGATTTGGAAGAAGAGCTGAGAGAAATACACGATCTGATAAGGCAACGAACAAAGATTATGAGTGACAAGATGAAAGCCAGATATGATAAAGCAATTAATTCGAAAGGTTTTCAGGAAGGAGATTTGGTGCTGTTATACAACCCACAACGAAAAAAAGGTTTTGTCCCGGAAAGTGCAGTGTAATTGGGAAGGCCCATACAAAGTTGTAAAACGGATCAACGATGTAGTGTACCGCATACAAACCATCGGTAAACCACGAACCAAAATGAAAGTGGTCCATTTGGAAAGGCTGGCAACGTTTAGATCGAGAGATTTGTCTGATCGGGATGATCAGTTTATGATTTTCTTTTCAATATTTTTATTTTTATTTTTTGGTGTTGCGGTTTTCCAATGACGTAGCAAATGCAAAGCCGCGTATTTTGTAAGTGTATTGTAAGTATATATTACGGAAGTTTACATTGGAATGACGCTAGACTATTTGCACAAAATTCTGAACTCCCTTATTTTTTTACAGTTGATTGACTACATTTTTTCTCTTTTTTTACAGGATGTAGTAAAATCTTTTTTTGCAATTTTAAAATTCTTTTAAGGTTTAAGGTAGATAAAATCCCTTTAGGAACACTTTCAAATTACCTCACTACATACATCGTGTTACGCTATAATATAGCATATCATTTGACTCACCTTGGCCAAGCCGGTATAAGGAAATTTCTCAAAGCTTAGCCGTGACTCCTCGCCAGGTTTACCCTGACGTTGCCCTTTTAGTATGCGTGCTGCAGTCAAAGTGTTCAACGACATGCCATCACCCAAAAAGAATATTATATTTTTGGCTTTGTTGGTATTAAGTTTGGTAGCCAAACGTTGTGTGAGCTCATCATGCGCGAATTTACGCCAAAAATTTGGATCTAATTCCTCAAAGGGTACAGGCGATATATCCTTAACAAAACAAACAAATGGATAG
Source organism: Eurosta solidaginis (assembly GCF_040869045.1). Taxonomy (NCBI): domain Eukaryota; kingdom Metazoa; phylum Arthropoda; class Insecta; order Diptera; family Tephritidae; genus Eurosta; species Eurosta solidaginis. The sequence goes on from NC_090321.1 coordinate 195,354,292, forward strand.
ATACAGGTATGTTATTCTAAACATTTGCCATACCAGGTTGATGAAAGGCATACACATTTTTGATGCCCTGAACATTGGCTGCTACCACCAGCGTCACCAGCTGTGTTATTGTGATTCTGCGTATGCTGCACATTGTGTATAATGTGGTGCAAGCTAGGTTCAGCTCCCTTAGCTGGGCGACTTGCGCTGAGTTCTGAAAATTGATTTCAAATGATTTTATAAGCTCATGCGCTGAACTTGTACGATGGTCGGACTTATCTTTTGGGTATTAACACCTGTTTTGCGTGCTTTTGTTTTATTCAGGTTTAAGTCCTAAGTAAATTGCTTTTTTTGTATTAAGATACGTTCAGTAAATAAAAATCTAAAATATTAGTTTCAGCAATGGTAATCCATCTGTTATGTTTAAAACTATTTTGATGTTAGCTGAATATTTGGCAACAAACTCGCGCTTACAACCCGTGATTCCTATAATATCTCGCTGTAAGACGTAAATAAATATGTTTGTTTTATTATATTTGGGAAGCATAAGAAGATCTTAACTATCTAATTTTTTCAAAATTAAGAATTTCGCTTCGTCAAAGGAAGACACTTGTGTTAATGAAACTGACAAGGCTGTAAGAGCGGCTGATGGTCTGTTGGTTATTCAAATAAAATTTTTATAGTCTCCCTGTACGGAAAATGTTTAGTTTTGAAATGGGGCACTACTAGTACACACCGCACCAATACTAGTACGCAACCAAACTATTTTACATGCTTTCAACTGGCAAAATTAACATGACGATGTCCCAGGCGGGGGAAATACTAGCCCGCTATATATATTTTTCTATTGTTCTGAACTTGTGAAAATTGAGTAGCTCTAATGAAAGAATTCTTATTAAACGGTTTTATTTAGCTTGAGTTGACAGGCAGGCCGCACGGCCGTTGTGAACGAATCTTGTAATTGAAATTTAAGTAACTTCCCGATAAGCTACAAGCTTGAAACTTGGAATATAGTTCAGAACCCGATGACAATGCAATAATAAGAAAAAAATCGCCGCTAGGTGGCGCAAGTATCGAGATATTCGCAAAATACGCATTTGTGGTCCGATTTGGCTCATATTTGGAACACATAATACATGCAAGAATAGAAATCGACCTGTGAAAAAAAATCGCCGCTAGGTGGCGCATGGATCGAGATATTCGCAAAATTCGCATTTGTGGTCCGATTTGGCTCATATTTGGAAAACATAATACATACAAGAATAGAAAGCGACCTATCAAAAAAAATCGCCGCTAGGTGGCGGAAGGATCGAGATATTCACAAAAATCGTATTTGTGGTCCGATTTGATTTGGTCCATATTTGGAACACATAATACATACATGAATAAAAAGCGACCTATGATGCCCGATTTGGCTCATATTTGGAACAAATATTGCATATAGTCCAGTAGAAGTGACATCAAAATATTTTGGAGTTGGAGGAGGGACAAGCATACTTGGCGCAGAGTCGAGTAAAGTCTTTGGAAGGATTATGTATTGAGGACTTAGGTTGTAGCAAATTGTCAGGAAAGAGTCCTTGTGATAATGAGTCACTAAATGAACTAAATATAATGAGAAATAATAGGCAATTAAATAAAGACTAAAAACTTGAAAATAAAATAATTAAAAAAAAATGTTTAAGTTAAACGGTTTAATTGAAAACAATACTTACATGAAATAATAATAATACGAAAAGCTAGAAAATATTTAGGTAGGTCCTAAGTACTAGTCATCACACTCCTCATCTATCTAGGGCGTTGATCAGACAATTAAATAAAAGCGTTGGACGCGTCATAGTTCTATTGATAGTCATAAGTAAAACCAACTGAACCTTAATCAGGTTATGCTACGCCTCATATTTTTAGAAATTTCACGAGCCCAACGTTTAACTTAAACATTTTTTTTAAATTATTTTATTTTATATATTAAGTCTTGCTTGGAATAAAAAAAAATGGTGACTAAGTTCATCACTTTCCTAAAGAGCTATTTCCGTGAATTTAACTCTTAAGGCCTTCGTGACAAATATGACCCATTTGAAGAGCAAAATCTATTTTTCCTGAAAAATTCGGTATTTTTGATTTTTATGACTTTAAAGTGATATTTTCAAAAATTGTTTGGTAGTTTTGGGCTCTTTCCAGCTATAGGTTTTTTTACAAGTTTGGTTTTCGTGTTGTTGGTAAATTTGCTGCTGGGTCACGTTTCATCCCAAGAACTTTAATGGCGTTAAATTTGGAGAACTCATGAAGATTGAAGATGTAAGATTTCTACCAGTGAGACACGGTTATGGCGTTCTATGGAAATTTTTAATTTCGGGGAGGGGGGGGGGATTAATTTCAAATGGAAATATAAATAACCACACTCTAATTGAAAAATTCTTTAAAATAAACTGGTATTGAAAAAAAAAAATAAATAAAACAACACACCACATATCGGCTGTCCTTACAAAAACGCTCTATTTAGTAATACATATATTGTGACGAATATTTGCATCACTAAGCTGTTAGTAAATAATAACACAACAACGAAAGCATGAAGCAGCCACTCTTACGTACGTGTACACATTAAAGCTAGCAACACTTATGTAGAAGGCAACGAAGAGCTATTTCATACACACAGATGTAGTCATCAGCCGAGGTAGTTACTCACACATACACACGCGTATGGCTATAAATTACAAATATACATGTATTTGTGTAGCTGGTAACTAACCAAGCAGGAGATACAAAAGTTCTAGAAGGTGAAACGTCTAGACCTTAGGAGAAATATTCGAACGAAGCAACGGAGAGTATAAAAGCAACGCAAGCTGAGTAAACAGTAATTAGTTTGATTTAAACCCGCTATCAGTTGCAAAGTGAAGTATAATTGTGAAGTATATTTGAGAACATTTTGCAATATAGAATATTGGTGTGATTTATTCAACAGTTCAGCGATTCGAACGTTAGCAGAAGGTTTCAAATAAGCGAAATTTCCCAAAATTCGTTACAATATTTTAAATACGCCCTATTGCAGGATATATTTCAAGAGCGTCATTGGAAGATAAAGTCCTTAATGTAGACAACTTGACTAATTATTTCATTAAAATCTGTGTGAAATCGCTACTAATTCAACAAAGTACAAGTTATAGGTCTTAAACCTTGCATTGATTTAAAAAAATTTTTTTTTCCGAAGGATGAATTGACGAAATCCAAAATATACTCCGGAACAAAAATTTCCAAAAATCAAAAGAGATTTTTGAGAGACCTATACCTTGCACTTTGTGAGACTGGAATTCAGAGAACTCCAATTGTTTGAATGTTAAATTTTTCGGAAATGATTTTGCGACTCATTTGCTTAGTTTAAGTTAAAATTTTCAACAGGTTTTTTCCGCTTACCACACCGAAGATAAAGCGCTCACACCTTAAGAAAAGCAACATCAAACATTTTAGAAACAAGTTTGTTCAATTAGGAGAACATTTTTCTAAGCGGGGTCGCCTCTTCGCAGTGTTTGGCAAGCACTCATAGTGTTTTTTGCAATGAAAAGCTGTCAGCGTAAACTCATCTTTTGTATCTAAAATAAAACTTAATTGACGGAATTTGATAAGAAATACTACTGCTCTTTTTCTTTTCGCCGCTGTAAATCTCTTAATTTTTCATAAAAAGGCAAAAAAAGTTCGCAAACCAAAGTTTGCCAGTGAGCTTTTTAGCAAGCGACCTAAAATTTTTCAGCGGGCTAGTAAATTTGTATTGATGTAATCCAAAAGACTAAAAATATGTCCAAGCTGTTAGAATATTTTCACACAGCATTTTAAGGTGGGCGGGTTAAAAGTCGTCGTTTACTTATTTGCTCAACAATATAGAGTCAGTCTGCTGCTATCATCGTCGGCGTTCTCAACTTGAAGTTAAATATTTATCAATACTACTACACGTTCGCTCCGCGTAATTTGTCATATGGTTTTGCGTGGATTTTTCTTTTAAATAATCTATGGTGCATAATAATTGATGAAGAAAACTTTCACGACCCCTTGCCTTGTAAGGCAAATGGCATAGTATAAAAACGTAACCGATTTGAATTCCCTTGATGTTACCACTTGGCGCCAGTCAACCCAACGAGAAAGGGACTTGCTTGACTTTTATCTTTATTTTATCTTTATTTAATTATACGTCTTTGGAATACAATCCTTCCAGACAATGTACTTAACTAATTTATAGGTTACATACTAATTTTGTGTATAAATCGAACCACTTATAGGGCTGAGTTAAGCATCGCTAAAAAAGCATTACTTGGCATCGAAAAATCCAAAGTGATAGCATCACTTAGTGAATTAAACTCCCTTAAAGCACGATTTACGGGAGCATTACGAGCATATAGCGTTCTCGTATTAACCCCACAGAAAGGAGACACATTACGAAGAAACCGTTGAGGGACATTAAACCGAATTTTTCTAATAAGTATGGACAGTCAATTAGCCCTTGATAATTTTGAAAGTAAAGGACAAGGAGAGTATAGATCTTCGACTCTCCAAGGATTTGAGACTAACTGTGTAAGACGAGCAGTATAAGATGGTATGGGCTCCCCAAAATTTAACGTCCAAAGAGCATACTTAAGAAAGCGTTTCTGTATTCTCTCTAGTCTATTTATAGCTGTCATAGTACTCGGTCTCCAAATAAAGACAGAATATTCAAAACCTGACAAAAGAAGTATAGAGAACTTTAAAAGTATAAGGGTCACAGAATTTCGCAGAATTGCGCCTAAGAAAACCCAGCATTGAGTAAGATTTAGAGGTAACGTGGCTAATATGACTATTGAAGGAAAACTTGCTACCAAATATAACCCCAAGGTCCTTAATATCACTAAGACATTGAAGTTCACAATTAGAAATACTATATTTTGAGCGAAGTATATTGGATGACTTAGAATAGGTTACATGAAAGCATTTAAGGACAGATGAGACTTGAGACACCACAGATGTAGCTTGGTAATATCATTTTGCAATTTCAATGTATCATCAGGCGACTTAATAATTGAGAACAATTTTAGATCATCAGCGTAAAGGAGACATTTAGCAAATGTAAAGCAATTACTAATGTCATTAATAAAAAGATTGAATAATAATGGACCTAGTATACTCCCCTGTGGTACCCCTGAAGAGGCAATAAAGGGAATAGAAGACTCCCCATCAACAGTGACAACACTCCGCCTGCTGGATAAATATGAACTTAACCATACCAGAAAGGAAGAATGGAAACCAAGGCATCCTTGTTTATTAATTAAGACTCTATTGGAGACCCTATCAAAGACTTTTGAAAAGTCAGTATAGATACAATCTACCTGCGAGCCAGCTAAAAAAGACTCAATGCAATACTCACTGAAAACAGCAGGGTTAGAAATTGTCGACCTCTCCGCAACGAAACCATGCTGATAAGGAGAAATAAGGGGCTTAACCGCAAAGCTCAACTTAGCATTGACTGCATGCTCAAAGATTTTGGAAACAGTGGTCAGTTTGGATATTTGTCTGTAGTTACGCACATCATTTTTGTTTCCACTCTTGAAGATAGGTGTAATAGACGTAACCTTCCCATCATCAATAAAATTCCCAGAGGAGAGTGATTTGTTGGAAATAAGTTAGAGGGGATAAACCAGGGCCGGACAATTTTTCAATAAGATGGGAGAAAATCCGTCTAAATCTGTTTGAGAAGAAAACTTAAGATTATTAATAGCTGCACTAATATCATCAGAAGAAAGATGTAGAGCTCCGAAATTTAAGGCAGAGTTCAGACTATTCGAAAAATCGAGCGGTTGATAACTATGATCCACAGAAAAATTGGATTTAAAACAAGCAAGGACGGGACTGTCTTCGGCTGTGCCGAAGACTTCATACCTTTCATGAATGGGGCTGAACAATAATCTTATCCCGTTTGTAATCTCAAAATAATCAGATGTATAAGATAAGAAATATATAGTGAACAGATGTACATACCTAAACGATTTTTAAGATAAATATAAAATAAAAAATTGGTAGGTACTTTGTGTGAGGATGCAAATTTCAGGGTTTTTGTGGTCTGTGTGTAAAAACTATGACTACGAATCACGTATTTCAACAATATATGACGTAAGCGTAACTATTTGATGAAATTTTGAAGCTTCTAGCCGTAAAAAAGGGGCAAAAAAATACATTTTATATGGAGTATATAATATATATACCACCGATCTCAATGATTTCTTCAGAAATCAATATATGCTATACACGTAAGAATTTGGTGAAATTTGAAGCTTCTAGCTGTTAAAATGGGGTTGAAATTGCAAAAAAAAAATATAAACTGTAACGAATCTACTTGCAAATCCTGTTATTTGCCCTTTTGCTAAGTCCGATCACTAAACTGTTAAATAAATAACTCCAATATTGAATAATGGAAAAATGGCCTTTATTAAAGTACTTCACAATAACACTTATACTTTGCAACTAGCTTGCTTAACAACCAAACTTATTGATAGCTCAAATGAAACTCTTCTATAGCCCGACAGATTGCGTGCTTAATCAAAACTGCTCGATAGCTCAAATCAAACTGAATTCCAGCGCCTCTAGATTTGCTGCCTTTTATACTCCCTGTTTTCAACGTTCGCATCTTCTAGGCGCTTCCATTTCCAGAATCGACTAGTGGTCCATGAGCTCCCAAATTTCTCAGCTGTAACTACAATTGCACGATTTTATAGCTTCTCTCATTGCATACTTTCAGGAGTATCTCAGATATATGCATGTAGTTGTGCCTTGCTTCTCAGCTGCTCGTATACCTACATGGTACATATGTGTAGACGCAATTGATGTTTCGTTTATATAGATACATAATGATTGATCTATGGATGTGCATGATATCACTGTTTAGCATCGGCTTAGAGATAGCAGCACCCCTTAGTTTTGCTAATATTCGTAACAATACTATATATATACTATATATACCATCATATATATATTATATATATCACCGATCTCTATGATTTTTTTACACAACAATATATACTATATACTTAAGCAATCGGTGAAGTTTGAAGCTTCAATCTGTTAAATTGAGGAAGATATGACAAAAATCCTTTTTTTCTGAAAAATCGGTTGTATGGAGGATAAAAGCTATAGTGGTCCGATCCGGCCGGTTCCGACAAATGTCTAATCGGACACCCAAATACATCCGCTCAACAAAGTTTATCAATATATCTCAAAAATTAAGAGACTAGTTTCCATAGAAAAAGACAGACGAACAGACGGACATGGCTAAATCAACTCAGCTCTTCATCTTGATTATTTCGGTATACTTAATGGTGGGTCTATCTATTTTCCTTTAAGGACTTACAATTTTGGGTTTCATGACGAAATTAATATACCATTTAATTTTCACGAAAGGTATAAAAATCAGCAAATAAGCTCACTAGCGGAACACTTTTTGTCCTTAAGATATTTCCAACAACTTTTTGGATTCGATTTGATGTTACCCTCGATATTGCGCATATACTCAGAATAAAGAGTTTTATTCAAAATATTAAAATCCTTTAAGTACGACTTATATTTAGTGAAGAACATGTTATTCTTATTCTTTTGAAATTTTTTTAAGAATTTGTTTTTAAGATTCTTGAGTCTTTTTAATTCCTTAGTGTACCAAGGTAATTTGTAAGCTCTTTTTACCCGCAAGGGGATTCTATCCAATCAATGGGTGAATAAAATAGACTTAAAAGTGGAAAAGCTAAAAGAAGTATCAAGCCCAACAAGTAGCTCCTCCCAATTTATTTCAAGTAAAGGATCATTGAGACTTGCAAAGTCACACAAAGAATAATTAAAGATTAATCTACTGTCAGTAGTAACCGGAGGAAAATGATAAAAACTAAACTCGACGACAAGTGGTAGATGATGACTGTCCTTAGAAGTAACTGGATTCTAGCACTCTTTAACTTCACAACAAAAAGTGTCGCTTATGAATATGAGATCCAATAATCTATTTAGAATATTAAAATACTTATTAATTTGAATTAAGTTAAGACTAAGTACATAATCGATAAAATTCAACTCCTGATTTGAGATGACATTATTGGGCGTGAGACCGTATTTATTAGAAATGCTGGTTGACCAATTAATGTTAGAGAGCAGATATGGTGCTCTTCAACGTTGTTTAGGGCTAATGATGCAATGTTGTCTGCGTGGGCCTTGTATACCTCAAAAGAGCTGCCCGGTGGCACGTACGACACGAGAATATATAAAGAGCCTTGCGGTGTGGAACCGCTAACACATACACAAAGCTGATCCAGTAAAGAGTCACCATTCGAAAGTGGGACTAAAGCCGCTTGCAATTGACGCTTAATGGCGATAAACACCACCTCCTCGAAGGCAGCCAGTTTTTTCAGTATCACGATCTTTACGAAACACAGTGAACAAATTTGAGTTGAAGAATTCACCATCAAAAAAGTTCTTGTTTAACCATGTTTCAACGAAAACAAAGATGTCGTAATTCATTTGCTCACTAAAGTTGTACACCAGTTCAGATTTGGTTCTCATACCAGATACATTATGAAAGTAAATTTCCAGCTCACTATTATTGTTTATGTGTAATCGGGTACTACTTGATACGCTCGTAATAGCTTTCGCCGACCCTTCCGAAAAATCTGAAAAGGCTTTACGGTAAAATTTGTTGGCCAGATATCCGAGCATAATAATAAGGGGGGGGGGGACTCATAATAAGAGGACTCAGGAACTCCTAATTTAAAATTAATCCTATTCAGGGATTGAGTTGAGACGTCTTTATTTATCAGTTTAGAGCATGTTTAGCCTAATCAATTTGTTAAGCCACATAATTTTTTATATCATCCTTGAGCATAGTATAGTAAAATAATTGGAGTATTTCATGGGGAATCGTAGATTATCCCCAATTTTCGAAGTGCTCTTGTAACTAATTTTCAAAGCTAATATATTTTACATATACCAAACCTATATGTAACAAGGAACAAGAATTTAAAACAAGAAGCAGTTTAATAATCAAAAAAAAAAAAAAAGAATTTGCAAAAAAAAAAAAATAGTACAGAAAGAAGTAAAAACTCAAAATTAAAAATCAAGTAAGCATCAATCCTAGTTCCCTTAGCAACCATGTTTTTTATTAAAGCAAATTAAATAGCTGAAAATATTTAGAACTTTTATTTCTGGAAATAGACTAGTCCTGTAACTGAAATGTAAAAATTTCGCGCAACGTAAGTAAATGGGTGTAAACTTCTAGTGCTTAAGATAACAACTGCATAAACTTTTCTATACAGGATATGAAAAAATTAACAAAAACAATTTAATTTTTACATTATACTATGTACAAATACACCAAATTGGCAATTTATACCATTTGGGCAATTTATTACACAATTTATCATATAATAAATTGTAATAATAATATGCCAATTTAAAAAAAATTCCGTAAGAAATTGTTTCAAACTGCAAATGCAACCTTGTAAAGTGTGTTTATTGAGTAGATTTAAACGTCAGTTACGCATGGCTCAACCATATGGTTGGCTCGTCTCATCAGCTGATTTTATTTTTTCATTTCACTGGAGTAGGGATTGTCAAAAGAAGATGGCAAACTCAAAATGAAACCAAAACATTGAACAAATTTTCTTACAACACACAAATTTCAAATTTCATGTTTTCATTCCATTCCATTCGCATAATACCAACTCGCATATTTTGACAGTCTGAACAAAGGTATGTTGTTGCTGTAAAGATGAGCGAACCAGCTATCAAATTACTATTGTGTAAGCAAAATTGAGTTGTATGAACACTACTCCATTTAAACCTAAATTGCCTCAATTTATTTTTCTGTATTAGGGTTATTCTCACTAGTCTAGATAGCTTAGAAAACGTAGAAAGTTGTCTACCTTTTATAGACCAATTTTTTTTTTAACACACCTACCTATACGCTTGACTGACAATTGTAAAATATACAAAAATGACAAGAATGTTTTTTGTTTGAAAAGACGAATACATTTTTATTGGGTTTGAAAGAAATTCGAGCAAAATGCCGCGAATTAGCGATAGTTGTGTGTAGTCACTGAGAAATATGTTTCTACTGTGCATACTTTGACTTACACAAGGTAGTGGTCAATTCGCCAGTGGAACCCTGTAGCTTGCATATGTTTAGAACATCAAAGTTTTTCTAAGGCTTAAGCGAATTTGAAAGTAAATTTGGTGCGATGGTTCGAACTTCGTGGTGTAAAGAGCCAGCGGCCAAACTTGGGCTTGAATGTGACCAATTTATGGAGACCGTAGTAGGGCAGTTCCCAATAGTATGCCAGCTGACACATTTTTTTATACGGTATTAACTTTTTTAGGACTTTATCGTTGCCGAGATCTCTTATCAATGCAAAGCGGCAGCAACACGCACATGAGTGTTAATTTGGACTTACCACGGTCAGTTGCAGTCTAATTCTGTACAAGGTGTGCTTACCGTGATGCCTGGAGTTTTTTGTGGGCAGTTGCAGATTTCTAGGTTTAGAAGGATTCATTTGCAAGCATTGTCCAATTAAGGTGCATGCGACTGAACATTTCTGATAACAAAAAATAATAACTTTAGCAAAGAATTTCAGTCTCTAATATTTGGGGATGTAGCATTATATAAGTTAAGGTATAAGATGTAGGTCTACACCAGTGATGCACAAAGAAATGCTAGAGCTTGTCTAGGACCTAACTTAGTTGCCACCTAGAGATCCCACAACTCTGTCGTTCCTAAGAGTCTTGACCTGGCGAGCGCTAGACACAAAATGTGCTCAACCGTTTCTTTCTGCAGCTCGTTCTTTTTACATTTGTTGTTACTTACGGAGCCTAATTCATAAGCAGGTGACGCCAGAAGGCAATGCATTATTGCAATCAGAACCAAAACAAAAATTTTAGTTGTTGTTGTTATATTAACAATAAAGGAATGCCCTGAAGGTTTTGGGGAGCAACACATTTTCTATTTATTAATTGATTTAACACAATTTAACCAAAGTTATAGAGCACATCACACGTTTCAGGAAATGTAACAAAAATTAAAATTTAACAAGTAAGGAAGGCTAAGTTCGGGTGTAACCGAACATTACATACTCAGTTGAGAGCTATGGAGACAAAATAAGGGAAAATCACAATGCAGGAAAATGAACCCTGGAATGTGTTTGTATGATATGTGTATCAAATGGAAGGTATTAAAGAGTATTTTAAGAGGGAGTGGGCCATAGTTCTATAAGTGGACGCCATCTAAAGATATCGCCATAAAGGTGGACAAGGGCTGACTCTAGAATTTGTTTGTACGATATGGGTATCAAATGAAAGGTGTTAATGAGTGTTTTAAAAGGGAGTTGGTCTTAGTTCTATACGTGGACGCCTTTTCGAGATATTGCCATAAAGGTGGACCAGGGGGGACTCTAGAATGCGTTTGTACAATATGGGTATCAAACGAAAGGTGATAATGAGTATTTCAAAAGGTAGTGGGCCTTAGTTCTATAGGTGGACGCCTTTGCGAGGTATCGCCATAAAGGTGGACCAGGGGTGACTCTAGAATTTGTTTGTACGATATGGGTATCAAATGAAAGGTGTTAATGAGTGTTTTAAAAGGGAGTTGGCCTTAGTTCTATAGGTGGACGCCTTTTCGAGATATCGCCATAAAGGTGGACCAGGGGTGACTCTAGAATGCGTTTGTACAATATGGGTATCAAATGAAAGGTCTTAATGAGTATTTCAAAAGGTAGTGGGCCTTAGTTCTATAGGTGGACGCCTTTTCGAGATATCGTTATAAAGGTGGACCAGGGTTGACTCTAGAATGTGTTTGTACAATATGGGTATCAAACGAAAGGTGATAATTAGTATTTTAAAAGGGAGTGGGCCTTAGTTCTATAGGTGGACGTCTTTTCGAGATATCGCCATAAAGGTGGACCAGGGGTGACTCTAGAATTTGTTTGTATGATATGTGTATCAAATGGAAGGTATTAAAGAGTATTTTAAAAGGGAGTGGGCCTTAGTTCTATAGGTGGACGCCTTTTCGGGATATCGTTATAAAGGTGGACCAGGGTTGACTCTAGAATACGTTTGTACAATATGGGTATCAAACGAAAAGTGATAATGGGTATTTTAAAAGGGAGTGGGCCTTAGTTTTATAGGTGGACGCCTTTTCGAGATATCTCCATAAAGGTGGACCAAGGGTGACTCTAGAATTTGTTTGTACGATATGGGTATCAAATGAAAGGTGTTAATGAGTATTTTAAAAGGTTGTGGGCCTTAGTTCTATTGGTGGACGGCTTTTCGAGATATCGCCATAATGGTGGACCAGGGGTGACTTTAGAATATGTTTGTACGATATGGGTATCAAATGAAAGGCGTTAATGGGTATTTTAAAAGGCCGTGGGGCTTAGTTCTATAGGTGGACGCCTTTCCGAGATATCGCCATTAAGGTGGACCAGGGGTGACTCTAGAATGAGTTTGTACGATATGGGTATCAAACTAAAGGTATTAATGAGAGTTTTAAAAGGGAGTGGTGTGAAGGCGTTTTCCAGATATCGACCAAAATGTGGACCAGAACATCATCTGTTGGGTACCGCTAATTTATTTATATATGTAATACTTGCCAAGATTTTAAGGGTTTTTTATTTCGCCCTGCAGAACTTTTTCATTTTCTTCTACTTAATATGGTAGGTGTCACAACCGTTTTATAAAGTTTTTTCTAAAGTTATATTTCGCGTCAATAAAACAATCCAATTACCTTACCATGTTTATCCCTTTTTTCGTATTTGGTATAGAATTATGGCATTTTTTAATTTTTCGTAATTTTCGATATCGAAAAAGTGGGCGTGGTCATAGTCGGATTTTGTTCATTTTTCATACCACGATAAAGTGAGTTCAGGTAAGCACGTGAACTAAGTTCATTAAAGATATGTCAAGGTTTGCTCAAGTTGTCGTGTTAACGGCCATGCGGAAGGACAGACGGACGACTGTGTATAAAAACTGGGCGAGGTATCAACCGATTTCGCCCATTTTCACAGAAAACAGTTAACGTCATAAAATATATGCCCCTACCTAATTTCAAAAGGATTGGTTAATTTTTGTTCGACTTATGGCGTTAAAAGTATCCTAGACAAATTAAATGGAAATTTTCTTTTATTTTTGTATTTTGTTGCACCATGCACATGCACCATGTTGCATGTTGACGTAATTTACTTATATACTGTAAAGATATTATATTTTTTGTTAAAATTTTACTTAAAAAATTTTTTTGTTTTAAAAGTGGGCGTGGCCCTTCTCCGATTTTGCTAATTTTTATTAAGCGTACATGTAGTAATAGGAGTAACGTTTCTGCCAAATTTCATCATGATATCTTCAACCACTGCCAAATTACAGCTTGCAAAAATTTTAAAATACCTTCTTTTAAAAGTGGGCGGTGCCACGCCCATTGTCCAAAATTTTACTAGTTTTCTATTCTGCGTCATAAGTTCAACTCATCCACCAAGTTTCGTCGCTTTAGCTGTCTTTTGTAATGAATTATCGCACTTTTCCGGTTTTTCGAAATTTTCGATATCGAAAAAGTGGGCATGGTTATAGTCCGATATCGTTCATTTTAAATAGCGATCTGAGATGAGTGCTCAGGAATCTGCATACCAAATTTCATCAAGATACCTCAAAAGTTACTCAAGTTATCGTGGTAACGGACGGACGGAAGGACGGACGGACATGGCTCAATCAAATCTTTTTTCGATCCTTATTATTTTGATATATGGAAGTCTATATCTATCTCGATTCCTTTATATATGTAAAACCAACCGTTATCCAATCAAACTTGATATACTCTGTGAGTTCTGCTCAACTGAGTATAAAAATAGTACCTACTATTACAAGTAGAATAAATAAGTTAAAACATGCGGAATAAAAAATCTAACATATGAATTAAAAACACATTTACCTAGCCTAAAAGGAAATGTAAATAAATTTGATTAAGGCTAAAGAAGTGAACAAGTATTTAGGTTAGAAGGGAATATTGCTTTTTAATCCAAAAATACATCGAACTGCTCACAATTTTTATACAACTTTAGATATGCGTGGGTAGCTTCGTTGACGTTGTAGATGGGTTTTAGGGTATGTATACTATTCAGTAGACAGGGAGTATATTAAAAAAAAATTGGAATATTTTGATAAATCGACTTTTGGCCAGATAAATTGATGAGATACCCCACCGTGTGTCGACCTTTCATTTAAGAAAAAGAAATATTAACTCAGTTTTTACTCGCTGTACGTTCTCCAGGAGGCAAAATGTGATCTAAGATGCTTTTAGAAAATTGAAACTAAGAATAAAGTTCTAAAGGCACTGATTAGCTAACCTGATGGCAATGCAAATGTAATGAATAATTTGCTAAGTTACGCGTGAACCCGATTACGGAAGAGTTAATATAAGTTTCCTGTTTTATTAAATCTCAAACAGTTACACGCAAACATATCTGTACCACCTGGAAACAAGGGTACTGGTGCGTATACGTAACGTTTTTTATTATTATTTAGTACAAACACACAGATTTAAACATACATTTGACGCTAATATAAGCGAGTTAATATGCAAGTCGTGCAACCGATCCGCCATTGCCTGATGTAAAATGGTAATGACATACAATTCAGAACCCGGTGTATTTTTAAATTAAAGAAGATATTTTATGTAAAAAAAGGAATCGCGTATAATTGTTTAAGTAATTTCCAGATGAGCTAGAAGCCAGGAAAGTATTTCAGATTTTTATGAAAGTAAAAAATACAAAAAAAAAAAAAAAAAAAAAATTCCGCGAGGTGGCGCACTCATTTATATACTGAGAAATCAATCTTGAGCTATTACGAGCAGCCGACTAGAATAAAAGGCTAGCGGGGAACTCTACCGAAACACGTCATCCCAAATTGCGACTGCAAGCGGTTGTATATATCTGATGAACGGCTCTGCGTGCAAACATTTAACAAACACCAAAACTCGCATAGCGGGATGTATGCTGGGCTACATAAAACCACACTCTATAGAAAGTTACAGCAAAACCTTAAATAATAATACAATCGTTATTGATTCGGCCTTTTGAAAACTTTTAAGATCTATTATTTCAGCACATGCACCTGGAATGCTCGGTTTCTTGATGAGGATGGTAACTCTGTTTGGTTAGTTAATGTGCTCATGCTCATGCTCATGCCATCCAAGAGGTGCAACGGATGGGACAAAAAATAAGTTTATTGTCTTACTTTGCTGTGATAATTACTGAAATACAGGCAGATAAGTGCAGTTTCATCAAACTACTAGCTGCCTCCCCAAGGAACCATATTGCAATTGAAGGACGGCATTCCACTTCGACTCGGATCACTAACCCTAGCGGGTTAGGGGGCTTAGTATATACCCGCGGTAAGTATTTCTGTCGTAAGAGGCAACTAAAATACCAAATTCATTCAAGGGGTTGTGTAGCGCAACCCTCTCAAAGGGGTTGCCAGCGCAATATAGCAATATATAGCTTCTCCAACACAATTGTCAACCTCACTTACCAGTGTCGAATCCTGTTTCATTAACAGCCGAGGCTCTGGCGACCCCGAACTCCCGATGGATGTAGAGGGTGGGAGGGCGTGATGGCCTAGAAGGTTTCATGTGGTCATACCAAATCGTTCCCGAGATGGTCGGGCTAGTACCTTTATGGTGCTTGTTACTGGAATGCACCGAATCTGCATCCGGAAAAGGACTATCAACATCGATAACACTCCCCAAAGCATTCCGGTAGTATCCTTATCGCAGCAACAACAACAACAAGAACAACTCGGATCACTGTTTTTTCGCGGCCTAAATCCAAGGACTTCTGGGCTCAGCTAAAATCTAACAAACACAAACAAAAGGTAATGCTGCCGTCATAAAACCGCAAAAGCAACAGATTTTAACAGATTTTTCACCTACAACTTGTCCTTTGCGAGCACAAATCAACCCGGGAAATGTAGGATTGGTGGAACTACATCTTTAGAGTACTTCGTATGGCATAGTGATATTAAATTTTTAATGGTGCTATTTTTCAGAGGCGTCGGAGAACCTCTTTATCGCTGCAGGATCGAATGGTGAGCTGAAAGAGGAAAGGAGCCGTATTTTTAGAAACGAAAAGAAGTAGAGACAGTAAGATATAACTGCAAAGAGCTTGAGCTACTGGTCCGAACGAATAGTGTCCGCTAATTTCATACTGATCATGATAATGAGCGTTTCATATTCTACACATCTCAACCCTTCGATAAACGTATGCCCATGGATATTGCTGAGATCTATTCTCGCCACAGTAAAATACTGCTTTGTTACTTTTTTCATCTACTTGAGACTAAACGGTGCCTCATCCTTATCTTTCTTTATGATGATCACGTTGATGGTCGGCGGTCGTTGACCATGCAGAAGTGCCTGCCATTCCAATACGGGAAAGTCAGATAACCTGGGCTATAGGGTCGTTCAAGCCCTATAAGTCTCCTGGCCCGGATGGAATCATTCCTCCGCACCTGCAAAAGTCTTTAGGGATTTCTTGCCGCTGGTTGGCCATCAACTACACTAACTGCCTCAAGCTTAACTATATCCCAAAGACTTGGCACACGGTTGGGGTTGTCTTTATTCCGAAGGCCGGAAAAAGCTCTCATGTATCACCTAAGGATTTCAGGCCAATAAGTCTCTCGTCATTTCTTCTTAAGAAGTTTGAGCGGTTGATTGACCTTTACCTACGGGAAAGGACACCTCGGAGGTTACTGTCGGAATTGTCGCAGCGGGGTGGGGAGTGGCCATAATTAAAAGGAAGGTGCGCAGGTGAAAGACACTTTTTATGAACAATTAGAACGTACATACGAGCGCTGCCCCCGTCATGATATAAAAATCGTGCTTGGCGACTTTAACGCCAGGGTGGGCAAAGAAGGTGTTTTGGCCCTACAGTCGGAAAGTTCAGCCTACACAATGAAACTTCTCCTAACGGACTGAGGTTGATTGGCTTTGCCGGTGCTCGAAACATGGTCATCAGCACGAGGTTCTTGCATAAAAAGATACACCAAGCTACATGGCTGCCTCCTGATCGAAATACTCGGAATCAGATCGATCACGTTGTGACAGACGGACGGCATGCCTCCCGTGTTTTAGATGTGCGCACGATCCGAGGACCTAACATCGACTCGGACCATTATCTCATTGAAGCCAAAATACGCACCCGCCTCAACGCGGCTAAAACCAAGGAACAAAAAAACACAAGAAAAGCTAGACGTCGAAAAGCTTCAATCACAACAGACTGCCAATGATTTCGCAACCCGACTCTCGCACCTGCTCTCTGAGAGCACAACTCATCCTGAAGGAATACAGGAGCAGTGGGAGCATATCTCCAAAGCACTTCGTACTGCCGCCGAGGAAAAAATTGGTTACCGGTGGCCACGAAAAAACAACTGGTACGATGAAGAATTCCGCGTTGCAACCGAAAGAAAAGACGCTGCCTACAGGGCTACGTTAAAAGCGAGTGCAACAAGAGGAGTGTGTGAACGCTATCGTGAGTTGAAAAGGGAAGCTAGACGCCTTTTCAGGAAGAAAAAAGCAGAAGCAGAAAGGCGTAAGAGCGAGGAGCTTGAGCTGCTAGCCACCAGGAATAACGCCCGAAAATTTTACCAAAAAATACGGCGACAGAGGGAAGGTTTTAATACCGGGGCAAACTCCTGTAGGAACAAAAACGGCGACCTTGTAACTGATGTCCAGAGAGTGCTTAGATTATGGAGGGAACACTTCCCTGCTCTCCTAAATGGAGGCAGTGATTCACCGCGCAGAGAAGACGAACCCGATCCCGCAATCGATGATGATGGAATATATGTCCCGCCGCCCGATTATGACGAAGTTAGAATAGCAATAACCAGATTGAAAAACAACAAGGACGTGGGCCGTGATGGATTGCCTGCGGAGCTATTCAAGTACGGCGGCGAGGAGTTGGTAAGGCGCATGCAGCAGCTTCTTAGCAAACTATGAGCGGACAAGTGCATGCCAGACGATTAGAATCTAAGTGTTCTTTGCCCAGTCCACAAGAAGGGGGATACTGCAAAATGCACCAACTATCGTGGAATCAGCCTTCTTAATATCGCATATAAGGTCCTTTCAAGTGTATTGTGCTAAAGATTGAAGCCCAACGTGAACCGGTTGATTGGACCATATCAGTGCGGCTTCAGACCTGGCAAATCTACCATCGACCAGATTTTCGCAATGCGCCAAATCTTGGAAAAAACCCGTGAAAAGAGAATCGACACACATCACCTTTTCGTCGACTTTAAAGCCGCCTTCGACAGCACGAATAGAAGCTGCCTATATGCCGCTATGTCTGAATTTGGTTTCCCCACAAAACTTATAAGGCTATGCAAAATGACGTTGAGCAACACCATCAGCTCAGTCGGAATTGGGAAGGACCTCTCCGAACCGTTCGAAACTAAACGAAGTTTCACACAGAAATTATACTTGCTGCAGAAGTTAACCGCTCTGGCATAATATTCTAGAAAAGTGTGCAATTACTGGCGTATGCTGATGACATTGATATCATCGGCCTAAACACCCACGCTGTTAGTTCTGCTTACTCCAAACTGGAAAAAGAAGCGGTAAAGATGGGTTTGATGGTAAATAAGGACAAAACGAAGTACCTGCTGTCATCGAGCAAAGAGTCAGCGCATAGGCGCCTTGGCAACCACGCTACTGTTGGCAGCCATAATTTCGAAATAGTAAAAGACTTCGTTTATTTGGAAACCAGCATCAACACTAGCAAAGAATCAATCTTGCCAGTAAATGCCACTTTGGATTAGGTAGGCAATCGAAAAGTAAAATCATCTCTCGGCGAACGAAAATCATACTCTACAAGTCACTTATCGTACCCGTCCTGCTATATGGGGCAGAAGCATGACAACAGCAGATGAAGCGGCTTTGGGAGTGTTCGAGAGAAAAGTTCTTCGAAAGATTTATGGACCTCTACGCGTTGGCGATGGCGAGTACCGAAGAAGATTTAATGATGAGCTGTACGAGCTTTACGCAGACATCAACATAGTCCAGCGAATTAAAACGCAGCGGCTGTGCTGGCTAGGCCATGTTATGCGAATGAAAGATGATACTCCGGCCAAGAAAGTGTTTCAATCGGAACCCGCCTATGGAAGCAGAGGTAGAGGGCGGCCCCACTCCGTTGGAAGGACCAGGTGGAAAACAATTTAAAGTCCCCTGCTGTGACCAATTGGCGCCGACGGTTGGCGGAGCGAAGGAGCGACTGGCGCGCCTTGTTGGACGGCCATAACCGTTTAGATGGTTTAGCGCCAATTAAGTAAGTAAGTAAGCGCAGGGGCACGCTACTGGGGGTGTCCTATTTCCTCTGGAGGCCCAATGTGAAATATAGGGCCAGGAAGGTCGCTGTTGCCTTGTACTGCTGCAGGGGGGCTATAGGAAAGGATGGAGAATCTCGCCAGGAGTAGTACACTGGCTTGATGAGATGGTGGTCAAACCGATGCTGGTCTGGTGGAAAGCACTAGATATGGCGAGCACCTTCTAAATGTTAGTGCAACAGACGGCGCTGATCGGTATCAGTGGCGCTCTCAGAACAACACCATCCTTGGCACTGAACGTCATGCTGAACATATATCCAGTAGATATTGCGGGAAAGGCAGCCGCGGCAAGGTCGTTGGTCAGGCTTCGTCATATGGGATATGGGCTTTCTGACTTCGGACACTCTAGCCTTCTTACCAGTTTCGACTTTATCCCAGACAGAACGGACTATTGCATGCCGATAACTGCTCCCTATACAACCTTCACCCCAGTCATTTCACCGAGAGAGGAGTGTGAAAAAGGAATTATCTGGGGCATGGGACCGGTTAACTTGTTCATGGAAGGGTCGAAGCTGGACGGAAAGGTTGGTTGGGGGGGGGGGGGGGGGGGTATGTCAAGAGCTAAATGTAAGCCGAAAGTTGAAGTTGGCAGATCACTGCAGTGTATTCCAAGCAAAAGTTGCTGCAATTAAGGATGCGGTGGATGAAATGCTATCCAGTGCTACTACGGTTAGGGAATTTAACATCTACTCTGAAAGTCAAGCGGCTATCAGGGCCTTGAGCTCAACTACAATGCGATCGGGATATCACTATCAATTAAGACAGATAGTGACATCCCGGGTAACTGCCACGCGGATCTCTTAGCCCGCATCGGTACAACGTAACCGGTTGAAGATTCCTGTAGGGATTTTGGTATTCCGCTGGCCACCTGCGGATTGCTCCTCCATAGCTGGGCCTCGAGTCAGCTCAGCAAACGTTGGGCGAACACCACGTCTTGCAGAGTAGAGAGATCTTTATGGCCGAAAGTGGATGGCAGGAGGTCTGCTGAAATTATTGAGTTCACTGAGGCTCACCTATCAATGGTCATTGGCGTTCTGACAGGGCACTGCCCCATGGGTATCCATGCGGTACATCTCAATATACTGGAAACTCCATCCTGCTGCAGCTGTATGAAGGATGATGAGATGGAATCACCAAATCACTTTATGCTTGATTGCCCAGCTTTTGCCAGAACTAGGCGAAAGTATTTCGGTCGCGACTCACTTGGATCTCCCGAGGATTTATCCAAAGTTGAGATCGGTATCATTCGGAGCTTTATCGTTGCTACCCAATGATTCTCTAAGTAGCTAGATCTAAGTCACCGGTTTTTTTGGTGTATGTGGTATCACAACGGACTTTCGTGTTGTCCAAGTGAGCTACCCTTATCAGGGCAGCTACCACCTAATCTAACCTATGACCACGTTGAACCTTCATGGTCATCCCGACCCCAATCCCTAGTTCTATGATGAACTTCGGGGTGTTAGAGTCCCGTTTGCTAAATATATGTATGATATATTCATATCTGTGGCGAGATTTCCCTCGAGAATGTGATTTTGGGGAAGCTGTGAAGCTACAAACCTTTGTATTGCGCCTAACGAGCCTTTGGTAAAGGTGAGAGAGCTCTCTTCCATTTGCTGTCTCTTTACATTCCCCAACTTATTAATTTTCTCTTTCCATGTGTTAACTGGCTCTATGTTTGCCTCTGGATAAAGATCCCACTTCCGGAAGAAAAGGCTGGGAAGAGAATTACAAGGTATAATCGAATCAGCTGTCGCTTTATCTGTGCTAATGTGGAATTGTTCCAATTTTGCCTAAACATTTAATGAAATAAAAAATTGCTTGCAAAAAATATGCGTCAATGCATATAAAAGCAAATGGACAATCCCCACATTGCCATTACAATCAACTACCATGGTTAGTTTATGTTGCTCCTATTTAGAACAATTTTGATTAATATCAAAATTACAGCTTCCCACTCATTAGATAAACATAAAGTGCCAAACATCATGACAACAATCCTATATTAACAACTTTGTGCCTGTCTGTTTGTATATGCTGCTGGCCTATTGACCGAATTTCCCCAATAATAGCTAATGTCAGTCACACTAACACAATGCAATGCTTAGCTGCGAGTATGAGTAGAACAAAAAATAGGCGGAACCGGAACCGGAGCAGCAGCAACAGGCAGCATTGAGAATGATACAACGCATGCTTTAACATAAAACAATGCAACACTGCTAACAGTGCTCAACAGCTGACAGCAGCAATGTATAGAGATAACAGAAGAGAAACTGAAAAAGAGAGCGCGAAAGAAAGTAATAAACAAAGAAACGCAAGAAAGTTTTGCTAAAACACAAACACAACGACCTGCCGCACATTGTGCCATTGTAACGGGTATATACATCGTTTGTGGCGTACAGCCGAGCACAACCTAACGGTACCAGCGAATCCAGTGCGCAGCGAGCATTCGAGCAGTTTGGTTGGTTAACGTAAAAACGGTATAATTGTATTGTAAATATTCTGTGGCGGCTCTTCAATGAAGAAGAAGCAGTATTAAATATGCCGCAGTCGCGCTAAAAGGCCCCCAAAAAGTGTATGTGTTTGTGTGTGTGTGTGTGCCATTGTAATTGTGCATGTATATGCACATTGTTATTTTAAATATGCATGTATTCGTGTTAAGCAAAAATTTATTGGTGAAATAAGAAAATATTAAAATGAAGCAAGAAATTTTGTATCAAAGTCAATCAAGCGCTAGCGAAATTTTCGAAAAATAAATGCAAATTTGTATTACTATGTGTGTAGTATTCTTCTTAATGTGTATGTGTTTTATAAAACAGTAAAAATTTGCTACAAAGATTTTTGTCCCAGTCCCAGTGGTCCAAGCTTGTTTCACACGCGTTTCGGACAATTGAATACAAAATATTGCTCATACGTGACGTTTACCCAGTTCAAGTATATTTTGAGTTGTATGACAGCTACAAACATATATATTTTCAGTTATATTTTCCAATTCTTTGAAAATTTTAAAACTTTATTTTCAACAAAATGAGTTACATATGTATATTTTCTTAGTATACATACATACATACGTGTCCTGTATTTATATATTTTTTCAACTTTGAAATTTTACAGCTTCCTTTCAACTCCCCCCTTTTTTTTGTATTCCTTTTTCACCTGTTAATTCGGCCTTACTAACCACACAGCTGTGCTTCGAATATATCTCAGGTTATTGCCACTCTCCCAGTTACGCACGAGCTTCATTTCGGTTTTAGAGCATAAAACCTGTAAGTTCGTTTGATAGCCGTACTTTATGTGCGCTCACCTACAGGAGCACAGGATAGTACTTAACAGATAGATACACTTGCAGTTTAACACACACAAATATACGCACAAATTGCTGACATTATTTACAGTATAGTACTTAAGTATGTTTGTAGAGTGTTCTTTTCATATGTTCTGTAGGCTGCCGTGTAAAAAATATGTAAAAGTAGTATGTGGACTACATTTAAATAAATACGAGTAACGAGTTATTGGATATATGTTTAATACAAACTTTTCTTCATAATTATCTTGACCTTTCAAAAATAGAATTCCTTTTTGTTCGAATACTCCAAACTTGTGTACGTCATTTGGTGGATCTATAAAAATATCTCGCTTTTCTGGATATCCCAGCAATCATTTGGAGTAATAACGAAATGAAAAAGGAGTCCGAAATTGGAGCGCTTACGCCCTTTTTGAGCTCAGTTAGTAGTCCGATGTGTGATGATCATCCGAAATGAGCTTATTTTCTAGTACGATATGGCTTTTTATATGACTCATATATGACATATTGGTCTCATAAAGAGCTCATTTTCAGCGTATATTGAACTCTGAACGTACTTCATTTAGAATTTTTCTAAAGCCATTTACAAGCCTTAGAAGTCGTACACGTACATTGCCATATTTGTTTTTGAATTCCATCTTTTTAAAATTTGGATAAGGATGTTCAGGGATACTAATATAGGGAAGCATACAAATGGTCCAAGCAGATAGCTTGGAAAAAATCCCTGGAATAAAGAGAAGCAAGTATCCATAAGAAAAGCACACCGAAAAGACAATATTATAAGCCCGAAATGAGTGTATGTCCCTTTTTGCAATGGTCGTACGAAATGAGCCTTAATTCAAACATCATATGAATCTCAGTAGGAGTCAAATGAGACTTTCATTACGCTCCGCGAATATTTGAGGGTAGATATTACAGATTTCTATTTGTTATGGCCTTATTTCGCCCGGAGAACGCAGTAAAAAAATTAAAATTTTTTTTCTGTGTTTTTATTCATTCTTGTTTTTTTGCTGTCTTTCTTCATTTTACTTCCCACCGGACCATAAAATATTTTTTTCCTGGGCATATAGGCACAAACAGAAACATGACGTAGCAACTATGATACTTATTCATACTAGGCTTAGTTAGTATAATTCGTTTAGAAGAATGTATTTTACCTAAAGTAGTTTTAAAGTAGATGTTTTTTTTTGTAATTAATTCTGACCATTAAAAAGAAAAATATTAAGTATGAAATATCCGCAAGCCTTTTAGAATTTAATAAAAAAATTTGTCTATCATCATGAATCTAAAAGTTGAATGAAAGCCGTCTTCACAAATTAAAGCTTCTTTACAAAATTACAAAAAAAAAAAAACAAGTAAGGAAATCTAAGTTTACATACCCAGCTGGACACTTGAAATGCTGTTGTTGTTTGTTTTGTGTGGTGGAAAGTGTTATAAGGCTGAGCAATAATACATATATATATGGTTATAATCTGAACTAATTTTTCTTCGAGTTATGGCTCCCGAAATATAGAAAATTGCTTATCATAAAAGGGCCGGTTCCACGCCCATTTTTCAAAATTTGAAGTTTTTCCTATTTATTGTTATAAATCCACTTGGGAAATGAAATACCATTGATATAAAGCTCTTTTTTGCAAAGATATAGCTTATTTTATTCCTCCACAAACCTTTTAAAAACCTTTTATTTATAAATTGGGCGTGGTCCTTAACCGATTTCGTTAATTTTTCTTCAAAGCATTCCTTATAGTAGAGGGAAACTCTCTGCCGAATTTTGTTACGATAAGTTTAACAATTTTTGATTAATGATTAATAATATTTGTAAAATTGATTTTGTCACAAGTGGGCGGTGGCAAGAATCTCAATATCAGTCCACATGTCAAATTTCAACATTCTAGGTGTATTATTTACTAAATAATCAGGTTTTTTGTGTTTTCCAAAACGTTATATATATAAAAAGTGGGCGTGGTTATCATCCGATTTCGCTCATTTTCAATACCAATCTATTCTGGGTCCACGAGCTTATGTACCAAATTTGGTGAAGATATCTCAATATTTACTAAAGTTATCGAGTTAAAGGACAGACGGATGAACGAACAGATGGACGGACGGACGGACATGGCTCAATCAAACAACCAACCGTTATCCAATCAAAATTATAATACCCTGTGTACAAGTACAACTGGGTATAAAAAAACAACTTCAGGCAATTTCTGTTAAAAAAAAAAACAAAAAAAAAATAATTAAATAAATATTGCTTAAACTCTCCGCAGACCACAATAAATTCTACACTCAGTTGCTTTGTTAAATTGCCGGATATACAATTAGCAACATTTCTTGTATTCACACATAAATTATTTAAAACAAGTAAGGAAGACTAAGTTCGGGTGTAACCGAACATTACATACTCATTTGAGAGCTGTGGAGACAAAGTAAGGGAAAATCACAATGTTGTAAAAAGAACCTAGGGTAACCCTGGAATGTGTTTGCACGATATGAGTATCAAATGAAAGGTGTTAATGGGTATTTTAAAAGGGAGTGGGCCTTAGTTCTATAGGTGTACGCCTTTTCGGAATATCGCCATAAACGTGGACCAGGGTTGACTCTAGAATGCGTTTGTACAAGATGGGTATCAAATGAAAGGTGTTAATGAGTATTTTAAAAGAGCGTGGGCCTTAGTTATATAGGTGGACGCCTTTTCATGATATCGCCATAAAGGTGGGCCAGGGTTGACTCTAGAATTTTTTTGTACGATATGGGTATCAAATTAAAGGTAAAGGGGTTTTAAAAGGGAGTGGCCCTTACTTGTATATGTGAAGGCGTTTTCGAGATATCGACCAAAATATGGACCAGGGTGATCCAGAACATCATCTGTCGGGTACCGCTAATTTATTTATATATATAATACCACGAACAGTATTCCTTCCAAGATTCCAAGGGCTTTCGATTTCGCCCTGCAAAACTTTTTCATTTTCTTCTACTTAATACGGTAGGTGTCACACTCATTTTAACAAGTTTTTTTCTAAAGATATATTTTGCGTCAATAGACCAATACAATTACCATGTTTCATCCCTTTTTTCGTACTTGGTATATAATTATGGCATTTTTTCATTTTTCGTAATTTTCGATATCGAAAAAGTGGGCGTGGTCATAATCGGATTTCCGCCATTTTTACACCAATACAAACTGAGTTCAGATAAGTACGTGAACTGAGTTTAGTAAAGATATATCGATTTTTGCTCAAGTTATCGTGTTAACGGCCGAGCGGTAGGACAGACGGTCGACTGTGTATAAAAAGTGGGCGTGGCTTCAACCGATTTCGCCCTTTTTCACAGAAAACAGTTTGTTTAAGCGACTTAAACTATGAGTGAAATATTCTAAAGACATAGTTTAAATTTTTTATCCCAAAGCGGGGTTTTTCAAAGCAAAACAAGGTGGCTCATACCGCAGCCAATACCTTGGAGCCCCCAGTGCTCGCCCCCAATGAATAAATACAAGGTGCAATAGGGGTTTTTCAAAGCAAAACAAGGTGGCTCAACCCGCAGCCAGTACCTTGGAGGCCCCAGTGCTCGCCCCCAATGAATAAATACAAGGTGTAACAGGTACATAGTGACCTCTCTCTAAGTAAAATAACATACAGTCCATTAAAATAATAATTTATAAAATAAAAAAAGATAATAAATTTAAAAAATGCTTGCTTGCAGTGGGCTTTGAACCCGCAACCCCAAACGTGTGAGTCGGGTACGTCATCCACTGTGCCACGACTCATACGCCTACAAGCGCATCAAATTACTCCCCTATAACTCATATTAAACTGCTCGCCCTCAACTGCCCCACGCTTAGCTACAGTTATCGTCCTAGAATCTAAGCCTCTACCAAATTTCACAAGGATTGGTAAATTTTTGTTCGACTTATGGCATTAAAAGTATCTTAGACAAATTAAATGAAAAAGGGCGGAGCCACGCCCATTTTGAAATTTTCTTTTATTTTTGTATTTTGTTGCAACATATCATTACTGGAGTTGAATGTTGACATAATTTACTTATATGCTGTAAAGTTATTAACTCTTCTTTTAAAATTTGAATTAAAAAAAAAAATTTTTTAAAATGTGGGCCTGGTCGTTCTCCGATTTTGCTAATTTTTATTAAGCAGACATATAGAAATAAGAGTAACGTTCCTGCCACATTTCGTCATGATATCTTCAACGACTGCCAAATTACAGCTTGAAAAACTTCTAAATTACCTTCTTTTAAAAGTGGGCGGTGCCACGCCCATTGTCCAAAATTTTACTAGTTTTCTATTCTGCGTCATAAGTTCAACCCACCTACCAAGTTTCATCGCTTAATCCGTATTTGGTAATGAATTATCGGACTTTTTCGAATTTTCGAAATTTTCGATATCGAAAAAGTGGCCGTGGTTATTGTCCGATATCGTTCATTTTAAACAGCGATCTGAGATGAGTGCCCAGGAACCTACATACCAAATTTCATCAAAATACCTCAAAATTTACTCAAGTTATCGTGTTAACGGACAGACGGACGGACGGACGGACATGGCTCAATCGAATTTTTTTTCGATACTGATGATTTTGATATATGGAAGTCTATATCTATCTCGATTTCTTTATACCTGTACAACCAACCGTTATCCAATAAAAGTTAATATACTCTGTGAGCTCTGCTCAACTGAGTATAAAAAAAAATCGTATTTTCGCACACAAAACAATATTCAACGGGCTACCAAACTAATTTGGTTTGTATGTATGTAGGTTTGTTTAAGGATGCTACAAAATTGACACGCATCCGCCTGCCAACACTTGCATGCACACTGAATATATTCGTCGTATTTTACATGATAGAAGCTGTCCTTAAAAAACAAAAAAAAAAAACAAAAATAAAAAACGAAAACATCTTAAACACATTTCAAATGCGATATAAAAAACTTAAGCATGCTTGTATGCTTGTTAGTTTTTGTTCCTAGTATCTATGTATTAGAGTGGGTTTGCCACTTTGCAACCAACAAGGAAAATATAATTTGAACAAAAAGTTGTTCTGCTTTTTTTGCCGCAAGTGATATTTTGGTAGTGAAGGAGCATAAAAACAAAAATAAATGTATAACAACAATGTTATGTACTAATGTAAAATCTACATATACATATGTATGCCCACTTATTATGCGTGTATAAATTTCATTGCGAAAACAGCGCGACAAAAGGTAGAGTTTTGTGCGGTTGCTGAGCCGGACGTTCGATTTTGATCTGCTAGTAGGCCGATTGCAGGAGCTGAAGTTGACTTTAAAGCAGGGGTCTTACACCCATATGTGGAGAGTGAGGGGCTGAAGATTGATATAAAAAACTTTAGTTGTTCCTATAATTTATAAACCAAAATTGAAACAATTGTCAATTACCAGAATATGGGCGTTAAAGTGACTCAAAACACCTATACTCGTGCATGCTATATAACTTCAGCACCGAACACCTAGAAGTGGTCGCAATACACGCGGAGTGATTGCCAAACACTGCCGAAGGGCGGCCTCGCTTAGAAAAATTTTCTTCTAATTGAAAAAACTTGTTTCCAAAATTTTGATATTGCTTTGCCCTCACTTATATCATGTTAAAACCAAGCGATTCATTATTTTTTAGCTTGCGCTGTTTTTATACTCTCAGTTACCTCATTCTTCTATTTCTCCTAAGGTCTATACTTTTAACGAACAGCCCCCTCGAACAGTTGTATTTCATAGTTGGTTATTTAGCTATATAGTACATGTTTATGTTTATGTTTATGTTTATGTTTATGTTTATGTTTATGTTTATGTTTATGCTTATGTTTATGTTTATGTTTATGTTTATGTTTATGTTTATGCTTATGTTTATGTTTATGTTTATGTTTATGTTTATGTTTATGTTTATGTTTTTGTTTATGTTTATGTTTATGTTTATGTTTATGTTTATGTATATGTTTATGTTTTCTTATGTTTATGTTTATGGTTATGTTTATATTTATGTTTATTTTTATGTTTATGTTTATGTTTATGTTTATGTTTATGTTTATGTTTATGTTTATGTTATTGTTTATGTTTATGTTTATTTATGTGTATGTGTATGTTTATGTTTATGTTTACGTTTATGTTTATGTTTATGTTTATGTAATGCCATTTTCCATCTTGGCTGTTTCTTTTTTTTCGCTCTTAGCTGCTGTCTAAATTTATGTATGTAAAAAATTCTCTTCGCTCTTAGCTTTGCTATTTACATGCATGTGTGGCTGTTTGCTTTGATGTTTACGTGTATGTGTGTGGCTGCTTGCTTTGTTGTTTTTGTGCATTAATTTACTAGCACCACAGTGATGTATCGAAATGCTAATATTCGCCACACTGCCTGTCGATCAGATAAATCTCTCCATCCAACCGCTGCTAGCCTCTTCAAATGAACCACCCTTTTCTATTTCGTTGTTTCCCAATTTATTGTATGCGGTGGACGACATCGCTGATCCGTTTTATAATTTTGTATAGGTATTCCCAGCTACACTAAGATTTTGATAAACACCCTTCCGATTGCGTGTTTGGCATAACAGCACAAACTACCCTCTAGGAACCCTTCCGAATTGGTTTGCTTGCTGTCCCTGTCTTTCATTTTATTACTCATGCTCCTGGTTCGTTAGAAAAAAATATTAATTATGTTTTAAAAACGCCCAAAAGAATGACTTTAGCTTTTATTATCTATTATTTACTTCTATTTTAGTTTTTATTGACAAAATAAAAAGGACGTCACTCACTGTCGCTTCCCAAAAATAGAATTAGGTTTAATCTGGCTACAACAGCGTTCGTGATTGATAGTCGTGCTGCTCTGTCGCGCCGAAAATAGCGACGCTTATAAGAAAATATGTAAATATAATATGACAGATGTGGAGGCTACACCGCCGTCGTGAATGTAGTCAGCCCTATTGGCTTTGTAACATCAGTGTTTATTTGATGTCTCATAACAGTAGTGCGTCCGGGCTTGAAACAATCCTTGCGCTCTCTTTGGGAAGTTCTTTCCTTCTTTTTAATGCGCCCATTTGGGTTTGTCAATACTAGTGTTTTTGCTGCAGGTACACTCGGTTTTGATTTGTTTGTTCTTTACGTGTGACTAATCTTTGCCCAGTCTACTGCCTTCGACTTGTGTGGTCTTTGTCGAATATACTCCACCAGCACTCGCTTACTGCTGAGCCTCTTCTCCAAATTGAATTGAAGTGGCACCTCCTTCTTTGTATGTGGATCTTGAGGTAAACTAAGAAGTCCTGTCCCAACAAATTTTTGTAGAACCGTGAACCACCTAATTAAGACTACATATCACTTCTCCCTGGACTTATTTATACTAATCACTGATCGTACGCAATATTGTTCTGTGTAATGCCTCCACTCTCCTGTTGACCGTATCAGTTCGGAATATGGAATGAGATGCGCACGTATCTACAGTCAGTAAACGATCATTGTCATCCACATACGGCAAGATTGCTAGATTTTATTTCAATTTGTGATACAGATATATTGGGACATCCAATAGCTGGAGCAAATTCCCGCTCCTTGCGTCTGTCTTGCTCTAGCTCATCTCCTTCAATGTTGTTGGAAACACTAGGGTCAAGGCCGCAATGACTTGCACTGTATCCCGGCTTCCCGCACTTGAAGCATTTTCTCTGTCACTCCGCTGCTGCGATTCTTTTAGTGCGTCCAATAATGTGTCCATCCAGTCTGGCCTTTCCACTTCCACACAGCGCAGTTTGAATGCTGGCTTACACAAAAACGAGGCTTGTAAGTAATATTTTACAAGGCATCAAAGCTTTCTTCCAAATTCGTTGCAAATTAACCAACGGTCTCTTGTGGCGCCTTAATCTTCAAATGCTAATAAACAATAGCTCAGACGTGCTTTGCTATAAGCATGTTCAGCCAAATTGATATGTACAAACGAAATGCGTTTTCTAAAAAATACCTTGGTTACTCTGTTGCAAGAAAAAGTTCTAATTGTGTTGGAATATGTTATTATATTTGGTCTTTGGTTTTGTCTTTTTGAGTTTAATTGTATGCCAACTACTTTAATGCATAATCAAATAAAATAATAAAACAAAAATTAGTTGAACGGTTGAATACTTACATTAAGTAATAATAATACTAACAGCTAGAAAATAATTAGGTAGGTCCTAGGTACTAGTCATCATACTCCTCATCAATCTAGGGCGTTGATTAGACAAATAAATTAAAGCGTGGGACGCGTAATGTAAGTATTTTTTCAATAAAACCATTTAACTTAAACATTTTTTTATTTTCCAGTCTTTAGTTTTTATTTAATTGCATATTCTTTCTCATTACATTTAGTTCATTTAGTGCCTCATTATTGCAAGGCCTCTTTCCTGACAATTTTTTACAATCTCTTCTCTATACATAGTCTTTCCAAAGACTCCAAAGTATTTTGATGTCTCTTCTACCGGGCTCTATGTAATATTTGTTCCAAATATGAGCCAAATCGGACCACAAATACGAGTTTTTTTTGAATATCTCAATCCGCGCGCCACCTAGCGGGGATGTTTTCACAAAGCGATTTCTATCCTCTATGTAATATGTGTTCTAAATATGAGCCAAATCGGATCACAAATACCAGTTTTTTTTAATATCTCTATCCTTGCGGCACCTATCGAGAATTTTTTATACCTTCCATGAACATGAAATGGTATATTAACTTTGGTCCGATGTTTGTAACGTTGAGAAATATAGAAGACAGACTCACCATGAAGTATACCGAATTGCTCAGGGCGACGAACTGAGTTGATATAGCCATGCCCGTCTGTCCGTCCATCCGTCCGCCTGTCTATTTGAACGCAAACTAGTCCCTAAAATTTTGAGATATCTCATTGAAATTTGGCACAAGGATGTATTTTTGTATTATATTAGACATTTGTCGGTGATGCGGTAGAATCGGACCACTATAATATATATCTCCCATACAACCGATCGTTCAGTTAAGACGATTTTGGTCATTCCTGCAGCAATTTGGAAAGTATAAACGTGAAACTCAGTGATATATATTCTAATAAATCATAGAAGATATCCTGAAAAAATCACTCTGATCGGAGCTATATATAGCTATATCCCATACAACCTATCGTTCAGATAGAAAGATTTTTGGCAATTTCTCCCTTAATTTCCAATATAAAAACGTTAAACTTGGTGATATTTATTCTAATATGTCATATAAGATTTCCTGTGAAAATCATTTCGGTGGGAGCTATATATAATATATATCCCATACAACCGTGGTGATATATATTCTAATATATCATAGAAGATTTCCTGTAAAAATCATTTCGATCGGAGCTATATATAGTATATATCCCGTACAATCGATCGTTCAGCTAAGAGGGTTGTTTGCCTTTTTTTATATTTATCTTAAGATCGTTCAGGTATGTACATCAGTTCACTATATATTTGTTGTCTTATACAGCGAATTATTTGGAGATTACGAACGGGATACGATTATTGTTCGGCCCCATTCATGAAAGGTATGAAGCTTCGGCACAGCCGAAGACAGTCGCGTCCTTACTTGTTTTAATTTCGATTTCTGTATGTAATATGTGTTCCAAATATGAGCCAAATTGGACCAAAATTACGACTTTTTTGAAATATATCAATCCATGCGCCACCTAGCGGAGTTTTTTCTTCTTTTTATTGCATTGTCATCGCTTTCTGAACTGTATTCCAAGTTTCAAGCTTGTAGCTTATCGGGAAGTTACTTAAATTTCAATTACAAAATTTCATGAACAACGCTCACTACACAAAGTCAAGCTAAATTAAACCGTTTAAAAACATATGCAATCACTAACTAATTAGTTTAATGTGTGTGCTAACTGCAAAACTATTGGTTTTGTTGAAATAAAGTCACAACATTTTTTTAAAACAACAATTTAAGTATTTCATGGAACTTGTTATGTTTTGTTTAACGCATGTAAAGCCAACAATTTTTGTGTACATACAAATACACTGTAAATGCAATATGTAAACATTTGATCAGCATCTGTTCTGAAATTAAATTTTTTCAATTCATTATATTAGACTTTATCACTTTAGCCTGTACTACGTTCAATGGTTCGTTTGAATCACAAAACACTCAGACGCACATTGTGTTTATAAATTTTATTATTTCTTAATGAAACCAATTGTTTACACACGGGCCAACTTTAATTGACTACAAACATATAAATGTTTGACTTGAAATTTTGGTAGTTGTGCTTATTAGCTGAATCATGGAATTTTGTGCCTCTTTTGTTCAAGAAAATGAATAGTTATTCATTTGCACCCGTTGCCACATTGGTCCATTTGGACCAAAAATGGTCTCTTCCAACCCCATTTGGTCCGCTGGTCCCATTTTTCAATTCTGGTCCTTTTTAAGCAGTTGCCACTATTTTGGTACTTTTTTTCGCTCAATCAAAAATTAAAAATATTGCTCGTAAAATTTGCCACACATTCATAAACGCACATATAATTTTCAAATTCATTGCAATTCTTGCCATAAAGATTGCGCAGTCAAAATAATGACATTTCACCTGGGAGATAGTTTAGGCGAGGCATTAAAGAGAGAAATGTTGGATCTTTGGGAAAACACATTGTAATTAATTTTTAATGAAACAAGGGACTTTTCAGAAAAAAAGTCTTGTTTTAGCGGCTAGATATTTCGATCGGTTATCAAACAATTTTCGTGATAGAGTTTGATCACTTGTGGAGCTAAAAGAAATTGTTTCAAATACACGTGTGTCTCTAAGAAATGCGACAATGAACTGAAAACAAACTAAAATAATTTATTAATTTTTCCAAAAGGAGCTTTTCGGCCGATAAATAAAAAGACAAAAACTTATAGAATAAACCAGACTCCCTGATGAAGATGTTATAAAAAACATCGAAACGCGTAGGAGAATAAGAAAAAACAAAAGTTTTTGTCTTTTTATTTATCGACCGAAAAGCTCCTTTTGGAAAAATTAATAAAAACTATACTCTGGCCCAAAATCACTAATAGTAAAATAATTTATGTTAAGTGTGCTTGCCACTCACTTAATTTATGTTCAAGCATACCAAGAGATATTGAGAGTTTATGAAAGACAACGTTCAAACAAAAAGTAAAAGAATGCGTTTGTAAACATTTCAACTATCGTAGGAGTGCGGGTTCGACTCCCACTCCCGGGAGAAAAGGCTTTGAAGAGATTTACAAGGTATAATCGAAACAGCTGTCGCCTTGTCCGTCCTGATGTCACGTTGTGTAAATTTTTCCCAAATTATTAAATAAATTATAAAAGTAAAACCTTTAAAATTATTATAATCAGCTGAGCAGAGCTCACAGTTTATATTAATTTTGTTCGCATAACAGTACCCTGTAACGGCATAAACCAATCGAGATAGATGTAGACTTCTATATGTCAAAATGATTTGGGCGAAAAAAGAAATTCGTTTAGCCACGTCCGTCCGTCCGTCTGTCCGTAAACACGATAACTTGAGTAAATTTTGAGATATCTTAATCAAATTCGGTATGTACATAATTTCCTGGGCACTCATCTCAGATCGCCATTTAAAATGAACGAAATCGGACTATAAACACGCCCACCCTTTCGATATCAAAATTTTCGAAAAACCGAAAAAGTGCGATAATTCATTACCAAAGACAGATAAAGCGATGAAACTTTGTAGGTGCGTTCACTTTATGACGCAGAATAGAAAATTAGTAAAATTTTTGGACAATGAGCGTGGCACCGCCCACTTTTAAAATAAGGTAATTTAAAATTTTTGCAAGCTTTGAGTATGTAATGTTCGGTCACACACGCACTTAGCCCTCCTTACTTGTTTACAATAAAATGGTATGCAAAACTTTGAAAGCGTTACTTCTCGTTTGGAATGTTGATATTTACATTTTTCTCAACCAGCTCAAAGCGGCACAATGAGTTCAAGGAATTCCAGAACTATTGAGGTGTAAAGCCACCCAAGATACTTGAAAACTAAGTATCTTGGCACAGCAAATATTTTAGCTGGAAGTAAGACAGAAATACTTCTAAAAGCGATAAATTTACAAATGAACAACAAATTGCGATTAAAAAATTTTATTTTTATATTCAGCTTTTAATGCAAATGCAAAAGAGATTTAATTTCGGAAGAAGTGTTTTGTGTGAAATTATTCCCGTATGTGATTGCAATGCTCCATATACTTCATTAACAACACTGTTAACTAGTTTCTCGTACCTAATTACATGTAATCCGGTTACGTTATTGTACAGTTGAAACCTTTAAGCAGCTTGATTTTAAATCTGTGGCCTTGGGTATGAAGTATAAAAGTTAAGAGAAAAAGTTAGTATTTATAAAAATAGCATTAAAATAATAGCGTATTTGAATTTACGATTTAATGAATTTGCCCCAACGCTAATTTGTGAACCGTTCTCATTGCAATCAAGGAAATCTAGGTTTTTATCTTTTGGTTGGTGAAAGACATAGACTTGTCCTAGAAATGTGAAAATGTAGCACCTAAACGTACAAGTAATTCTTGTTTGTGTAGTTTGAATTACTGCCAAGTGTTTCATATTTGCTATGTTTATTAAAAGCTTATATAGGAAATCATGCGATTATCCTAAAATTATTAGACAAATACGACACTCTAATAACACTGGTTAACAGCCAGAATGCCCCAGAGACGCCATTATGAAATTCCTATGTAAAATCACTCCCTGATTGTGAAAATCAAGGTTATTTTTAATTCTATGGAAAAGTTTTTGAGATATTTACGAATATCCTACTGGTACATATTAATATTCGCTAACTCAGTGATATACGAATACTAACTACCAGCATGGTACTTAAGTATTAAATGGGAATATTTAAATGAAAGCTTATAACTTTTGTATTAGTCTATCGATTTTGTTGAATGAAAGCTTATTGTTTTGAAATAAAACAGAGAAAAGAAAAAATCTGCAAAAAAATAAAAAGTTTTCGAGATCCTTCCTCGCAAAGTACAAATTTTTTTATATTTTTACAAAAAAAATTAAAAAAATCTGTAATAATTGTTCGTTATCTTTGAATCTGCAGGGCCCCGCAAAAATATTGTATGCGCAGTTTATAGCAAACTTTATTACCTTTTAAAAACTTGAAACCGTTTTGGAATTGCTCAATTTGTTCTTGAGATATATATGATTAATATTTTTTGAAATAACGATAAATCGTAAATATCTAAAAAACGTAACCATAGAATTAAAAATAACCTTGATTTTCGGAATCAGGGGGTGATTTTACATAGGAATTTCATAATGCCGTCTCTGGTGCAGAAAAAAAGTTGGAATTTGTGATCCAGTGTAAAAATGCCGAATTCTTTGTATACCAATAAAATAAAACTAAAATTTGGTCCTTTTCTTGAGATCTGGTTCTTTTTTTCGATGAATTTTGGTCCAAAATGAAAACACGGTGTGGCAACCGTGTTTGCAGCATTGCTTAAATATTTACCGCTAATTAGTAAAATGTGTGAGAAATGGAAAAAAACTGTATTATTTATTGATGTATACGTGTACCGGTAAAGTGATGATTTGTGTGCAAAGTTGGGTTGTTTTTACTTACGAAATGCAGCCAAATATTTGATTATCCGTATTTTATGTTTACGTTGCGTAACTAGAAAAATTAAAAAATTTTGTAATTTACATTCCAACAGGTGTTGTGATGTTTGATTATGTTATTTTTGTCTCTATATCGTTATACGTAGTTTTCGTTGAGAATTATCAAAAGTGGATTTGACGAATCAGTTTCAAATGAATGTGGGAAGCAGCTATACAATTTTTGAATAATTTTTTCACCCGTTGCAATTTTAATTTTTTTTTCTCGAAAAAATATCTTTGTATAGTATATAAATACAGTGACGGTGATAAAAATAAATCAAATTTTAGAAGTAGAGAGATTCATACACTCAGCGCCAAAACAAAGTGTACACACGTCGAAAGTAACAATATTAACTCTACTTATACGTTTTTTCAGTGAAACAATTGAACTTTTTTTTAGTCAACTTGTAATACTACCTGATTTAATAAGCAACAAAAAAAAAAAAAAAAAAAAAAACTCTTGCAATAAAAAGGATGTGGACGAAATATCGAAAATTCATAGTCTTATCACCAAAGTTGAAGTTCGAAAAACAAGATATATAATAACAATAAAAACAACTTTCATAATTTGTTTGTGTAAAAAATACTGTAACGAATTCGGGGGATTTCTGATATTTATGCACTTTCTACTAGCGTTCGAATCGCTAAACTTTTGAATAAATCACTCCAATATTAAGTATTGCAAACTGGGCTTTATTTAGATTACTTTGGGAGTAGTACTTCACAATTATACTTCACAACGAATAGCGTGTTTAAATCAAAACTGATGAGTCATTCCTCAGATTGCGCTGTTTTTATACTATCTGTTGCCTTGTCCAAAGGTCTAGACGTTTCACCTTCTAGAATCTTCAGCTTGGTTAACATGTATATTTGTAGTTTATGGGTTTCCCATAGTCATGTGCGTGGGTATGTGTGAGCAACTACTTCGGCTGATGACCACAAGTGTGGGCGTGAAATTGCTCTTCGTTGCTTTCCATATATGTGTGTAAATGACGATTGATGTGTTCATATACACATGTGTAGCTCGCTTTAATGTTTTTTTATTGCGTAATATATTTAGTGATGCCGAAATTCGCCACAATATATTAGATGTCCTAAAATGTGTTGAAAACTAGCAAAAGGGCGGTGTCAAACTGCCGCATCCACGACATCAGTAAGTATATTGTTTTAACCAAGTGGTTTGAGTAAAACAATACGCAGGGTACATCAGCCAAAATATAATAGGTTCCAGGCGACAGTGCATCAAAAAGGCGCTTAGAGCACTATTTGGGCCCGGCTCCATAGCCGGGCATCACAGCAACCAACCAACCAACCAACTAGCAAAACATATTTAATTTAAAAAGGATTAATAAAAACAAAAAAAAATTTTGTTTGTGTATTTTTAAGCTAGTTCGATCTAAATGGGTTGAGTGCAAATAAAACGAGTTATTTCACCTTACGGCCCAACGTTTCGCCAACTTTCCTTGGCATCTTCAGGGGCGGATATTGATTTTTAAGCATTGAAGCTAAAATAGGAATTTTGACATTGATTTTTGTCATTGACTAAAAAGCAGATTTTTACAATTAAAAACGATACCATCTAATGTGGTACACTTGTCATACTAAAACTAACTCAACAAATGTACCACATTAGATGGTATCGTTTTTAATTGTAAAAATCAGCTTTTTAGTTCAATAACAAAAGTCAATGTCTAAATTCCTATTTTAGCTTCAATGTTTAAATTTCCATATCCGCCCCTGAAGATGCCAAGGAAAGTTGGCGAAACGTTGGGTCGTAAGGTTAAATAACTCGTTTTATTTGCACTCAACCCATTTAGATCGAACTAGCTTTAAAATACACAAAAAAAACTTCAAATCGATCGGAATCCAATAAAAACAAAATTTTTTGTCTATAAATATTTTTTTCTGCGAAAATGGAGCATTCCTTCCGCGTTGCCTTTCATATATCATATATTACCTGTAGACATTGGTTTTTCAAAAAATTTTTATAAGTAAACAATATTTTGTTTTGTTTTTTTTATATTAAAATATTTTTTTCTGAATAAAATAGAACATATTTTTTTTTCTTCATAGACGAAATGTAAAAATTAGGAAGAACGTTTTTAAGCTTTTATGAGAGTGCTATGTTTTGTTCGTAAGATAAACGAGTTTTATGTATATTTAGTGGTGGTTATTAAAAATGGATTACAAGGTCATAGAAGTAACATCTATCGATCGAATATAGAAAAGTCTACTTAAAAAATTTAGTTTTCTGTGTCTCGACCTCCACTAAAGTAAATTTCTTTTTCAATTTTTTGAATTTAAGCTATGAAAGTTGATATTTTTGGCTTATTATTTTAAGAATTCATGAGCTTTACACCGGCTTATAATATCTAAATATTTAATTTTTATGTAATAATATAAGTGAATATTCAATTATTATAATTAATTTTACGCTTTCTTAAAATAATAAGTATAAAGTGGACACACCATTAAACAAACAAACGTTAATATTTTTGGCTAAAAATTATCCTTTTTTCTGTTTTTTCTTAGTTTTCAAATAAATTTTTTTGCATTCTTTTTAAATAAGAGAGCTTTAATTTAACATTTCTTATGTTGTTATGCTAATTCGTAGAAAATTACCCATATATTTAATATTATTGTTAAAGGTAAAGACATTGCTGAAAAAAAGTATTCTTTTAAGACCATATAATAACAATTAAAAAATATATAAAATAAATCGTGCAACATTGCCAGCACAAAAAATAAATAAATAAATAGATTTGGAAACATATGCTGAGAAAATCGACTAAGCAATCATCATAAGAGTTTCCTAAATTTTAAAAGTATTTGTAATCAAAAAAAAAAAAAAAAAAAAAAAATACAAATACATTTTTTGGAAAATGTAAAAGAGTAAAATGCAGAATTTAATAAAATTCCAAGTTCAATCTGATAAGTGTTTAAAAATTAGTGGGATAGTATAAAAAAATTTCTTTGAAATAAATAAAAATGCAAAAGCTTATAAAAAAATAAAAAAAAATTACTTAAATAAATAAAAAGCTCAAATTTCTAATTTTAATTCATCTCTTAGCTCGTAAAAGCGTGTAAAAAGTTTCTAATTATAATTAAAGCTAAATAATAAATTGAATTTCATTAGTGATTATAATATATTTAGTAAAATCTAAAAAAACAAAATTAACAGCGGTGCTTATAAACACATTATAAAAACAAAAATACATATTTACTCAAGCATACGAAAAATCGAATTGTAGCTGCTAGGAATTCGTGTAGTTGAACTAGGACATCAATTTTTGTAAGCAAAATAAATTATTGCGTTAACTGAGCTTAGTATTAATAATAAAATGTGGTAGTTAAAATTGCGTTAAAATTCAAAAGAAATTTTGCTTAAAATATATAAATAATCCAAAAGAAAAAGTGAAAGAAAAAAGAAAATTGTTACTAAAAATAATACTAAAAAAATAACAAGTGTCGGAAAAATTGTGAGTATATAAAAAAAGCAAAAAAAAAAAAAGAAAAATGATCGCTTAATTTGCTTAGATTTTCTAGCTAGTGAAAAAAATTTGAAGAATAATAAAAGAAAATTTCGGCATAATTAATAGAAATAAACGAGGCATAGATAGGAGCGAAATAAAGCTGTATAAAATCATAATAAATTTAGGAATTAAAAATAGTACATAAAATAAGAAATAAAAGTAACACCAAAATTAAAAATTAAAAGTAAAAAAAAAAAAAAATATGAAAATGTATAGTAAATAATAGAGATATAAATATAGTGAAAAATATAGTAGCAAAAAATAGCAGTGAAAATAGTAGGTAAAATTAGTAGTAAAATTACTACTTAGATTTAGTGCACCAATTCTAAGCACAAATATATCGGCTTACAAAATATTGTGAAAAAAGTGAAAACAAAATAAAAGAAGGTTATAATAAAACAAAACAAAAGAGAAAAAAATTGCATTCGAAAGGTTGTATACAGTGATTATAAAAAAAAAGAAAATATAATTTTTTTTGTGTGTATTTTTAAGCTAGTTCCATCTAAAAGGTATGACAAGTATACCACATTAGATGGTATCGTTTTTAATTGTAAACATCAGTTTTTTAGTTTAATGACAACAATCAATGTCTAAACTCGTATTTTAGCTTCAATGTTTAAATATCAATATCCGCCCCTGAAGTTGCCAAGGAAAGTTAGCAAAACGTTGGGCCGTAAGGTGAAATAACGCGTATTATTTGCACTCAACTCATTTAGATCGAACTAGCTAAAAATACACACAAAATCTACAAATCGATCGGAATCTAATATAAAAATATAATTTTTTTTATTAAATGCGAAAAATTGTATCTCAAAGTCGAGTGAAAGTTGTACAAAAAGCCTAAAAGTTGATAATTTGTTTGTGTGGCAAAAAAAATTTACAATCGGAAAAGTTGATTTGTTTATACAAATTGAAAAAATAAAAAAAAAATTGTAAAGTTGGTGTAAGAAGTTGATACAAATTCGACCGAAAAAACCCAGAAAAAAAATTAAAATTTGAAAAGATGGCAACAGTGTTTATATGAAATTGAAAAAAATTTTGTCAAGTTAGCGTAATTAGTTGATACAATTTCGCAGAGTTGAAAGTGTCTTTGCTTAAAACAAAATAAAAAAAAAAAAAATTTATAAAAAAATTAATAAATTTAAAAAATAAAATATTAAAAATTTTAAAAACACATTAGAAAATACAAAATAAGAAAAATATTAAATAAAGTTGATATAATAAATTTTGCCAAACTGCAATCAGAATAGTATAATAAAATAATAGCAGATTTTAAAGTTTGTTTACTGCGAAATAAAAAAATTCAAATCATGTAATATGAAAAACATGAAAAAAGTGTTTTTAATATGAAACTGGATGAAACGCTGTAAAGTTGAAATTGGTTTGCATAAAAAAAATTGTTAAAAAAAATTTGTAAATGCGAAGGACGAATTAGAAACAAAGTTTATGTAAGTCGATGTTGTAAAAACTAGACGAAAATATATTTAAAAGTAAATATTTGAAATTGAAAAAGATTTAAATCGATTATAAGAATTTTTTACGCGCAAAATTGAGAACGTATCTTTTCTAATAAAATGTGTGTGAAAAATTCAGAATAAACTTTAAAAATACTTTATCAAACCAAAAATAATTTTAAAGTACAATAAACAGACAGACATAAACGAAATGTGCAATTAGAGGACTTCTGAGTACTTGCAGCAATTATTACAGTGCAATTAAATAAAAAACAAAAAAAAAAGAAGTAATATATAGAAAAAATTTACGAGCTAAGCCCAAAACCCGCGCACAAGATAAAGTATTTTCCCTTTGTGGCCTACAAACAAAAAAATCGCATTAAATATGCAAATTAGTCAATTGGTCAATGTCATAAGGATTGCAGTTTACAATGTTCAAATGATGATACAGCAGTGAATCAGTCTTGTGTACGCAACCAACCGATCAACTAACCAAAAACCGTAAATCCACAAATTCGCAAATCCACAAAATGCCAAATGTTAAATATTAAATGCCAAATTGTCACTTAGTGTTAGGCCAAAATCAAGAGCAGCAGCAGGCATTCCAACAACAAAATTGATGGCCAAATGAATGGCATACGGTGCTCTGTCATTCTTCCAAGTGCTGCAGTTTCGAAAGTTGAGCCAACAACCAACTCAGCTAGTGCGGGTACAAAATTGTAGTGAGTACGATAAATCGATTATAGATTAGACGGAAATTTGAGTGATGCATGTGTTTCCGTCACTGGCTTGTGCAGGCTATAAATGTATTTTGAATATTATTTTGTATCTGAATTGTGCAATAAAGTAATCTCACAGCGCTTACGTGCCAACTGTCATAATTAAGCTGGCGATTTTGAATAGTCATTGAAAATAATTACCACTCAACTGTGTGGGAAATTGTGCGCGTGTATGTGTGTTTACAATTTCTAAAAATATCTTTAATAAAAAAAAAAATAAATACAAAATAAATAAATACGTGCACACGTTGCTGGAGTCACTCATACGCCATGGCGTACCTATTGTTTAAGTGTCAATTTGCTTAAGTGCACGTGTGTGTGTGTATGTGTGCATTTGCTAAGCAAAAGGTGTTTGTTAATTTGTAAATGTTTTTAATAGCATTTGTTGTTGGCATACATTTTCTACGGTGTAAAAGCGTGTGTCAAGTTAAGCGCAACTATATACAAGTAAAAGTACGCGTACTCACACAAAAGTCACACATTCATACAATCACGCCATGAGTAATAGCATTTTACCTCCTTTCAACCTTGTGCCTTCACTCAATTTTACTCGATTTGAGCATTTATACCAGTTGTTTTTGTTCCGCGTGCCTATACAAAGGTCTCTAGTATAATGTTAACGCAAAGACTATCGTGCAACTAATCGCACTACTAGCATTAAAACACACTCTAAAATAACAACAACCAAAAACAAAAACGTTATGAATATGGCTGGTTGTCGCTGGTTGACGTTTTTGTTGTGTTAACTTTATGTTGACATGCGGATTTTGACATCTAAGTTTGTGGAAGGTAAGCGGTTGATATATACAATACTAATATAGTACATATGTATAGTACATATGTATGTATACATTAGGGTGGGTCAAATTTATTGTTGAAAAGGCACATCCAGTTTCTGAATCTATGGGTCATACTGAGTAATATTGCCCATGGGACCATAGTTTTGAAATGAATTTCGAGCCTCCCTAATTTTGTTACAAAATATTTTTTTAGAAATTGTTATTATTATTTTTGTTATATTTCGGGCTATTTAAAAATTAAATTTGCAATATGAATAAGTGAAATATTCGTCGCTTTCCTACTATTTTTTCGCATTTTATCACTTATTTTTTTGGAAAATCCACGAATTTGTTGCAAAAATCGATGAATATTTTACTTTTCCATATTGCAAATTCAATTTTTAAATAGCCCAAAAT
The DNA here is from genome assembly GCF_040869045.1 of Eurosta solidaginis. Lineage (NCBI taxonomy): Eukaryota > Metazoa > Arthropoda > Insecta > Diptera > Tephritidae > Eurosta > Eurosta solidaginis. Next base: position 195,397,576 of record NC_090321.1, read on the forward strand.
ATTCCTAACAAAAAGAATAATAAAAATTTCTAAAAAAAGGTTCTAACAAAATTAGCGAGGCTCCAAGTTCACTTAAGACCTATGGTCCCACGGACAATATTACTCAGTATGACCCACAGATTCAGAAACTGGATGTGCACCTGAAGTTTTTTCCCCCATACAATCTGACCCGCCCCAATATACATATTTAAATTTTCGCTGAGATTTAAAAACATTTTCATTGATTCATTATATTTGTAAAATAAAAATTTAAATATCGTTACCTAATTTTAAAGATTACAATTATAAAAATGCACCACCGTAGCAGAAAAATCGTTCCCAGGCAAAGACCTAATTAGTTTTGATTTTAAATTAGGTTCATTCACCTGACGATTGGACGCTCGCAGAATGGCAACAGAGATATACGGCCCGAAGAATTTATTCGTTTTTCGCAAGCCGCCGCCAAATATCATAACAATTTGCAGATTTTTTTCAAAAATTCTGGTGATTTTTTTTCTATATCGCGATTGGCTAAAAGAATAAGCAAAATCCGCATTGTAAACTCCTTTGGCAGGTTCCAGGGGCTTAAATACTCCTTTGACATTATTCTCACCTCATATATGTATAAGTTGAAGATATATATATGTATGAGAAAGGTATGAAATATCACTTGGTCTTAAATTCAAACATCTGTTGTTTATTTGCGAAACTTTAAAATAGCGTCTGAAATGTTACTTTGGATTTTCACACTTGATCATTCAACACCCAAGTCTCAAGGTTTGACATTTCCTAAAGTTCGCGGCCCTATCGCCAAATAGTCCCTTGCAGTGAATCACATTGATTATAGCCTATCCACCAAGTTTAACCTACACGTTACGGCTCATGTCACAAATGTGAATACGTAGGCACATATATTTACCAGGTGAGGCTTTGTCCTTTGCAAGAACACTCAAAGTGGTGATGCAAAAGCTTTCCTAAGACAGTCGAACAAATGGCCGGGTGTGCTACTACTCTAACATAGTGGACAGTTGAACTAGTCTGAAAACTGAAGCCACACGGTTATTCATAACGAACTCCTATATCAAAACGCCGGAAAACAACAGTTTGGACTGAGCATATAACCTTAACTCCTTTCAACTTAAACTCGGTCGATTTTCATTCTAAAATATCGTTTTGGTTTAACGAAGACTATTCAAATCAATGCTTCGAACACAAACGTCCACAAATTTTGGTCTACTTTTAAAAAAATTTATCCAGGGTGTTTGTAAAGTTTAAATTATGTAGATGTGCCGAGGTTTAGACTGTTTATGATTCCGAGGGCGGCATCCTTGTCTGAATAGTTACTCCCAAATATTTCAAGGTGTTTCCTTGATTTAGCTCGGCAGCATAGCGCGACAAAAAACATCCGTTAGCAAGTTTACAGAGCTAGATGTAGCTTCATGAAAAGGGACTTGGATGAAGGTATGAGTTCGAAGACGCAGTCCTATAGCATCTGTGCTGGCATGTGGTGTGAGGGCCAGGAGGCGTGGTAGCGACTGGTGGTTGGGATTGCTACTGCTCGCACATCGGGCATTGTAGCTCTTAAATAAAAAACAGCCGAGAACTGTGCCATGAGAGTCACGAATATTATTTACTTATTTATTTACTAATGAACAATAGCAATAAAATTACTCTTCTATAGACAAAAAAGGAGCACTAGCTGCCAGGGCTTTCGGCTCGTCACGAATATTAATAGACCATTAATTTCAACCACAATTCGGCTTTGTGCGTGACCAGCAAGGAGCAGCCACAAATAATTTTAAGAAATTGTGTCGACGACGAGTATTAGGAAGTAGCCCAGAACATCTCCTTCAGTGAAACAACGCTTTGCAAGAGTCATACAGACAAAAGCGTGACCATTTTAAGTATTTCTACTTTATTTCGGCAGACGCAGTAGTACCAGTCCTTAAGACCGTGTTAGGTTCGAAGCCTGTCTGGATTAAGTAAACAAAGGACAGTCTATTATTGCTTCTTTTAAATAAAAAATCAAGTTTTTCAAAGTAATATCGCATAAAAGGCCCTGCCATTCTTTTTTTTTAAGATTAAATCCCACCTGGTAAATCCACCATCTATCATATTGTAACGAATTTATGGAAATTCCGCTTATGTGCAAGCTTCTGCATACGTTCGTATCGCTGAACTGTTGAATAAAACACTCCAGTATTCTGTATTACAAAATGGTCTATATTAGACTGCTTTGAAAGTACTTCACTTCGCAACTGATAGCGTGTTTAAAACAAACAGATTGCTCATACCTGAGTTGTTATGCTTTTATACTTTTCGGTTTCCTCGTTCGCATACTTCAAGGCGTTTTTTCTTCTAGAATTTACTACTTAGGTACCAGCTATAATATTACAACCTATAAACTACATATGCCATATGCATGTGTATATGTGAGAACTACTTTGCTGATGATTGCATACTTTTGTGGGTATCTCTCCGCTGCGTGCACGTACATATGTGTATACGTAATGATTGATTTGTGTATGTAAATACCAGTGACTGCTTAGTATCGGCTTAGGGATACTATCCCCTTAGTGTTGCTAATATTCGTCACAATATTTTCACAATGCGCCAAATCTCGAAAAAAAAAAAACCGCAAAAAAAGAATTGACACACATCACCCCTTCTTCGATTTTGAAGCGCCATTCGACTACACGAAATGAAGTTGCCTCTCTGAATTTGGTTTCTATCCGCCCAGGGATGCAGCAAAGGGAGTCATTGAGATACCTTATGGAAACCAGCAGCCTCGGCACCTCCGCACGATATCCGATTTTGTCATGTTGGACTCTAATGCCCTGAAGGCGGCTTGGCTGTTAACAAAGATTGTTACATCGGTGTCGGAGATCATACTATCTTGAAGCAGTTTTGCTGATCTGTCTATGGAATAGACCTCGGCATGAAATACACTGCATGTGTCAGGAAGTCGAAATGATTATCTTAACTGTAGATGTGTTGATTACATCCCAGCTCAGGTTCCCTTTTTCATTTTCGAGCCGTCGGTGTAGATTGTAATGCCCCTGCCATTATCTAAGCCTTTTTCCTATTTCTCCCTTGAAGAATATCGTATGCTCTGTACCTGGAAGTCGAAAACTGCTGTGATGTGGTCGGTTTAGAATGTTAGGTCATTTATTATTCCCTTTAATTGTACCTTCGTCATGTCGTCTAGAATTGTCGCGTGTCCGTGCTTAGCTGATTTCCACATGTTGGACTCTATTAGTCGTAGAGCACCTCTGGCGGCTAATCATTGCACGAAGACTTGTAGAAGCGTCAAGTAAAAGATTACATTTAGCGCTACTGAGGAGTACCTTCCCGACTCTCTGTTGATTACTCTTCTTGTCTAGCGCTTTCCACCAGACCAGAGCTCCATATGTTAGTATTGGTCGATTGACTGTGCTATACACGCCATTAATGACATGTGGCACCAGTCCCCAGTTCCGTCCAAAAGCGCTTTTGCAGATGTAGTATGCCGCTAGAGCTCTCTTTGATCCCTTCGCAACGTTCCTCTTCCAGCTTAATTTGGAATCGAGTATAATGCCAAAATATTTGGCTTTCAAAGATAGGAAATTCTATAAAAGTCAAAGTATAAATATTTCACAAGTTGTTTGCCCCTGCCAGTCCAATTCACAGCTCATTCATACATTCGGTGTGTAGAGCAGACTTCATCTAAAAGAGAGAAAAAAAAAAATGTCTACTTATGTTACTATGAAAATACAAATCTCTGGATATTTTATGTAGTATATTCAAATTAACATAAAAACACATAAAATCAACTGGAAAACATTAGCACTATTTTTCTATTTGAAATATTTAAGAGTCATTATAACTTTCGAAGTCTTTCTTGCCTTTCGCATGCCTTGTCTTCTTACGCTTCAAAGAACAACTTTAAACAGTCACTATTTGAAATTCACAGTTATATGATAAATAAGGTTTTATAGCAACAATTTTATACGCATACATATATGGGCATGTATACGTATTTGTGTGTATATATGTAAATATGTAAATGCTGTTGCACACATTTTTGCTTTCGAGCTAAAGTTATGCCGTGCAAAGTAGGAATCTGGATGCTGGCATTTGCAAATAGTTTTAACATATTTTGCATTTTATACACATTTATACACAAACAGCAAAGTCATATTGTGTGTGGCAATCAACAGCTTACAAAAGCAACAGTTTTATATGCTGAACGTTGATAGAGTATAGAAGCAATTTCTGTGAAAAGAAAACGTACACACACACACATGTGAGTAAAATAACAATACCTGAATTGCATAGTAATAGTCGAATGCTGATGTTTGTAATCTGTCGCTTATCGGCGTGCCAGCTAGTAGCACCAATTCACCTGTGTACAGTGGCGAGCAGTGATATAGCAGTACGTAATATACATACGCTTATAATGAAAGAGAATTATAGCTTACGGCTGATCATTGACTATGATTTTGAATGTCGATGACCTGCCGACAAAGAGACAATGGATGCGTTGATATTGTGCACACAAGCACGTCAGTAATGAGCAGATACCGAGCCAATGCTGTGCCAACACTTGGCCTATCATGCTATGTGAAGTAATAAAATGTAAATGAATTTTGATACATTTGAAAAAATTTTTGTATGAGTTTTTTTTTTCATTTTATGACTTCACAGAACGTGAATGGTCCCACTGATAACCATTAAGGCCCCAAAATAGCAACGGGAACCAAAACTATGCACTTTCATAGATAAGTTAATGGTTATCTCCCTAGCATATCCAGTTCAGCCGTGGATGGAACAGAGGACTGAACTATTGGACATATACATCGATGGTTTAATGCTATCGACAGTGAGATACCCACAAATATTGGGTGCTAAGTTCGACATTAGGCTTACCTTGCACGCTTGTTTAAAATCAATTTCATCTAAAGCCCAGAGCCACAACAAAATCCTCAAGTCACTCGATCGTATTCAAAGATACAAAATGATACTCACAACTTATAAAACAATTGGATACAACTCTTTGATAGGATTCAAGGATTTGATAATGGTAATATAGCCTTTGCAAACCAAATGTCAACTTCACTGTACCGAGGGGATCTTGGTTACAAATATGAATTTATCGTACCTATATTTAGAAGCGAGGCTACCCTTAGTTTCTTATGGAATGACGGATCCAAGGCGGGTTGCCTAACACTTTCAATGTGGTCATATTAAATCGTTCCCGACATTATCCGGTTAGTACCTTACTGGTGCTTGTTACCGAAACGTACCAAATTTATATCCCACAAAGAACCATCGGTAACACTCCCTAAATCCATGGTGAAGTATCGTTGCCTGGCTTAAAATACGCAATGGTGGAAACTACATGCTTGCGTAAATACTTCGCTCACAACTAGCACATGCTCTCTTCTTAAAGGAAATAAGTGAAATGGCGAAGTGGCAGCTTGTGCTTATTTTGCAGAAATCAGGCCATCGAGCAGACAACTGCTTGATGCGGCCCTGTTACCTAAGTGAATGAGCGGACATTCGGCATATAGGAAGATCAAGGTGCGTTAATTTGATTTGTCGAGTCCTGCCCGATACACCCATTTGGTTGTACCTCGATCTAGTTAAAATTTTACTTATCCAGAATCAACCCCGAATACGTAACATATGTCCGGGATCCCACATATATCATGTATTTCACATGACACCACCCAATATTTTAAATTTCAATGCGGAGTCAACGACAATAATATTATAGTCTTTTAGAGAGTATTGAAATAGTCTTGTTCTCTTGACTTCATTTGGAGGGTTTCATTCCATTTATCGGAAGGGAATGAAGTATTTTAAAAACAACAACTGCTGTATTATGACTATACTGTGCCGATACCGCGACAATATTATGCGAGTAACTCACCGTAATTTCGATAATTCTAAGTCGCTACTGATCCGACTACAATATTGGGCGGATAACTCGACAATACTTGGTCGATGTACCGTGGTTCCTAAGCCTAAACTGCGGGAATTTCTTAGTTTAACTGATGTATTACACTTTGCTTGTGCTAAATTATAGTACTTAATACTAATTTATAGCTCACTACTGTATATCCTCAGGCATATTGCATTGAAATGGTAGCTGTTGAGTCGCTTCCATATTATTTTAGTTCTTCAAAACACAATGGTGTACAATAATATGGGACTTCTTTCATCCTTTCGTTCTTCAGCTGCTCATCATCATTATCCTTACCCTCCTTTCTTGTTCATATTCATATCCGGCTCACTTTCAATATTCCCTATCGTTTTGGTTTGTATTGGTTTGTTGGAAAATTTGTTACATATTTATATTTTACATAAGTATTGCGTACATTGTACCTACTTTTGTTATATAACTTTGCCGCATCAAATTTTATTGTTTTCCTCGTTTTATTGCCATAAGCTTCAATTTGTTCTCTCTTTATACTCAGTTGAGCAGAGCTCATAGAGTATATTAAGTTTGATTGGATAACGGTTGGTTGTACATATATAAAGGAATCGAGATAGATATAGACTTCCATATATCAAAATAATCAGGATCGAAAAAAAATTTGATTGAGCCATGTCCGTCCGTCCGTCCGTTAACACGATAACTTGAGTAAATTTTGAGGTATCTTGATGAAATTTGGTATGTAGGTTCCTGAGCACTCATCTCAGACCGCTATTTAAAGTGAACGATATCGGACTATAACCACGCCTACTTTTTCGATATCGAAAATTTCGAAAAACGGAAAAAGTGCGATAATTCATTACAAAAGACCGATAAAGCGACGGAACTTGGTAGATGAGTTGAACTTATGACGAAAAATAGAAAATTAGTAAAATTTTGGACAATGGGCGTGGCACCGCCCACTTTTAAAAGAAGGTAATTTAAAGGTTTTGCAAGCTGTAATTTGGCAGTCGTTGAAGATATCATGATGAAATTTGGCAGAAACGTTACTCTTATTACTATATGTACGCTTAATAAAAATCAGCAAAATCGGAGAAGGACCGCGCCCACTTAAAAAAAAAAAATTTTTTTTAAAGTAAAATTTTAACAAAAAATTTAATATCTTTACAGTATATAAGTAAATTATGTCAAGATTCAACTCCAGTAATGATATGGTGCAACAAAATACAAAAATGAAAGAAAATTTAAAAATGGGCGTGGCTCCGCCCTTTTTCATTTAATTTGTCTAGGATAATTTTAACGCCATAAGTCGAACAAATATTAACCAATCCTTTTGAAATATGGTGGGGGCATAGTTTTTGTGGCGTTAACTGGTTTCTGTGAAAATGGGCGAAATCGGTTAATGCCACGCCCAGTTTTTATACACAGTCGTCCGTCTGTCCTTCCGCATGGCCGTTAACACGATAGCTTGAGCAAAAATCGATATATCTTTACTAAACTCAGTTCACGTACTTATCTGAACTCACTTTATCTTGGTATGAAAAATGAACGAAATCCGACTATGACCACGCCCACTTTTTCGATATCGAAAATTACGAAAAATGAAAAAAATGCCATAATTCTATACCAAATATGAAAAAAGGGATGAAATATGTTAAGGTAATTGGATTGTTTTATTGACGCGAAACATAACTTTAGAAAAAACTTTATAAAATGGTTGTGACACCTACCATATTAAGTAGAAGAAAATGAAAAAGTTCTGCAGGGCGAAATAAAAAACCCTTAAAATCTTGGCAGGTATTACATATATAAATAAATTAGCGGTATCCAATAGATGATGTTCTGGGTCACCCTGGTCCACATTTTGGTCGATATCTGGAAAACGCCTTCACATATACAACTACCACCACTCCCTTTTAAAACTCTCATTAATACCTTTAATTTGATACCCATGTCATACAAACTCATTCTAGAGTCACCCCTGGTCCACCTTTATGGCGATATTTCGAAAAGGCGAACACCTATAGAACGAAGGCCCCTTTTAAAAATACTCATTAACACCTTTCATTTGATACCCATATCGTACAAACAAAGTCTAGAGTCACCCCTGGTCCAGAAAGCCCACTCCCTCTTAAAATACTCATTAACTCCTTTCGTTTGATACCCATATTGCACAAATGAATTCTAGGGTCACCCCTGGTCCGCCTTTATGGCGATATCTCGAAACGGCGTCCACCTATGGAACTAAGGATTACTCCCTTTTAAAATACTCATTAACACCTTTCATTTGATACCCATATCGTACAAACGCATTCTAGAGTCACACCTGGTCCATCTTTACGGCGATATCTCGAAAAGGCGTCCATCTATAGAACTTAGGTCCACGCCCTTTTAAAATACTCATTAATACCTTTCATTTGATACCCATATCGTACAAACGCATTCTAGAGTCAACCCTGATCCACCTTTATGGCTATATCCCTAAATGGCGTCCACCTATAGAACTATGGCCCACTCCCTCATAAAATACTCTTTAATGCCTTCATTTGATACACATGTCATACAAACACATTCCAGGGTTTCCCTCGGTTCATTTTCCTACATGGTTATTTTCCCTTATGTTGTCACCATAGCTCTCAACTGAGTATGTAATGTTCGGTTACACCCGAACTTAACCTTCCTTATTTGTTCCTTTTGTTCTCGAAATTTATGTTTGTGTGTGTACTATTTTTTCTGGATTTTTAGAATGTATCACTTTTGTATCTCTTCTTGTATGTTTTAGCAACACAATATAAAGTTAGGTAACTATTTATATTATACATAATTTATAGAGAATGAAATATTTTCAGCGCATTTTTTTTCACTTCCAGCCCCATTTACTCGTGTTCTCCCAAAGCATTAAGTATTCTTCATTCGATCTAGTCATAAATATGAAAATCCAGAAGGCAACAACTTATAAGTTCACCCATCATGGGCCTTAAGTCTTCTACGTTTTGTGACGAGAGTAACTGCGGGATCTTCAGTGCTCAGTCAATCCCAAGTTCTTTGTCAATACAATGTCCTGTACCAGGGTCAAATCGAACGAACCCTCATCAAGAGTCAGTAGGGATCTGCTCGATACAACTTTATTGCATTATTGTTTATCTGTTCCTCAAAAAAGTCGCAGAAAAATACTGACCCAGGCGATTTTTAAGATAACATTTCTGTGGCCCTCACTGCAGGGTGATGGTAGCGTATTTCGCCTACAACACCGAAGTTCTTGGTGTCAGTCAATTCGGGGGAAAAATGAAAAGAGAAGTACGACGACAATTGGAATAGGCACTCGGCCTAAATTTCTTTCTTGTTTTTTAGGCATACATTTTCATATCGCATGATTCTGACGCGTTTTCCGACACCACCACAAATGGGATCCATATCTTGGCTTTTAATATCGTTCCTTATGCACACTTCTTGGCTTTGGATTCTACTATTACTCGCTTTAAATAATAGCGATTATCGTTGCATCATCTTGCATAATCTGTCCGACTTAACTTTATTGTAATATCACTTCAAAAGGTTGCGTTCCTTGGGGAAGTCTTCTTACCGCTACAAAAAAAAAAGTAATGCTGAAATGTCTTACCGGCCCATTCAGAACACTTCATTAATTTTTTGACGGAAAAGAGGAGTAAGAGTCTTGCTGCCATTAGAACCTCCAGGTAAGCCTCGAAACTCCACGTTAACTCTTATCGTTACTTTTATCCCATCGTCTTCTTCGTCTATTAATCTTTTTCATTTCATCAATCTTTTCATCCCATCTACTTCTTACTCTTTTCTTTGCCGCTTTGTCATTTGCCATGTTCGGAGCAGCGGTACAGTTTATTCTTATAATGGAAAAGAACTTTCTGACATTGCTCACCGAGGCGGTCCGGTACAGGTAAGGCTCTGTTAAACTGCAACCCTGGCTGCTAAACCAGCCAATAAGGCAGTCATTGGCCGCCGACATCCCATTAGTCACTGACTCGAGTGCTTGGGAGTTCAGAAAAGCTCTGCAACCGTCAATATAGTGGTTACCCTAGTGAAGTAGGGAGCATGCTGAGTCTCGTTAAATTTTTAGAAAAATGTCACAAAAAAATCTCCGGTGGTAACCTCCACATACTCATTATAAATAATATTTTTTGACAAAATCGGTTTGGAAGTTCAGCAAAGTCCTGAGACCATCAACATAGTGAGGGAGCGATCATGCTGAGTCTCGATAATTTTTGAGAAACAAATTTAAGCCACCACATACGAACATCCAGTAATAAATTTCACGTTCTCATTGAATTGAATATTTTTGGTGAAATCGGCACAGAAGTTTGTAAAGACATATTCTTTAATATTGTTATAGATGAAGTAAGCATAGGCAGGTTAAAGTACTGGAAGATATCGGATTAAGAACCAGGATATCATGTGCTAAACTTTTACTGTCCTTTACCTGCCGGATAAGTTCAAATAATTTCAAGGTTGCATGATAATTATAAAACCTATGGTTGAGGATAAGGAGATATTTGCCAATCTCAAGAAAGTCATTATATGTTACTTTTTTGTGTAGCCTGAAGAGATCACTCTTAGCTAGCGAAAGTTTGACTTGCACTGAAAAAAGGTATGTACAATTTGACAGGCACTGCACTAACAACAGTTTCAGAGCTGCATCCATTAAACTGTTTTTCGAACCGAAATCAAACATTTTTAGAAGTAAATTATAGTCACCATTTTTACTCATGGTTATGGTTAAGTGCCGAAATTTACTCGTTGCTTGTTGGTAATTTTCCTGCTTCGCCATAACAAATCTCAATTGCAAACAAGAAACTTACCCGATATTTGAAAGTTTTGTGTTCCTTTGTTCTTGTTTTTTCTTGTGGCCTGAAAATATGTTGATTAGTAATTTTTGGCGCCCGGTGGAGAGGCGATTTTGTATTCCATTGGAAAAATCTAAAAGAGAAGAGCTTAGCCTCCCGTGCTTGCGAATATGGAGTTACTGGCGTGCTTTGTTGAATACGGGCAGTATCGCCCATTGTGTTGCAAGGTAGTTTGTCTAAGTTTCATTATCAGACTTATACTGTTTACTAATATTTGCACGGTTGTTAACTTTACTTAATTCTTTGTGCTACTTAGCTATTTATCTTAATCGCTTTCACTGAGCGCTGCCTTGCGCCCCATTAATTTCTTCGCTTCCAGTTATTTTTGGATTCTTTGTTTAAAGTATTCGGGTTGTGCTTGATTATATTTTGGCTTTACACTTTTAATCGTGTTTTCTTTTCTTTTACGTTTACTCTTATATTTAATTCTTTGTAGCATATCTTTGAGCAAAAATAAATGAACTCTTTCTTTAGTGCATTTGAATTTCATTTTTCATGGCTTTAAAGCATTCTAGACGATTATTTAAATTTTCTTTTGAGCGCAAAATCTTAATTGCATATTTGGATAACTATCTATGTACATATGTATGTATGTGGGTGGATATTAATGCTTCATTCCTCATTTTTACATACTAAAGGGTTGCTTTATACATTCAATGTTGTAGTGTGAATATAAGAAGAAGAACGTGTGCTTATTGACTTAAAACTTAAATTGAGTGTAGGAAGTGAATTTTAATGAGATAACTTTTTGATAGAACAAAAAGATATGGAACCGATTCTGTCCCTCACATGACTAGAAAGCAAAGTTCGTCAAATTATTTCATTTTATTAATACTGTAACGAATTTAGTGCAATTCCTCTTATTTGAAACCTTCTTCTAACGTTCGCATCACTAAACTGTTGAACCAATAACTCCACTTTTCAATAATGCAAAACGGCCTTTATTAAAGTACTTCACAATAACACTCTTCTTGGTCGCTACATGGCGTTTTAAATCAAACTGATTGTCGTGCATCTACTGTTGCTGCCTTTTATACTGCTTGGTTTCCTCGTTGCATACTTCTAGGCTTTTCTATTCAAGAATTTACAAGTTAGTTATCAGCTACAAAATCACCAGCCACAACTACGTTTATAGCGTCTCATATGCGCGTGTTTACTTGAGTAATACTTGCACAAATTATTGCCTTCTTTTGTGAGCATCTCAGATAAGATATATGCACGTGTTTGTGCGTCTCTTCTCCGCTGCTCATATGGACATTTGGGTAGACATAATGATTGATTTAATGATGTGCATACAAGTCACTGCTTAGCATCCCTTAGTGTTGCTAATATTCGTCACAATATCAAATTTGCCTGAACATAGAGCAGAGCCGTAGTATAAAAAGGTGAAAGCCATACGACTGTTAAGTGGAATATCACCCTATCTCGTTTGCTGTTTTGAAAGCGCCGAACCTTTTAAAAAAGCTGTGACTTCTAATAGCGATACCTTGAAACCGGTTAAGGTTATAGTAATGAAACTTAGTATGAATGTTACCTCTTGAAAGGAGCACCACCCAACAAAAATGAAAAAAATCGGTTTATGACCATGTCCACTTACTGTATAAAAAAAATGCGTAGTGGTTCATATATATGTATGTATGAAGCATTTTTAAAGACCCAACTACTTTTTAGATCTATGTGGTTTTTCGGGATTAGTTCTCCTTTCAAGAAGGCAGATGCATACCAAATTTCACTTCTATTAATATAATCGTACCCCAGTTTTTGTGACCCAAGTTGGACACAAAGCTTTTGCCAAAGGTTCTAAGTAGGCGTTGTTATGCAAATTTTTGGATTTGTTAAATATTTTTATGTTGTAACGAATTTTGGGGGATTCTGATTATTTTGCACCTTTTGCTAACGTTCGAATCGCTGAACTATGGAATGAATAACTCAAATATTCAATATTGAAAAATAGTTTTTATATACGTGTTTTATATAACGTGTTTAAATCAAACTGATTACTTATTCCTCAGATTGCGCTGGTTTTATGTTCTCGGTTACCTCTTTCGGCTATGTCTAGACGTTTCACGCATATTCCTACTAGAACACTTGTATCTCATGCTTGTTTATTTAGCTATATACATGTATATCTGTAGTTTTTGTTTTTCTTATAGCCATATGCGTGTGTATGTGTGAGTAAAAACTTCTGCTCCTATCTGAGGGCTACATATATGTATGTGATATAAACTCTCTACTTTAAGCTGCTGGTTATGTGTATGGAATAATCTTCATTTCTTTGTACATAAGTGTGGCTGCTTGCTGTTTTTGTTGTTGCGATTATTTACTAACAGCATAGTGTTGCTAATATTCGCCTCAATATTATTAAAATGGGCATAATTTTGCAATTCAATCCAAAGGAGGTCATCTTCAGAGTAAAAGGGCTTTGCTACGCTAATTCTGTTTTTTTTGATGTTTTCGGCCAAACAAAACATAAGCATAAGAAATATCATCACTTTTTTCTACTACGGTTCTACTCTATGCTTTGTTTATGTGCAGAGTTTGAGCAATATCGAAAAACCTCAACAGTAATGTAGCATTTTAAATAACTGAGTTCATATTCTGAGACATCATATGTTCAGAATCGTAGCAGGATCTTTAAGAGCATTCATCCGTTAAGATCTCAGCCGGTGTCGCTAAGTGCCGCTTAGTGTTGATCGGTCTTTCATTTCTAATGTTATTGCTTGGTTTATGGGAGTTGAGCGATTTTCAAATTTTTCTAAAATTTTCCACAGCAGGTTTATGTAGTCAGTTAAAACTGTGGGTCTTAGTTTCTTTATACTTTTGGTAAAATGGATGCTTGCCTACATACGAGTCAGCTTGTTTGAAGGTCTTTAACAGCTTCCCAAAGTTCTCAAGCCATATTTCTAAATTTTGTTGTATAGCTGTACTTGATACCCTTGTAAAACATAGGCCATACAAAGCTTTGGATAGCGTACTTAATATTTCATATAACTTAGATTCTCTTACAATTTTTTGCTTATTATTTTCCACAAGTTAGTGGAATCCATACAGTTTATGTTACCGACGAACGTCATCTAAGTACATGTTATCTAATTTTTGGCTTAGAAACTTTCTACCTTCATGTGGTAGTCGATTCATGGTTTTCAGCTGTAATATCCTGTAATCCCTCCTTTTACGTTCATAAAGCTGGTACCACTACTTCAATTGCGATATTTAGCTTAACGAAAAGCTATATATGCTCGGCCTCCTTAATAAACTTAAAATAATAATAACAAAACACAAAACGAATAAATTTATTTAATTTTAGTGAGCGGGCCAAATTGCCTCAAATTCTTAAAATATGAAAAAAGTTAAAATGACCTGAATAATGATCTAAAGAGCTTCCTTCAAGGACACGTTGCTTGCCATCGAACTCCTTTCACATTTCATGGGCCAGTTGTACTTTTGTATTTAGGTAAATATTATACATAAACAATTTTTTAATCATTAATGCAGACCTTGTCTATGGCGAGCACTGACATGAAATGGCCAACCATTTAGATTAAAAATAAAAAATTTTATTGGATGCAGCTGTTACTTCAGTGAGTTAAATTTAAAAAAATGTACACATTTAAATTGACAAACAGTTTTGTTTGCTTCTATCAAATTTTTAAATTTATTTTATAGCTGTACTACAGCCCGTGTGCGATGTTGTTCACAGGTTCAGTGTTTACATTTGGTTTCGATATCCATTTAAATATGAATATTAATTTCTTTTATATTTACATTCGATTATTTGAAAGGCACATAACACTAAATTTCAAAGTAATTCAGAATATACTACATTTTTCGTTTTGTTATCTTAAGACAGTAGTATAGCCTGATTCCGAGGGTTCCCAGTTCTGGACATTGCAACATACAATTGCCCATGTGTAAAACATTCTGACCGTAAGTCAATACCAACATAGTTGAACGCTTGTCCTTGCGATCTGTTTATTGTCACTGCGAAGGAAAATTTCACTGGAAATTGAAATCGTTTATAATGGATAGGCATATCGTTCGGTATCATAGGTATGCGAGGTATGTACGATGTTTCTCCTGCAGCTGGACCCGTAAGGATTGTTACCTCTAGGATATTGTTATGCATTCGTTTTATTTGTGATCTCGTCCTATTGCATAACGTGGGTGGCTGTAAGTTGCCCAGTAAAATAACTGGAATGTTATGGATTAAGAGAATTTAAAAACGCAGTAGGGTAATGTACGGCATCTTCTCTATTAAGGACAGAGTCAGTTGACAAATACTCTTTAATATTGATTTTTTGCCGGCGCAAGGTCTAAAAACCAATTGAAAAACACAGTTTTCGGTTTTATATTATTGGCATTACAAAAAAAAAAAAGAAACCGAAAACTGTGTTTTTCAATTGGGTTTCTAGACTTTGAGCCGGCAAAAAATCAATATTTGAGTAAAAACAGGTGGCTAAAATCGTCAATATAAATACTCTTTAGTTTCGCTGGGAATTCTATCTATAATTATGTTGTTAATTTCGTCTACCGTTTTGTTTCTTGATGAACCGATAGCCCTCTCCCATAGCCAGGTATATGAGTTACTGGAAAAATGTTCAATATTAGGGTAAATTTGCAATATTAATACGTCGGCATTATACACCACATTACCAAGCCTTGAATCAACTATAAAGTAACCGTTCTCATTGAAAATTTTACCATCTCCTATGTTGAGTAAATCCTGCACTAACATTTCGGTTCAGATGTGCTCTCATGTTTGTTCGCAGACGCAATTTGTCTACGTGATTCCATAATAAAGATACCTTGAAGCATGATTTGACAATATCAGCTCGAGTTCCCTTTGTCACTCATCCCACACTATCAGTACAGCTTCTTGTAAAATTTTGGCCAGTGATCCGTTCTTTCGAATTGAGCAAATCTGTTGTTCTTGGACGGACACGCTAAGGGGCAACTTAAAAGTGAAATGGGCTGTTCGACCAGCGGATAATAGAGCCGCTGCGATTCCCGATGACGCTACTGCCAGCGCCACGTTGCCTTTAGATCTGGTATAAGCCAGAAGAAGATTAAGTAAAAAGGTTTTTCCACAACCACCAGGAGCAACTAGGAAACATTTTTGACAAGCTTTGTTATCTATGCTGTTGACAACTTTGCCATAGGTTAGTTGCTGATCCGAAACCATTTTTGGTACATTAGTTGCAAGGTAGTCAATTAAAATGTTAATGTCACATGGACGCCTCAATGTGGTCTCCAAGGCGCATTCAGTTCGTTGAATATTCAGATTTGGAAAAGGCAGCCGAAACTCGATAACTCTTTTTCGCATAGTCCTATTAATTTGTTTTCGTTGTCAATTAAACCGTAAAAAAAAGTAAAATAACTTACTTAATCGTTATCAAATTGTCGTTAATTTTTATCAAACCTTGGTTTATCATATCTTCAGAAATTAGTAGATCGGGATCGTTACGTCTTCTGCGCTCATTGAAAAGAAAGTCTTCATAGAAGTCATTCTTGAACGTGTTCCATAGCAATTCAGCTGACCAATACTATTATAATGCAGAATAACTCTCTCAGCTTTGACGGTGAATGTAAAAAATATGCCTCAGCTAATGCATGTTTCCAATGATCGTCATTTCCCAAAAGGTATAGCTCTCGGCAAGCGGTTTGAAAAGTATTAAGAACTATACCATTTACAGTCCTCAAGATTTTTAAAGAAGTGGGGCCCTGAACATTGTGTAGCAGTAAACGTATATAAAAGCATTCAGTTTGCTAGGGGTGGACATTATAAACTCTACCAAGTGGCGAATCCTTTTTGATATCGGGGTTACCTTCGTAAGAAGCAAATACGCTATTAACTTTCAAACAAAAAGCAAATCATACTCTGTTTTAAAAACAGATAATAGCGTGGCATGGCCATCTTCATAAAACTAAAATCTGAGATTCAAAATAATTGCAAAATTTGATTACATACTTAATAGAAAACTCAATTAACATGGTCCACATTTTGGTGAAAATCCCGAAAATAGGATTTCACACGGGACTAAGAACTACACCATGTTAAAGCACTCGTCAACACCTTTCATTTGATTTCCATATTGTATGAACACGTTATAAGGCTACCCTGGTCCACATTTTGTAGGATATCTCCAAAACCTTCCCGGATTCTTGTACTTTTTTTGGTGTATAACCATATCAGGATCAAGCAAAAATTACATGCAAAATTTGATTAAATTCGGTCCAGCCGTTTTGGAGCTTTGCGGTCTAGAAAAAAACGGCTTTCAAAATATATATTAGTATAGATTAAATTTCCAGAGCGAACCATAAATATGTTCATCATACGCCATGTAGCCCGTGACTGTGTGGTACTTATCGAAAATTGCCATACTCGACCTTCGCCCTTATT